>NC_081180.1:58889699-59256410 GCF_029867415.1 Vicia villosa
AAACTAATGCGGTTTGGTTCGGTTCGGTTGGTTCGGTTTTTTACAAATATTTTATTGAGCCATACATATACATATAGATGATAACATAATTTTGTATTTATACATTCATACACTATCAAATAACAACAAAACTCATTATATTTTGACAACAATTTTCCATTTAATATGTAAAAATTAAATTAGACAAAAGTGGAATATTAAACATAAAATAATAGCATAAAACAATATAAAAATTATTATAACGAAACAAAAAAATAGAAGACACGAAAGATTAGTGAAAGTGAAAAAGAAAAAAAGTGTTGAGAGATTAGAGAAGAAGATATGCGATAAAAACGAAACTGAAATACGGAAGGTGAAAAAGAAATAATATAAGAGAGTAGAGATTATAGAAGAAGAGGGAAGATGTATGTGACAAAGAAGGTGCAATAATGTTATTAGAGATTTTAGAAGATCGGGACTGAAATTATATGTGTAAGGATGAGAAAATTGTTCGTAATCATAATGCTAATGTATAATAAGTTTAAGTTTGGGTTGAATGTGAGTTAGTAAAATTTAGGTTGTAACATAGTGCGGTTTGATTCGGTTTGGTTCGGTTTACAAAATACAAACCGCAAACCGAACCGAACCGTGCGGTTTTGTAAAAACTGACCCAAACTAATCCGAACCAAATGCGGTTTTTTGCGGTTTCGGTTTGGTTTGGTTTGGTTTGCGATTTTCTATTGGGTTGGTTTGGTTTTGATCACCCCTAGTCATACGCAAGCCTGCATTTTGATTCAGAAAAGAAAGAAAAAAAAAACTATTTGCATTTGTTTTTACTAGTTGTTGATAGATAATTTATGTTTTTTAAATAGTTTAATGGTTGAAATTTTTATTATCTTTTAAGGTCTGTTTAGTCCGCAGGATAAGAGATAGGATATGATATCTCTATTATATTCTATTTTTATTTAGTGTTTACTAACACAACATGATAGAATAAGTTAATCCTGCAATTTATCCTATTTTGCCTCACTAGTTTAAATTGTTATCCTGAATATGAGCTGGATTAGAATCTAGCAGGATAGGATAAGAAAATGATTTACTAATTTACCCCCATAAAATATAATTTAAAATAAAAAAAATTAAATATGACAAAATAAAAATAAAAATTAATTTGATATTAAATTAAATATATGTTCTTGCAAGGGTAATTTTGTCATATATATATATATATATATATATATATATATATATATATATATATATATTTTGCTTATCTAATATATATACTAGAATTCATCATGATTATTTTTAAGAAAAATTGAAATTACTTACTCAACAGTTTCAATGAATTTTTTTTTAATTATAGAATAATATTATTTTCTTACCAATTTATAAATTTTAAAATATTTTACAAAATAGATTTTAAAAAAATATAATTATTTTCCAAAGATATATATATATATATATATATATTTATTTTGCTTATCTAATATATATACTAGAATTCATCATGATTATTTTTAAGAAAAATTGAAATTACTTACTCAACAGTTTCAATGAATTTTTTTTTAATTATAGAATAATATTATTTTCTTACCAATTTATAAATTTTAAAATATTTTACAAAATAGATTTTAAAAAAATATAATTATTTTCCAAAGATATATATATATATATATATATATATATATATATATATATATATATATATATATATATATATATATATATATATATATATATATATATATATATATATATATATATATATATAATTTGGTATCCTGTGTGAACCAAACACATGATACGATAAGTTTTATCATGTCTATATCATATCTTATCCTTATCATGCTTGATATCCTATCTTATCACATCTCTATCATATCTTGCGCATCAAACGGGCTCTAAAAGTCAATAAGTATGTTACATTTCGAACCGTTTTTACAATCCAATGTCTTTGTACAATTATATTAAATAAGTTAGCTTAATGAAAAAAGGAATTTGTGTTTTTATTTCTATTAATTTTAAAATTTAATTTCATATTAATATATATTTTCTTATAATATAATTGATTATTTATTGCATAGAGAAATATAGAAGATTAGAGTTTGGAAATCAGTGAGAGTTTAGTTGGATTTAGTTATGCTCGACTCAACTTTTTTTTCCCGATAAGCACTTGTATTAAACGCACAAGGGGTGCAACCCAATACAAAAGAAACGAAACGAGACAAGGCAACCTAAAAGGAAAGCCAAGAAAGAGCTAACCTGCACACCAACATACACACAAGGATTGACAAGCCAAACCTCTTTCGTGCTATTTCCCCTACCTCTAACAAGAATAGAGAACCAATCCCAACCAAAATTCTTAATGACAGTCAAAATTTCGGTAGGATTCCAAACACAATTTTTGAAAACCACCTTATTTCTAATAAGAATTGGTTATTTGAGCTTGAAGTTTATGAACAATTTGTTTCTATTTGATAACTCGAACTCGGTCCAATTTAATAGTTCAAATATGAAACTAAAATAAATTAACTATTTTCTTACCAATAGCCATATAATTTACTCTAGGCCCAAAGAACTTTAAAAAAAACCTTATAAATCTTGAATGTCTTTTATATTTTTAGGGAACTCTGTATATAGGAGATGAATATGGTGGAAGAAATTATATTTTATAATTGTTGTATTGGAACTATAATTGATCGAAAAGTATGGATTCAGAGTCTATTGCAATGGTTCGGAACTCTCAATGCGGTGGAGAGAGAACTGACCTGTGACCAGGCATGAGATGCATTCAACCGTCATATTGATCTGAGTGGTTGGAAAAACATTCTCGGGAGAGATTTCCTGTTCAGTGGGAAAAAATAGTTAACCTGTTTTGCGTGAAATGCTTCATTGCATTGTTATTTGGTCTTCGCCTCTTTAGGCCTTTGTGGGTGGCCCAAAAAAGTTGCCCTCAAGCCCTTGTTTCTGCTTGCCACGAAATCCATAGACGTGGAAGTTCTAGATGGGACACTGTCGTTCTTGGCAATAAACCCATTAAATGCCTCCCTTGTAAGACGTAATATGATTTTGGGAATGACTGACATGTCTCCCAATGCTTGTAAGTAATGATGTTTCTCCTTCTTTAGAGTACTCAAGTGCTTTTTGAACCATTTTTCAAGGGGATCTCAACTATAGGTAGTGCGGGGTGATCGTACGATCCTCAATGCTCGAGTAGGATATAAAGGGCTTTTGAAGCGTCGTTTTACCTTTTCGACTGTTAGAAAAATGCAAAAGATAGTATTTCCGCTTTCTTTATCGTTCTTTACTGAGATCGTTTTTATTCAAGCATTTGATTAAATTTGGACGACTTTGTTCATCAACATTGGCCTTGCATGAATGATTGTTCCTTCCTATGAGTTCCACAGTTCAACGTTATTCTTTGCTCTTAGTCCTTTTTTTAGGGTTTCTAAGATAATGAGTGTTTGGGCTTCTTTGCTTGCTACTTTGTACCTGTATTCATTTTCTTTCACAACATATTTTAATCATGGCAATCATGTCCAACTCAACCAAGAAGGCTGATAACACTACTACAAAACACGCAAACAACAACTCCCAAGTCACCACGGTCCTTCCAAACACCGTGATGACATCTCAACTCTCAGGCGCTAACATTTTTATTTTTAAATTAAAAATTCTTAGGATATAATAACGGTTGTTAGGCTCACCGTGGTGATAAAATCAAGTTGTCTTGGATTCGAACCTCGGCGTCCTATAATATTTTATTCCATTAACATTAAGGCACGTCTTTTCTTTTTTCTTTAGTTTTAAAAAAATAAAAGGGGTATCACTACGTTTTTTTGTACAACCATTGTGACATATATATATATATATATATGTGTGTGTGTGTGTGTGTGTGTGTGTGTGTGTGTGTGTGTGTGTGTGTGTTTTTCCACTAATGGTATGTTTTTCGAAGGGATCACATACATCTGAGTGTACCACTTCGAGTATGCAAAATGATCTCATTGCCATAGTCAAAGCGAAAGAATTTCTGGATTGCTTTCCGACTAAACAACCTTCATAGAATTTGTCAGAATCCTCAAGACTTGGAATACCAGTAACCATATCTTGAGTAATCAGTTGATTGAGTGATCGAAAATTCAAATGTCCAAACCCCAAATGTCAACCCCAACTATCCTTGTGGTCGGCAATAGTTTTTAGACATTGTACTTCAGTCGAACTGATCATGGTCTTAAATATCATGTTCTTCGACATAGGAGATCTCAAGACCAAATTGTTTTGGGTGTCGAACAATTTAAAAACTCCATCTTTCATGACAATTGAGAAACCTTTCTCAACTAGTTGTCCAACACTTAGCAGGTTGCACTTTATTCCAGGTACATATAATGCATCTATGATCATAGCTTTCCCCCCATTACTCATTTGAAAAACTATGTTTCAGTATTTTCTGTTTGCAACGAATTATTATCACCAAGTTTTACCTTGCTCTTCTTTGACTCGTCGATATCTGCCAACCACACCTTTTGACCAGTCATGTGATTCGAGCAGCCTGAGTCGAGGAACCAGATATTGGATTCGACATGGTTATCTACAATTGCATCCCTAACCACCGTACCACTTTTAGAATCTTCGTGTGCAGGGTTTGCTCCTTCGTCCTTGCCTTTTTTCGGTCCATTTTCTTTCCTGTACCAATAATGTTTAGCCAAATGACCCCACTTTTCGCAGTTATAACACTGCATACCTTTCTTATCTTCTTTGTCCTTTCGATAGTTTCCTCCTCCTCTTTTTGAGGATTCAGAAGCTCTATTTTTAACCCGATGCTTGTGGGGATTCGACCAAGACTTCTTGCCCCGAGTCTTGTCAAACTTGCCTTTGAATTTGTTGGAACCACCATTATTTTTTCATGACTGAGCCTGCAGAGCTTGTATTGAGTCTTGAACTCCTTTCCGTTCGGCAATCCTGATCTCATGTGCTTCCAATGAATAAACCAAATCTTCCAATTTTAGGGTTTCAAGATGATTGGATTCTTGAATAGTTATGATAATGTGATCAAAGTGAGAGGTCAACATTCGCATTACCTTCTCAACTATCATCTTATCAGTTATGGTTTCACCACAACCCTTCATGAGATAGACGAGTTTTGAACCTTCGACATATATTCTGTGACTTTTTTGTCTTTTCCCATCGACACTAATTCATATTATCGAGACAAGGTCTGCAGCTTGACAACCTTAACTTTCTCACCTTCTTCATAATACTTGACTAGATAATCCTATGCCTCCTTCACCGTTTCAACATGAGAGATTCTATCGAAGTTAGCAGCATCAACCGCCGTCTGAATACAATAAGCAACCTTCAATATTTCTTCTTGAATTCGTTTCGGGTAGTTTTATGTGCGTCGGTTGCATTTACAGCTAGCGCAGAAACACTGTCGGTAACCACTTCTAGGGTATCATGGAAGTCAAACAAGAATTGCATCTGTTTTTTCCATCGGATCCAATTTTTGCCATCAGGTATTGGAAGAGAATTCGAAATACTCTCATATATGATATTATTAGATTAAATTATATATGATATTATTAGATTAAATTATATTTAATATCTCAATAATATATCAATCTCAATAATATCTCAACATCAATGACTTAATCTTGGCTTGTAAAACAACATAGATTTAAAACATTGAAACTTAAAACAATATAAATGACTAATTCAATTTCTTTTAAAGGATTAATAAAAAATATAAAACCTAAAAGACTTTAGACATAAATTTGTTAATTATTTAAATTTAAAAGTTAATATTTTTCATCATTTATCTTGTATTCGAGGTTTAGTTTGGACTTTTAACTTTTAAAAAGATCATTTTGATTCAATAATTTTTCAAAACTATCGCGTTAGTCTTTTACGTTCAAATTTCACTACTGACGTCAATTATTTTCTAATGTATAACCTTCAATTTTAATATTGATTTAACGACTGAAAATTCAGTCACTAGAACAATTTTCTGGGTTTTTTATTTTTGTTATTCATATTAATCACCAAACTCAAAAAAATCCAAAATTTCTCAAATTCTAAAACCAAAAAATGTACTTAGTTACAATGCTATGTGAAAATATTTCTTCATATGTTATCTTATCATGTGTAACTAATTTCTTTAGGAAAAAAACTATCTGCATACCAGCGAACGACCAAAAGGTGTAATCTTTTGTTGCTCTAAAATTTGGTCAAAAATGATTTTCTTTATTAAAGAACTACTTCTTAATTATTCTAAATGAACTTGTGACAGTAAACTGAACAATAAGCAAGTTCATTTTGGGGTTTACTTCAGTGGCCATTTCAGAGAAATAACATAAAATTGTAATGTTGATTAAAGATTAAGGGTATGTATAAATTTTTATAACTCTTTAATTTGTTATACACAATTTTTTTAACCTAAGATATAGTGCATACGTTAGGAAGCTACTTTAGAATCCTAACCACTCAAGAAAAGCTAAGAGAAATAAAAGAGATAAGTAAAATATACTAAGAAAATTAAAGACTTTTTATTTCATTTCATAATCCTTTCAATGACTCAAGGACTACATATATAGTACTCCTAATGAATAATTAAATAAAGCTCAAACTTATAAAAGCCCAATTCAACAACCTTAAAAGATCCTAAGAACATTCTAGAATTATTACAAAACAACAACTAATATAAAATACTGAATAAACTATATTGACTCTCTATCATTGCCGCGAGGTTCACGTGAACCTTGTTCTCAAGGTTCAAAAATAAATATGAGAGTGGAGATATTGTTCCCGGAGATGTTATAGTTGACATGTTGTTGTTCAACTAGAGACCATGCTTCCAGAATATTCAGTCCAGGTCTTGTGATGTCAGGCTTGTCAATATCTGAAGTTACTATATTGTGCCCCATGGAAGAGAAAGCTGCTACTTCTGGAGCAGGTTTGGTACCAACAACTATTGTTGGGTTGATTTTAGTAATGGGATTCTTATCTGTGTTTATGTATGCTTGAAGCTCTTCTACAACATCCTGACCAATAATAGTGCTTCGAATGACAAACTGAAAACCAACTTCTTTGGCATTATGGTCAATAAGTATCATTCCAACACCACCACCTTGGGTTACCATTATGGATTTTTCTTCTCTATTGACAACAAATGTTTCAATTGTGCAGATAACAATTTTTCCATTGATTAAGGTAGGATCTAGAGTATTGTTCTTGCAGAAGCTAGCATTTGTTGCTGGAACTCCAGAAACTGCAGCTGCACTTCCATACATCAAACCATGAAAACTCTCCATTTTTATTGGATTTAGAGAAAAACCCTTCAAAACTTTTGAGTTGCCGAGGTAGATATTTGAACTAAATTCTCTGTCTAACATGCTCGCGGCAACAGTAAGGATCCAAGGAGCAACATTGCAAGCCGTTCGAGGAAAAACGGAATTTCCAGAAGAAGCAGAAACAAGAATTCCCTTTTGAAATGCATGGAATGCTCCAATACTGACTGCGTCCTCAAAGTAATTCGACTGCGGAGGATTAGGACCAAAGGAGAGGGAAAGTATGTCAACACGTCATGAATTGCATCATCTATAGCAGAAAGAATATCAAGATCATTACAAAATCCAAACCAAAAGTCCTTGTAGATAGCAAGCCTTGCACTTGGAGCACCACCTCTAGCTGTTCCTTTGGCAATGCCAAATAAGATAGCATTAGCAACAAAGAATCCTACAATGGTGGAAGTTGCGTGTGTTCCATGTCCATCACTGTCTCTAGCTGATCTGAAGAAAACCTTGTTGACAGCGCCTTCTAGAGGAACATTTTCTGCGTCAAAACCTTTTGAATAGAACCACGCACTAATGATTTTATTGTTACAATTGGCTAGCTTAAAATTATCGCCAGTAACACACTCTCCCTTGAACTTCTCAGGCATGAAACCTATTCCGTAATCATTAAAGCTTCCCGATTCTGGCCATACTCCGAGTAACCCAAAGCTCTGACCAACATCAAGAGTCCAATGCAAAAAACCATCAAAGATAACACAACTTGGTGGAGTTTCTGAGGTGGACAGTTTCTGGAGAAGCTCAGAAAATGATTTTGATCCAACTCTCCAAAAGGTTTCTTTGTAAATCTCTAAGCTTTCTGCTGCTGATAATCCTCCTTCATCATATTCATCTGAGATGCTTTCAACTTCGATTGAAGTAATGTTTTGTAGCTAATAGTTTTCCAAAGAGAAGTAATTGTTATGAATGTTAACTTAACAATAACAATTCCTCTTTTATCAGCCTCTCTCAAGAACATGTGTCAGTTGTTTTTACTTCCAACATGGCACACAAACAAATTAACAGAAGTTACAAGCCTAGAATCATGTTGAATGCCACTAATTTCAACTTCTAAATTCTAGTAAACCAAAACAGGAGCCACTTTACTCTCATCTAAAAGCTCAGCCAAAGTCATATGAAATATAGGTTCAACTATTCTAGCTTTCTTACTCTCCACTAAACTATCAAAATCTAAATCAAACAAAGAATCAGAATTAGAACCTAAATCACCATCTTCGGTTAAATCTCCCGGAGTTTCAGAATTCACTGCAAGTCCCTTGAGTCGCTTGTTTTCTTCGGCATCGTCGACTTCATATGGTTGAAGCTCTTCGTGAATGACTTTGGCAATATCATCTTTGGCAGGACTAGACCTTGTTTAACGAACTCTTTGTGTTTGAGAGCGATTGCTTTGTCGATTTCACCGAACAAATCGTCTTGAGAGGATTCAATAGAGGAAGCTTCGTCAGAAACATTATCGGCGTCGTCGATTACAATGAGGTAAGTGGTTTGGTTGTTTTTAAAATCCTCTTCATCATCAGGTACAAGGAGAGAATTCTCAGTATTTGTAGTCTCGAAATCGAAACTGTTGTCGAAGAGAGGGGCGATGTTGACGTCTTCGGGATCGTCACGGTCGGATGCTGCTTCCTCGCCGAAGATTGAAAGTGAAATAGCTCCTCCACAAACTTTGTTTATGGTTATCCAGAGGGGATCCGGGGAAATTATAAATGGATCAGAGGGTTTTGAAACGGTGGTGCCATTGATGCGATTGGGATGGTTGACGAAGTTGCGCTCAGAGGGTTGTTGTGGAGGATGATGAGGGAATCTCCCATCATCGTTTGGAAGAGCAAAGGTAGTCAAGGTTTGGGAGAAGTAGTTGTCATGGATGTGATTTGTTCGTAGCTTAAATGAAAAGGGGGATTTAAGGATTTGGTTTGGGATTTAAGGGTTTTGGTTTGTAGAGGAAAGGAAAATCGATAAGGAGGTACTGTGAATTGGAAAGGGTTTTGAGACTTTTTTTGAGATCTTTTCTTAAAAGAGAGATGAGGCACTTGTAAATGTTTTTCAAAATCTCTTTTAATTGTGGAGGAGGTTTTTGTTGGTGTTAGTGGTTGATGATAATTATTGTAGTAGTATGAATAATGATATGTTGAATAGGATGAATATGGGTTAGGATTAGGTGTATGTAGTGAATATCCATGATTTAGATACAAATTTGGTGATGATGATCCAACATGAGTGTAACAAGGTGTAAAAAGTTCCCATGGAAAAGATGGAAATGAAGATGTGGTAGGAGATGTAAAATAAGGGTTTGTGGGATAGGTTGGAAGAATACTCTATGGATGATATGAAGGTGTATGTATGATAAGGATAATCCATAGGAGGATTTGAGTACATGAATGAAAGCACCAATGTTAGGAAGCTATTTTAGAACCCTGACAACTCAAGAAAAGCTAAGAGAAATAAAAGAGATAAGTAAAATAAACTAAGAAAATTAAAGACTTTTCATTTCATAATCCTTTCAATGTCTGAAGGACTACATATATAATAAAGCCCAAACTTATAAAAGCCCAATTCAACAACCTTAAAAGATCCTAAGAACATTTTAGAATTATTACAAAACAACAACTAATATAAAATACTAAATAAACTACATTAACTCTCAATCAGCATCCTAAAACTTTCAATTGAAACTAATTACTATCAGAATGTTTGGTAGCCACTGACAAAGCATTTCAATGTTTGGTGACGAACAACTTTCACTTTACTGTTTTGCCTTTGGTTATTCTTTAATATGGACATCATATGGATGTAGTGAAAAACTAATCGTATATTTAATGAGTGACAATGTTCATCCCAACAACAAAAATAGGTTTACCAATGTTCGAGAAAATTCCACTGAAATTGGTATTGGGAAAGAAGATGAAGAACTCCAATCAAAATATAGAAAAAAATTAGTGACAAATATTTATGTCGTCAAATTGGTCATAAAATTGATCTAAGCCACATGATATTCCTCTTCAGTGCCACATAATTTCGTGAATTGACTTTGACTAAGAGAATCGACGGAAATAACTAATGTGATATATTTTTAAAATTTGAGGGATCAAAATAGTGTTTTTAAAAGTTAAAGCGTCAAATTGAATATCGAGTAGATAAGAGACGAAAAAAGGTATTTAACCAAAATTAAATGTGAGTAAAAAAAAATTTTGTAACCAAATTCTTTTGGAGTTCCATCTTTATAAACAAATTTTCTTGAGTGAGATTTTCATTTTTCAGCGCAAAGGAAACTAGATTAATCCTTACTCATAATGATGTAGGGTCCGATCAAATGTGAATAAATAATTCAAAGAGCTTCTTATATATAAAATTTGTGTTAAATTTATTTTTATAATAATTTATAAAGGGGGTTTTATTTCATTAGTAAGTGATGTAATCTTTGCTTCATTGATTATGGTATATTAGTGTTGTATTTTCATCTCATCATTTTCTTCTTCTTACGATCCTTTTCTAAGTGAGGAGCCATACCTTTAAAGATGCTCTGGTATCAAAGTAAAGAGAAATGTATGTAAATATCATATAAATTTTGACCTAAATAGTGGCAGTCTCATCATTTTCTTCTTCTTACAATCCTTTTCTAAGTGAGGAGCTATACCTTTAAAGATGCTCTGGTATCAAAGTAAAGAGAAATGTATGTAAATATCATATAAATTTTGACCTAAATAGTGGCAACTATAAGATGCTCTGGTATCAAAAAATGTATGTAAATATCATATAAATTTTGACCTAAATAGTGACAACTATATGGTTTGTATACACTCCATATTGTTGGTTTGGGACGTTGCTGACGTGGCAACCTATTTTTTTTATTTTTCATTTTTTTTAAAATCAAGAATTTTCAAGCTTAAAAATTTTGGTTCCACCAAGTGTTAAACCCATGCCCTTTACATTAACGAAACACTCCTCATCCACTAAGCCACTTCTATGTATACTAATTGCAATGCATTTCTATATATTACATAGTGCAGAAATTTACTTATTAAATAGATTATATTTTGTTTTAAGTTTTGGTATTAATTTTTATTTTTATTAAAAAGTAATAATAAACAATAATATATGCAGTAATAATGATTGGTTTGGGGAGACGGTTCATGAGTAGAATTTTGAAAATCCATTGTCCAAACCAATTAACAACGAGTTTAATTAATTTGTAAATTTTTGTCCGAACTAAAAAAATGTTCGACTCAAATACCATAATTTGGTTTGGATTCCAATTTGTTTCCGATTTTTCCAAACTAATGGACACCCCTATAGATTACCGCATTGTGTTATCATATTATGGAAACATGAGCACTTAGATCCTATTATTTTGGTCCGCACTAATAGGTGTGTTATGTGTTTTGATAGTTAAACTTTTTTAAAGGATGATTTATAATATGTCTGGGTTGAACTTGAACCTCTTAGGCTCATACATTACAAAATTATATTTCATAAGTTGTATTAATATCCTTTAAAACACTTTGAACTTTATAAATAATTTTGATTTCATCAAAATTTAAAACTTTTTAATTTAAATTTCCCATACTCTACACACAAGAAAAATCAAGTAAGTTTTACCATTTTTTTTCAATTATGGATATTTTTAGTTGATTTCTTGAATTTAAAACTTCTAAAATGAATAGTCATTAACAAGTAGAGATTCACAAACCAATTTAGTGTTCCAAACTTTTTTCGAGTTTCTTAAAGATGAAAAATCCTGAAATTTGGAGAGAAATTTGTAAGTATCAGATATGCCTAAGAGGGGGGGGGTGAATTAGGTACTTTATAACTTTTTCGGTTTTATGGTGTAAAGTGATTATTTTTCTGGTTTATGGTGATATTACTAAAAGATGTAAAGTGCAGAAAAATAAATGACACAAGGATATATCCTGGTTCCCCTCACAAACCGAGAGTACTCCAGTCCCCTTACGCAGTAAGAGATTTCAATATAATTGGTATCTTGTACAAGCCTAACCAAACACCAAGAACAATCCTCTTGGACCAAGAACAATCCTCTTGGATTTTTCACTAAGACCACTTATGAGAACAATCCTCTCAAAGTGTCTAACTTGTTTCCAACAATCCTGGATAACAAGAATACAACAAGTATTTGATTTTGTATAAGAGTTTGAATAGTAGAACAATGTATCAATCACTTGATTGATCTTCCCTTCCAATGATAATAATTCACAATTCTTTAAAGTAATAGATTGCTCAAAATATTTTCTAGTTTGGACGATATGAAAGTGTGTAGAAAATTTCTTGAAAAAGATTGAAGAAAAACAATGTGAATTTCTGAAAATTTCTAAGAGTTTTTGATTGGAAGAGGTGAAGAATGAATTTGAAATTTTGAGTATATATAGATGTTCATAACACCCCTTGAAATATCATAAGTTTCTGTAAATTAATCATGAACAATTGCCAAGATTAAAGGAAATGTTTCCATGAAAAGGTGTGTGGAAAGGTGCTATGAAATGCTGCTGTTTTTCAAAAAACGTACAGGGGAAATCGATTTCCCTTAGCATGAAATCGATTTCATGCATGTAACGTTAACAAAATTTCAAAAACAAACAGTGGGAAATCGATTTCCTCTTTAGGTAAATCGATTTCCATAGTGCAAAAAGTGAATTTTTGCTTCTGGAAATGTTTTAAGACAGTGGCAAATCGATTTCATGTTATGGTAAATCGATTTACCCAGTGTAAAACTTGAATAAAAGATTTTGCAAATGTTTGCTATTATCATGGATGGTCTATGCAATGGTTGGTTGATTTCTTGAGCATCTAAGACTTTAGAGAATGTAATTATAGTCATTATACCTTCTTGAAGTGCAAGCTTGATTCCAAAGCCTTGATCATTGATATTTTAACTTTAACAACTCATCTTTGCCTTCTTGTTATTTAGAGTTTTGTCTTCATCAAAAACAAAGTTCTTTATTTAATCTTGACTTCACATTCTCCCCCTTTTTGATGATGACAAATAATCCTCTTGATGTTTTGACATTTCTTGAAATAATTTCTCCCCCTAAGATATATAGCTCCCCCTTAGTGTGTACTTGTGCTACTTGGAGAAATTTGGAGAAATTTGTATCATTTGTACCTTAGGAAATTTATAAACATACAAACAAGTATAACACCTTTCTCCCCCTTTGTCATTATCAAAAAGAAGGGAAAGATGGGTGAAAGATAGTAATAGTGGCAAATAGAACATCATTCATCATAACAAACACATGTATTCAAACAAGTAGAACAATCAAGATAATAAAGTTATGGTAACAAGTACCTTACAAACCACATAAAGTTTTAAGAAGTTTAACATGAAACATAAATAAACAATATAAGAAACATAGAGTGACATAATACTAAAAGAACAAACAAGAACAACATATCAAGATTGGTCCATCTCATTGTTGGTTTTGTTGTTGTTGAAGAAGTTTGGTCCTTGATAGGGAAATTGAGTTTGAATAGGTGGATTTATTGGAGTAGGGACAGCTGGGTTATTTGGATCATATGGTGGAATGTGGAGATGAGAGTAAAGGTAAGAGAATTGTTGATTCACATCATAGCGAAAATCATTGATCCGGGTTGTGGTGGATTCATTGATAGAGTTCCATTGGTTGTAGATTGAGGTGTTGAGTGTTGCAAATTGTTGAGTCATAAAATTTATCACCTCTTGATTACTTGGACCATCTTGAGCATGAGGAGGAACTTCTTCATCACCAATATTGTCTTGGGCTTCTTCATGACCAAAATCTTCTTGAACATTAGCTTGATTTCCTTCATTATTAAGATATGAAATCGTTTGTGTTTCCGGATCATAAAGAACACCCATCCGCTTATCCACACTTTTAATAGAGAACTTATGACTTCTAGTATCCATAAGATGATAACCAACATCATCAAAAGAAACCCCAAAATGTTCCAAAATACGAGTTATGAACCAAGCATATGGAAGAGACTTAATCTTTTGAGTGTGACACAACATATGGTGTAAAATGAGGCTAGACCAATTGAGAGAGATACCATTCTTGATTGCATATAATACTTGCATTTCCATATCGGTAATGTTGCAATGATTGCCATTTCGAGGTAGCAAGATATAGACCAAAGCATAATGAAGCAATCTATCATTAATAGCAAAATTTCCAGCACTCCAAAAATCTTTTGAAGTTTCAACCCTTTTAGCATTATATTCTTCTTCCGTTATCCTACTTAAGCTGAAATAAAATTCTCTCTTATGATATCCTTGCCACTCTTCAATATCTGGATCATATAGAGAGCTACCAACATAAGGGATATCCAAAATTCTACCAAGTTTCTTAGGATGCAAAACTATGTTTTTCCCTCTTACATTTGTAACAAACTTATTATTATCCGAACGCATATTACAATAGAACATTCTAACTAAATCCGGATAATATGGTCCAGAGGATGCAATAAGAGGACCCAAACCTAATGAAGTTAATGTTTCTTGAAAACTAAAACATTGAGTAGGAAAAGTAGAGAGTGCACCATATTTTGGAGTTTGGACAAATTTTGATTGATAAAACTTTTGGTACCTTTCTAATTCCTTTGAGGGATGGTCATGGAAGATGTTTGGAGTATCTATGGAAGAAGATGAAGCTTTGTTCTTCCCTTTCTCAGTGGCTGAAGCTTTCCTCTTTACTCTTGAAGACATGGATGAAAGTTTGTTGAAGATGAGAATAAGGTTTAATGGAGTTTGAGAGTGTTTTGGAGAAGAGGAAATTTTGGGTTTTTGGAGAGCACCCACTCACCAATTTTCGGCTGCTAGGGTTATGGGAGATGAGAGACAAATTTTTTTTTGCTTTTATGAGGGAGAGAGAGGAGGTGTGACAATGTTATTGGACCAACATTTAAGAAGCAAACATAAAAAAATCTGAATATATACAGTAAGAAATCGATTTACCATGGGGTGAAATCGATTTACCCAAGTCAAAAAGCGCAAACAGAAGCAAACTTACAGCATCAAATCGATTTCCTTAGGGGTTAAATCGATTTCCCCAAGCCAAAAAATGAAAACAGAGGCATACTTACAGCATCAAATCGATTTCCTCAGGGGTCAAATCGATTTCCCCAAGCCAAAAAATGAAAAACACAAAACACTAAGCTACTGTTACAGTAGTAAATCGATTTACCATTAGATGAAATCGATTTACTCATAGAAAAAAATATAATTTTCACATATTTTTATGTATTTTAAACATCTAAAACACTTAAAAGAATGGTGTAGAAGTAGAGACATTGTGAAATCATTTGTAAGAAGATTAGATGAGATAAGACACCATGTGCACCTTAGAAATTTTTGACGGAGAAACATAAAGTGAGATATCTATGTGTCTTTTTCATCCAAAATTCCAAGTTCTCTTCGAATTTTGTAAAAAGGTTCTTTTGGAAGAGGCTTGGTGAAGATATCTGCAAATTGATTATGAGTATCTACAAAAGTGACTTCAACATCTCCTTTAAGCACATGATCGCGAAGAAAATGATGTCGAATGTCTATGTGTTTGGTTCTTGAATGCATGACCGGATTCTTTGTAATATTTATAGCACTTGTATTGTCGCATCGAAGAGGAATGCATCCGAGATCAAGTCCGTAGTCACGAAGTTGTTGCTTAAGCCAAAGAATTTGTGCACAACAACTACCTGCTGCTATGTATTCTGCTTCGACCGTGCTAAGAGCAACACATGCTTGTTTTTTACAAGCCCATGATACTAATGCATTTCCAAGAATGTGACAAGTACCACTTGTGCTTTTACGATCAGTTTTACATCCTGCATAATCCGCGTCAGAATAACCAATTAAATTGCAAACACTACCTTTTGGATACCATAAGCCAACGTTGGTCGTTCCTTTGAGATACTTCATGATCCTTTTAACCGCCATAAGATGTGATTCCTTTGGATTTGCTTGAAAGCGAGCACAAAGACAAACACTAAACATTATATCAGGACGGCTTGCCGTCAAATACAATAAAGAACCAATCATACCTCGATACTTAGTAATATCAATTGGAGTACCGGATTCATCTTGATCAACATATGTACCGGAGCCCATTGGAGTATTCATTGCTTTACAATTATCCATATCAAACTTCTTCAATAATTCTTTACAATATTTGGATTGATTGATAAAGATTCCATCTTTGAGTTGCTTAATTTGTAGTCCAAGAAAGTAGTTCATCTTTCCCATCATAGACATCTCGAATTCTCCTTGCATCATCAATGAGAATTCCTCACACATTTCTTTGTTAGTCGATCCAAAAATGATATCATCAACATAGACTTGAACCAATAAAGTGTTACTCTTGATTTTCTTAATGAACAAAGTTTTATCAACCTTACCCTTTTCGAAACCCTTTTCACACAAAAAATTGCTAAGTCTATCATACCATGCTCTTGGTGCTTGCTTTAAGCCATAAAGAGCCTTTCTCAACTTAAAGACATGTGTAGGATTCTTGAAGTCTTCAAATCCCGGGGGTTGTTTGACATAGACTTCTTCATTGATGTAACCATTCAAGAATGCGCTCTTGACGTCCATTTGATAAAGCTGAAAATTTAATGAACATGCATAAGCAAGTAAAAGACGAATAGCTTCTAACCTTGCAACCGGAGCAAATGTTTCTTCAAAGTCGATTCCTTCTTCTTGATTGTAACCTTGGGCCACCAATCTTGCTTTGTTTCGAACAATTATACCATTCTCATCAAGTTTGTTCTTAAACACCCATCGAGTACCTATGATGTGTTTATTACTTGGTCTAGGCACAAGTTCCCAAACTTGATTTCTCTCGAATTGATTTAATTCTTCTTGCATTGCATTTATCCATTGATCGTCTCCTAAGGCTTCATCAACTTTGGAAGGTTCAATTTGAGAAACAAAAGCCATGTGTAAGCAAGCATCTTTGAGATTTAATCTTGTTGCAACTCCTTGACTAATATCACCAATAACTTTATCAATAGGATGATCTCTATGAGTTCTCCATTCTTTTGGTAGATCATTGGTGTTTGATTCTTGTTGTACACTTTCTTGTTGAACTTCCGGTGCCTTCACAATTGTATCATTTGAAAGTTCTTTCGGTGCCTTCATAATTGTATCATTTGAAAGTTCTTCCGGGGGTAAATCTAAAGGATCATCATCATCACAAACAACTATTTCTTCTTTGGAAGTGTTAGTCTCATCAAAAGATACATGCATGGATTCTTCAATAGTTAAAGTTCTTTTATTATAAATTCTATATGCTTTACTAGAAAGAGAATAACCAAGAAATATACCTTCGTCGGATTTCTCATCAAACTTACCAAGGTTGTCTTTGTCATTGTTGAGAACAAAGCACTTGCATCCAAAAATGTGAAAGTGAGCAATGTTTGGCTTTCTTCCTTTGAAGAGTTCATATGGAGTCTTCTTTAAGATAGGTCTAATGATTACTCGATTTCCAACATAACATGCCGTACTAACCGCATCCGCCCAAAAGTATTTAGGAAGATTTGCATCACTAAGCATTGTTCTTGCAAGTTCTACTAGAAACCTATTTTTCCTTTCAACTACTCCATTTTGTTGTGGAGTTCTTGGTGCTGAAAAATTATGAGAGATACCATGTTCTTCACAAAATTCTTCAAATGATGCATTTTGAAACTCTCCACCATGATCACTTCTTATGGATACAATCTTTAATGATTTCTCATTTTGGATTTGTTTTGCATACTTCTTAAAGGCTTTAAAAGCATCACTTTTCTGCACAAGAAACAAAGTCCAAGAATATCTAGAATAATCATCAACAATAACTAAAGCGTATACATTACCTCCGAAGCTTCTTGTCCTTGATGGACCAAATAGATCCATATGCAACAATTGAAGTGGTCTTGTTGTAGTCACCACATTCTTTGGTTCGAAAGATGATTTGGTTTGCTTTCCCTTTTGACATGCATCACATAATTTATCTTTGACAAACTTTATCTTAGGTAGGCCAATAACAAGATCATGTTTGGTTAATTTATTTAAATGATCCATATGAATATGGGCTGCTCTTTTATGCCATAACCATGATTCATTATTGTTTACCAAAAGACATTTTACTTTCAAAGATAAATCATTTAAAGAAATCATAAAAATGTTATTAATTCTTGTACCTTTGAGTTTTACCTCATTGGTGACTTCATCGATGATCAAGCATTCCTCTTTGGTGAATTTGATCTTGAAGCCTTTGTCACAAAGTTGGCTAATGCTTAGAAGATTATGCTTTAGTCCTTCAACATAAAGAACATCTTCAATGGATGTGAAAGGTGGTGCACCAACTTTGCCTTTGCCAAGGATTCTTCCCTTATTGTTGTCTCCATAAGTGACAAAGCCCTTGGCCTTTAACCTTAGATCTGAAAATTGGTTTAAGTCACCCGTCATATGCTTTGAACAACCACTATCTAGATACCATAGGTTTGAAGTGGTCTTCAAGCATACCTACAAAACAAATTAAGTTTTGTTAGGTACCCAAATGGCTTTGGGTCCATCATAGTTAGTTCCTTTCTTCACCCATACATAATGTCCACTAGGAACACTAAAGTTCCTTACATAACAAGCATTGGGTGTGTGACCAATAATACCACAATAAAAACAAGTAGGTTCAAAGTTACTTCTATATCTAGGAGGATAAGATTTCTTCTTAACAAAGTTCTTCCTTTTAGGATAATGTTGCATTACTTTAGGCTTGATCACTTTCTCTTGAATTGGTTGGTTACTAGCCTTGACAAAGATAGTCTTGTTGGATGTTGGTTTATCAAATTTAGAGAAACCAAGTCCGCTCTTATCATTGGAGTATCTTTGTGTGCTAAGAACATTTTCCAATCCAATTTGCCCTTTTTCATATCTTTCTAAAACACGTTTTAATTGGACAATTTGGAAGGAAAGTGATTCACAATTCTTGCATGCAACATTATCTTCTTGAACACTAATTATTTTTTCTTTGTCATCTTTATGTTCTACTTCACTTATCTTAACCTTCTCTTCTAAAGATAGTATGATTTTCTTTTGAGATGAGATAGTTTTATAGAGAATTTTACATTCTTTTAATAATTCTTCTATTGCACCTTGTGCACCATTATCAAAAAGAGAATCATCATAACTAACCTCGCCTTCTTCATCGTCGGAGTGGTGTGATGCCATTAGTGCTAGGTTTGCACTTTCGTCACTATCGGAGTCCGATGAGGAACTTACTTCATTATCTTCCCATGCTATGTAGGCCTTTTTATTTTTGAACTCCTTTTTGCCTTTGAATCCATTCTTCTTCGAAAGCTTTGGACATTCCGGCTTTATGTGTCCTTGTTTCCCACATTCATAGCATGTAACTTCTTGTGATGAAGTGGATGCTTCTTTATCTTTATGCTTTGAGAATTTCTTTCTTTTGACATAGTTAGTTTTATCAATATTATTTTTATTACCAAAAAATTTGCCTAACCTTTTTACAAGAAGCAAGAAGTTTTCATCTTCATCCGATGCATCTTTCATTTTGCTTTCTTTTGAATCTACCTTTAATGCAATGCTTTTTGATTTCTTCTCTAAGTTCTCATGTTTTTCCAATCTTCCAAGTTCCGTCTCATATTCTTGAAGTTTTCCAAATAGTGTTGCGGAAGTAAATTTTGATAAATTCTTCTTTTCGGATATCGCCGTCACTTTTGGTTGCCACTCCCTTGTCAAAGATCTGAGCACTTTAAGATTAAGTTCTTCGGTAGTAAGAGTCTTACCAAGTGCCTTCAAGTGATTTGTCAAATGTACGAATCGTTTTTGCAAATCGAGAATAGTTTCACCGGGCTTCATTCTAAACAGTTCGTACTCTTGGCTTAAGGTATTCAATCTTGATCTTTTAACTTCAGTGGTACCTTCATGAGTTTCTACAAGAGTATCCCAAATTTCCTTTGATGTTGTACATGCCGATACTCGGAAAAATTCATCCATACTAAGAGCACCTTGAAGAAGATTGACCGCCTTTTTGTCAGCAAGAACCCTTTTTCTATCATTATCATCCCATGAAGCTTTAGGTTTCTCCGATCCAACACCATTAACGACCGTTGTAGGGACATGAGGACCTTGTAGGACAACCTCCCAAACTTCTTCTCCTTGTGCTTCTAGATGAGCCTTCATTCGGATTTTCCAAAAGTCAAAATATTCACCACAAAACAATGGAGGCTTGTTGTTCGAACCACCATCTCTGAAAACCGGATTTTGATTTGCGGAAGCCATTCTGGATCTTTAGGAACAAGTTACCTATAACTTGCTCTGATGCCAAATGTAAGTATCAGATATGCCTAAGAGGGGGGGTGAATTAGGTACTTTATAACTTTTTCGGTTTTATGGTGTAAAGTGATTATTTTTCTGGTTTATGGTAATATTACTAAAAGATGTAAAGTGCAGAAAAATAAATGACACAAGGATATATCCTGGTTCCCCTCACAAACCGAGAGTACTCCAGTCCCCTTACGCAGTAAGAGATTTCAATATAATTGGTATCTTGTACAAGCCTAACCAAACACCAAGAACAATCCTCTTGGACCAAGAACAATCCTCTTGGATTTTTCACTAAGACCACTTATGAGAACAATCCTCTCAAAGTGTCTAACTTGTTTCCAACAATCCTGGATAACAAGAATACAACAAGTATTTGATTTTGTATAAGAGTTTGAATAGTAGAACAATGTATCAATCACTTGATTGATCTTCCCTTCCAATGATAATAATTCACAATTCTTTAAAGTAATAGATTGCTCAAAATATTTTCTAGTTTGGACGATATGAAAGTGTGTAGAAAATATCTTGAAAAAGATTGAAGAAAAACAATGTGAATTTCTGAAAATTTCTAAGAGTTTTTGATTGGAAGAGGTGAAGAATGAATTTGAAATTTTGAGTATATATAGATGTTCATAACACCCCTTGAAATATCATAAGTTTCTGTAAATTAATCATGAACAATTGCCAAGATTAAAGGAAATGTTTCCATGAAAAGGTGTGTGGAAAGGTGCTATGAAATGCTGCTGTTTTTCATAAAACGTACAGGGGAAATCGATTTCCCTTAGCATGAAATCGATTTCATGCATGTAACGTTAACAAAATTTCAAAAACAAACAGTGGGAAATCGATTTCCTCTTTAGGTAAATCGATTTCCATAGTGCAAAAAGTGAATTTTTGCTTCTGGAAATGTTTTAAGACAGTGGCAAATCGATTTCATGTTATGGTAAATCGATTTACCCAGTGTAAAACTTGAATAAAAGATTTTGCAAATGTTTGCTATTATCATGGATGGTCTATGCAATGGTTGGTTGATTTCTTGAGCATCTAAGACTTTAGAGAATGTAATTATAGTCATTATACCTTCTTGAAGTGCAAGCTTGATTCCAAAGCCTTGATCATTGATATTTTAACTTTAACAACTCATCTTTGCCTTCTTGTTATTTAGAGTTTTGTCTTCATCAAAAACAAAGTTCTTTATTTAATCTTGACTTCACAAAATTTATGCAAGGCTTTAGCTCTATTTTTTGTGTGTTTGTTAATGTGATTTATGAATGAAATGATGTTGATTTACGGGCTCTAGAATTAAGTTAAAGGATGGTTTAAGAATTATAAAAAAAATGCAAAAAGTATGAGTAAATTTGGATGAATTTGAATTTAGCATGAAAATATCTCACTTCTAATTTCAAATTCTGATATATTGTATAATTAAATGAATCAAATGAAGTTTGAATGAGAAGTATGATGAGGCAAAATAAATGTGATCAATTTTTGTTTTTTATGCCAAAAATCTTGACTTTTTGATATGAATGGTATATGCTTAAATAAAAAATGAAGTGAATTAAAATAATGATGAAATGAGAATTTTGCTTTGATTTTATTTCCATTGATTTTTTTTTTTGGGTTTTTTATGCGTATGATGCAAAAATGAAAAACAATACAAAATGACTTGAATATTTTAGTCAACTTTAACATTATTTTTAAGTTGAATTTTGATTTTGAATGATGCAAAATGCATATAATGAATTATAGGAATTGATTTGGAATGATACACCATGGAATTATTCAAATATCAAATATTGACTTTTGGTATCTTGATTGACTATTGATGGAATCATCTTGAAATGAATGAATTTTGAATGATACATGGCTTATGATGCATGTAGTGTACTTATAATATTTTTGCAATTTCAAATAAGGTAACACTTGACCTAATGCAAATGATATGCAAAAATGATTTAAAAAATCTTGGGACAAAATTAGGGCACGACAGTTGTCCATATTTAATCACCTTTGACCAAAGAGTATGAATAACAACAATCTTTATATAATAGTGGTAAAAGATAATTAAATACAAAGGATCCATATTTTTCCTTTGAATGTCAATGCAGTGGGATGAAATGAAGTGCAATGGGTCTGGGTGAAATGCCTTATATGGGGATAGAATATGCAATAGATTCACTGGGGAATAACTGGGATGATTTGTGAAGAATATCCACCAGGGAAGATATCCAACCGCATAACTGGGAATAAAGCTCCTTGGGAATGCCTCAAAAGAAATGCGAGTTATGTATTCTCTCATAAGTAACCAAGTGGCATTCAATAATCTTTGTAACAAAATAGTGGGTTCTATAAATCCTCAGAACAAACCAACTAATATGCGAAAATCTTCGGATTCAAAGGGGGTTACATAAATCCATCATAACAAGATGGTGGATTTTGGAAATCCTTAGAACAAACCAATTGGTATCTAGAATTCCTAGAACTCAAAGGAGAGTAACAGAAATCAATTGTAACAAAATGGTGAGTCCGGGAAATTCTAAAAATAACATATAGGTATCGGAAAATCCTCAGACTCAATGATGAGATCAGGAAATCCTCATTTCAAAAATGAAAGTTACGGAAATCCTCATAACAAAATGATGAGTTCTAGAAATCCTTAGAACAAGGTGATGACATATGGTGATCTTCAGATGAAAAATGGGTTATGGTAATCCTCATAACAATAAGACCCATTCTTGCAATCCTCATAACAAAGTGAGAACATATGAAGTCCTCTTATGAAAAAAAGGTTACGGTAATCCTCGCAAACATAAGACGCATTTTGGAAATCCTCAGAACAAGATGACAACATCTGGTAATCCTCAGATGAAAAAGTACGATAAGTTACAGTAATCCTTGTAAACATAAGATGCATTCTTATAATCCTTAGAACAAAATGATAACAACATCTAGTAATCCTCAGATGAAAAAATATGATAAGTTACGGTAATCCTCTTAACCATGAGATGTGTTATGGAAATCCTCATAACAAAATGAGTGGTATCCGGTAATCCACAGATTCAAAAGGGAGTTACAAAAACCCTCATAACAAAATGATGAGTTTTGGAAATCCTCATAACGAACCAACTAGTATCCGAAAATCCTCGGACTTGAATGTGTGATAGCAAGCTTCTCCAAATGTTATGTGTTTTGATGAAGACAACATGTGTGCACTCATAAATATCAAGAAAGGATGTATCAAATTTGTATTACTCAAGCATTAAAGTCTCAAAGAAAATTGCCAAGATACAAGACCACTTGAAGACTTTATGGAGCTCAATTTTTTAATAGGTACAAACATGTTCTTTATAAGAATAAATTTAGTGCTCAAAATCATCCTCATATCGTATGCATTCGCTTAGGTTCTTGGCTTTATGAAAAATCTAAAATTCTGCATTTTTAGTCTGGAATCGCTTTCCTATAAGTCTGTTTCTGGAAAATGTTTTTTTGTCTGTGGAAATCGATTTCCTATGATGGTAAATTGATTTCTAGTGTCAGTTTTTGAAAAAATAGACGCAACGCTTCAAGGAAACTGATTTCCTATACAGGTAAATCGATTTCCTGAGTAACAGAACCAAAAAATATTGCTGTTATAAATCTGAACGAAATTATGACAAATACATACATATAGCATTCTCATTTTATTTTGAGAGCATTATATTCCATGCGTCATAACATTGCATCAGATTAACTTGGTTTTTCAGGTTAACTCCCGAGCAAATGAATGTTATTAACAACTCATTCGACACAATTAAGACGAAGGTTCATTCTGATAAGCATTGTCCTTCCAATTTCCATCTAGATAAACATTTCTCTCAGATATAATCAAAATGAAGGTTTATTCTGACGAACTTTCTCCTTCAAATTTCCCTTCCTGCAAAATATTATCTTGCTAGTCTTCATTCGGAAAATCCTTATCTCCAGATACAGTCTAGTGTATGACTTATTCTGTGGGCACATTTTTAGATATAGTCTAGTGTACGAGTCATTCTGACCCCTCTCTTAGTTACTCATCCAAATATCACTCCTTCAAAGGCAGTCTAATGTACGACTCACTCCTTCAGACTTAGTCTAATGTACGACTCATTCTCATATTCATATAGTCTAAATGTACGACCCCTCCTTCAGATACAGTCTAGTGTACAACTCATTCCAGTATTTTCATCATCCCTTCTGATATAGCTTAATGTATGGCTCGCCTAATGTATGGCCTTTTCTGATATAGCCTAATGTGTGGCTCGCCTAATGAATGGCCCCTTATGAGATAGCCTAATGAATGGCTCGCCTAATGTATGGCCCCTTATGAGATAGCCTAATGAATGGCTCGCCTAATGTATGGCCTCTTCTGATATAGCCTAATGTATGGCTCGCCTAATGAATGACCCCTTATGAGATAGCCTAATGAATGGCTTGCCTAATGTATGGCCTCTTCTGGTATAGCCTAAATGTATGGCTCGCCTAATGTATGGCCCCTTATGAGATAGCCTGATGAATGAGTCGCCTAATATAGCCTAATGTATGACTCTTTCTAATACAGCCTAATGGACGGCTGGCTCTCTCTATAGCCTAATGGACAGCGCGCTCTGGTACAACCTAGTGGATGACTCATACTAACACAACCTAATGGATGGCACTCTCTAAATATAGCCTAATGGACGGCTCGTTCTAATATTCCTAACATGTACATGGCCTAGTATATGGCTCATCCTGACACCCTTCAATATACCTATCAGATACAATCTAGACAGAGATTCATTCTGACAACATTCTGTAAACACCTGGATGGCATCTTTAAGCCCATCCCCGACAAAATTCCAATTATTCAACAGATGGCATCCTTAAGCCCATCCAGATAATTAAACAGCATTGTTTCCCGCACCAGGCGAGTGCAAATTTCAGGGCATTCTAGTGTTCAATCCACTTCTACCTTTAGATTCTGACCGACACACAAGCCAGTCGGCAAGAATGAATTTGAGATGGTTTATCCTGCCCCATGGTCTGTTTAGTCTTTGAAAAAATTTGCCACAATACGAGTTTTGAAACAGCTCATTGTAATATGAATTTGAGATGGTTTGCCTTTGCGCATTTTCCACTGTTCAGACTGATTCTTGAAGTGATTTGCCCCTGATGGGACCACATACAAATGATTAAGTACCCTAAATGATTATATATTGCTCGAACTTCCTTGGTGCTAAGTGTTGATTTGTAGAGAAAATTGCTCCTTTAAAATGGTAATTTTATTGCAATGCTCATGCAAATTTTGAAATCAAAGTTGTTATTGAGATTATATTGTTAAGTACAATGAATGTGTTAATGATCAGAATGCAATTTTGATCTAGACACTCAAAGTATGAAAATGGTAATTCAAAAGCATAGTAATAATAGAGATTAGTAACAAATATCTTTGGAGTCAGGTTAACGTAATTTTGATATAGTATGCTTTCAAAATAAACCTTGCTTCAATTAGGTCTTTTGATGGTTGTAACATGGCGTAGTTCACGGATTTTGAAAAAAAGGATATAAGGCTTACATTTTTAATTTTAACCCACCCCCTTCTCCTTCTGATGATCTCTATTTCTACGTTCAGTCAATTCGACACCCATATTCAATTTCCAAGAGAATTTTGAAGGTGTAAGGGTAAAGATTAAGGTTCAAGAACTAATTGGATTTTCTTGAAGTGGTAGTCACCTATTTTTTGTTTTGACATGGTGGTTGTTATACCCCAAAATTTGCCCTCCATATTCCAATATTCAAGCTTAGATAATAGTTGATAGCTCAAGACATCTCAAGGACTGATTATACACACTTCCCTCATAATCAAGGACTTTCAAGCTAGGGTTTTGGATTTCTTAAAGAAGATGAATGAATCGAGGTCTCAAATGAGCTTCATATGACCTCGTATGATCCAAATCATCTCCATGACAAGTTTCAAGTCTCAGTTCACAAAATTGCTCAGTCAAATGCTTAGAAAGTCAACAGTCGACTAGTTTGACCTAAAAATCAACTATGGTCATCGTATAGTCAAAACTCCTGATTTTTGGTCAACATTAATATTTTTAAGTTATATTCATCATTTGATCAAGGGTTGATCATGAATTATCAAGAAAATTTCAGAAATCAACAAAACTCAAAGTTTCTAAATTAGGGTTTTTGACCTAAAAGTCAATTGAACTTTAACCAGCCATAACTTTCACATGGTTCATCAGAAATTTCCCAACCAAAGCTCATTTTGGAGGAAATTGAACTCTCTACAACTTTTTATCTCTAAAGATGAGGCCAAAAGTGCTTCATATGAGAGATATGAGCCAAAACATTACAGGTCCTTTTGAAAGTCAACCAAAAGCTGTTTTTTGTCAAAGCAAGTATCATCAAGATAAAATCTCCAAATGCAGAAGAGGTTCTAAAGTGGCTTGTAGAAGACATCTTGGGCTTTCCAAAAAATTCATAGAACACTTCCATACCTGTCATACCCCAAAATTTGCCTATCTCATTTCACTTTCAAACTCATACAATGATTCAAGGCTCATGGGTTAACCTAAGGCACACTATCCTAATCAAAGACCTCCTGAACTAGGGTTTTGCATTCCTTTAAGAAAATTGATGAATCAAAGTCTCCAAAGGTTTTCATATGACTTATGATGTTTCAAACTATCTCTACGACAAAGTTCAAGCTTCAATTCCAAAGATTGCTCAGTCAATTGCTCAGATAATCAATAGTCGACTAGTTGGACCTAAAAGTCAACTGTGGTCAAAGTACAGTCAAAATTCCTGATTTTTGGGAAACATCCTCATTTTGAAGTATCATTCATCATTTGATCAAGGATTGATCATGATTCATCAAGGAAAGTTCAGAAATCAATAAAAACTTAAAGTTTCGAAATTAGGGTCTTTGACCTAAAAGTCAATTGAAATTTGACCAGCCATAACTTTCACATGGAACTTCAGAAATTTTCCATCCAAAGCTCATTTTAAAGGAAATTGAATTCTTTACAACTTTGTATCTCACATGCCAAGTCTAAAAATACTTCATTTGAGAGATATGGATCTAAAGATTATAGGTCTTTTTGAAAGTCAACCAAAAGCAGTTTTTTTGTCAAAGCCCATATCATCAAGATAAAATCTCCAAATGAAAAAAAGGTTCCAAAGTGGCTTGTAGAGAACATATTGAGGTTTCCAAAAATTCCTAGAACTCCTCCATATCTTAAAAATTGAGGGAGATATGCATTGTCAAAGTTGGACCATTTTAAGGGAAAAAATGTGAAATAAAAGGCTCCAAAATTAATCTTTTTGCAAAGAAACCCAATCTTTCTTGGCCTAATCTTCATCCACAAGTTATCCAAGACTCCCATTTTGATTTTTATTTGATTTTTATTGGCCTAATCTTTCTTGGCCTAATCTTCATCCAAAATGAAACATTGTACCCATTTTGATTTTTATTTGATTTTTTATGAATTATTAGTCAATTAAAAATCATGATTAATTCATATAACTTATGGAAAATCAAATATTTGATTTGAAAGCATATGGGAATCAAATTGAATCATTATTTAACTCATATTGCCAATCAAATTTCGTGCACATTTGATTTGGATTGATTGAATCAAATTTTGGACAAAATTAGAAAGATCATGAACCAAATTCCAATCAAATTTTCATAACTTCCAATCAAAGATTCAAATGGTTTTTCTTCAATTTTGTTAACCTAATTCATTCTATGATAAATAGTGAGCAATTGTAGACCCCTTGCGCACGAGTTGCTGCCTCCAAGAAACCCTAACCGAGTTCACTAAAATCCAAGAAAAAATCAAATTGTTCCTGGAGTTCAAGGTTAATTCAAAGAGTTTTGAAGATACAAACGTGTTCCTGGAGCATCCCTGAACATTTCTCAATACTTATCAAGCCTTGAAGCGCCAAGAATAGTCCTCGGTAGGTCACGGTTTGTGCTCTTCTTCTTTTAGTCGATCTCAATTATTTAAGCATCTTTAACATGATTAAGTTACATATTTGTGTTCATATTGATGCATACAATGTTTCTGGATTGTTTGATTAAGATTTATGTGCAAGACTCGAGTTCCACCATTGTTAGGTTTTTTAGTTCCAAATTAGGGCTTTGTATTACAGGTAAAATTAGAACTAATTAAGACCATCATCGTGTTCAGAAGGATGAATGCAATCGATCCATGGTCTCGCGAAAAATTTATTTTGTGTATTGGTGCTATTCGTAAGTTGCAGGGCTATGGCTACACACTGCGTCCGTAGGTAAAACTGTTGCAGACCTAAGCCAACAGATGAAGGTAGGAGACGACGACGTGTCTCCGCCTCACTTGCCCATTCAAATGAAGAAAGCGCGCGCGTGTGTGGGGGGAGCTTTTGAATTTGGTGCGTTAAGACCTACGCAAATACCATGTTTCTGTACCTTCTCAGCCGTCCGATTGCCTTCTGGATTGATCCAACGTCTTTGGATGCGCAGCCCCATCATAAACCTCCCTCACCTCACCACACTGGATTCCTCGCCAGGTTTTTAATAATTTTTTTAATTTATTTTTCTTATTTGATTTTATTTGTTTTCTTATTTTCTTTTAATTAAATTTTTTTAATTAATTACTTTTTCAACTTAACCTTTATTTTTCTATAAAACTAATAATATTTTTTTATTATTAATTTAATTTAGATAATTAATTTAGTTTGAATAATTAGATAATTAACCTTGATTTAATTAATTAATTTAAGTAATTAGTTTAGTTAGATAATTAATTTAGGGTTAATTGATTTAATTAATTAATATAGGTTAAATAATTATAATTAATTTAGGATAATTAAATTAGGGTTAATAAAATAATTTAATCAGGATTAGTCGATTTCAAAATTAATTATGTTAAAAACCAATAGTTAATTTTTAGGGTTTGTCTAGCCTTGATTCAGTTAAAACCCTAGGTAACCATAGGGGTCTTAGGTAGGTGTCGTCCATTAACCTAGTGTCAATTTTTCTCATAAAATCTCATTCCCTAAAAATCAGGGCTTGCCCTGAACATTTCAAAAAAAAAACCTTTTTTCCTTTTAATTTTAATTTTAATTTTAATTTTGCCTTATTTTATCTGCCTTGTGTTTGCCCTTGTGGCTGGTATTAATTTGTAAGGTTTTATTTTCGCGCCTAATTCTTCCTCTGTTTTGTATCTGCCCCAAAGCCTTGTAATAGCTTAGGGTTTATATTATTTTGCCTATATTTCTCTGCAGGTGTTTATTGTAATAGGGTTAGATTTTCTTTTCCGCTTTTATTTTTTCTGCCCACAGGTGTTTATTGTAATAGCGTAGGACTTTTAAATTCTGCCTTTATTTTTTAACTGCGTGGTTAGTAATCCTAGGGAGTGCAAGCCTGTCAATTAACATAGCTCAATAATTACAAGATAATATAACTGAATTGAATCACCTGATTATGACACACATACACCGTTAGGGTAACCTATTTTTGTTACCTTGTTGCCAGTTGCCTTTTTATTATTACGATCAAATAGTCAAGTCTCTCGATTTCGAAGATACCTAAGCAAAACAAATATTGCCCTCAGTTCATTATCATCATCAATTTTGTCCCTCGAAGTTGCCTCGGTAAATGATGATTGTCCCATTGCTAAGGTATCCTCGCCTGTTGCCTAAATGACTATTCTATCCTTCCCTAGATTACTTGCCCTTTTTATGGCCGGGACAGTCTGCGGCGAACGATAATCTCGATGACCCTTTTCAAATCCAATGAAAGGACTACCTTCCCTCTTTATGGTATGGGTAGCCCTTTCCCATTAAAGTCTAAAAGAACAATTTTAAAACTTAGGGTAGTTGCTACTAATTGCTTGCTCTAAATTCAAAATCTTTTTCACATTCTCTTTTCAAATACTTTCAAACAAGGCTACACTTATTTACAAGCTAAAGTCCTTAAACAAAGTCTTTTACTATTCTCTTTCTACACTTCAAACATTTTTGAAAAAAAAAGTGAGCTAAGCAATTAAGAGCCCATGGATAGCCATGGATACAAAGGGTGCTTACACCTTCCCTTTGTATAACCTACCCCCCGAACTCAAAATCTTTTTAAAAGGTATATTTTTGTTCTTTTAGCCTTTCTATAAATTGGATAAAATAAAAGTCGGTGGCGACTCTTGCTATCCGCAACATTTCTTTAAAGTCAGTTCTCCCACCGTATTACAATACCTTAAAAATTGAGGGAGATATGCTTTGTCAAAGTTGGTCAATTTTTGGTAAAATACATGAAGCAATTAAGGGTCAAAATGGATTTTTTTGCAAAGAGGCCCAATCTTTTGTGATCCAATCTTGTTCCCCAAGTCATTAAAGAGATCCAATCCAAAGGCCACGAATTTGTGATGAATATTTGATTTTATTTGAATTTTTATTCATTAAAATATGTTTAAAAATCAAATAATCAAGGAATTATGAAAGAGATTTGATTTGGTTTTGATTTCCAATCACATCCAATCAAATAAATATCATATTTTCCACTCAATTTTGTGCAAATTAGATTGGTGAGATTGGAGTGAAAATTGAGCAAAACTGGAAAGTGTAGAAACCAAATTTCAATCAAGTTTCCAATGATTGATTCAAAGAGATTTTGTCCAAGTTTGTTAACCTAAATTGTTCTATTATAAGTACATAAGTTGTGCAGATCATAAGGATAAAAAATTATAGCCTCCAAGAACCCTAACCATCCCTTAAAAAAACTCAAGAAAAGTCAAGACCGTTTTCTAACTTGCAGTCGAATTCAGGGCATTTGGAGGATTGAATCACTTTCCTTAGTGTTCACTGAAGCTACCTGGATCATCATCAAGGTCTCATACTCTCAGAATCATCACCAATACCTCACGCTTTGCCCAAAAAATTTTAATCTCAATTACATCCTTCCATGCATCATAAATAAATTTTGATTATATATTTGTGTTTTACGTGATGTTATGAGTGATTCTGGAGATTTAATTGCTTTTATTCGCTTGAATGAAGAAATTGCCATGATTAGGGTTAGAAAGCTTGAATGAGGGATTTCTAGTTTAGAACGAATTTTAAGAAATTGCAGGTACTATTGGATCCGTGTAGATGAGACGAGTACAACCATGGCTTCGTAATGAATTTTTGATGTTCGTATAAGATTTTAACGTGTGCAGATCTTGCAGTGACGCACTGTGTCCGTAGTTAAAACCCAGAACCTAAAATGACGGTTCTGGGGAAGAAGATGAAAACGTGGCGTAACATGGATGGCCAGTTTGAATCATCGCGCGCGTTTTTTCATTAATCACCATTATTTTATATATGTTTTTATCAGGTGCGTTTGTTTTACAGTTAACGCTTTGGCTGAGTTGGCAAGAATGCAGAGTTGAGACCAAGGGCGTGGGTTCGATCCTTCATTCCTACAATGTTTTTTTTTGAAATATTCAGCTTCAAGATTCCATGCGCACTGCTTGAAGAAGGTCACGGTGCACCCTCCCATTAAGGCCTTAGGATCGTTCTCAAGCTGGATCTAATGAACACCAGGCTGCAGGCACGCCGTAGACTTCCAAGATGTGCCACACCGGATCGGACACGCTAAGTTTTTATTAGTTTTAATTCTTCTTTTTCTTTTTTTTACTTCTTCTTTTCCAAACCTTTTTTTCCTTTTAGAAATTAACTTTTTTATATTAGATAATTAATTAATTTAGGATTAATTAGTCAATTAAATTAATTTTAGGTTAATTAATTATGATTAATTTTAATTAGGTCAGATAACTAGAATTGAGATTTAATTTAATTAGGGTTAGTTTAATTTTAGGTTTATAATTTAGTTTAATTTTAGGTTTGATAATTTAAATTAATTTTAGGTTTAATAATTTAAATTATTTTTAGGTTTTTTATTAGATTTAGCCTTAAACTTCAAAAACCATAGATGACCCTAAAAACGTATGTCAGGTAGGTGTTTCCCATTAACCTTGTGTCTAGGTTTTTTTACCCATTAGGTTTCCTTTCTTAAAGGTTGTTTGCCTTATAACCCTATTTCATCAAATCCTAATTTTATTTTATTTTTATCGATTCTTCGATTTTTCCCCGCGCGTTTGATTATTTTTAATTATGTATCTACTTCGAGGTTGTAATAAATTTAATTAGGTTTATTTTTCCGTGCCTTTTGAATATTATTGTAACTGCCCCCAAAGCTTTGTAATAGTAATTAGGGTTTTTATATTCGCGCTCAATTCTTCCTTTATTATGTAACTGTCCCAAAGCCATGTAATAGTTGTAGGTTTTCTTTTCTGCATTTATTTTCTGCCTTTTTCCCCCGGTTTTTTTGGTTTTGTAACCCCCCTCCCCGAAGCCTTGTAATAGTGTAGGTTTATTTTCTGCTTTTTATTTCCTGCAATATTAACCGTTAGAAATTGAATAGGATTGTATGGCAAGACTAAAAGCAACCTAGCATAACCCTAATTTCCAGAATTAAATAAATCAATCACTATTGTTTCACACACCCACCTTTAAGGTAACTCCTCTTATGCTGCCTTCGATCAAATAGTCAAGTCCCTTTGAGCGTAGGGATACCTTAGCACATGATGACTCCAATTCAAATCATCATAGTCCCTTAGATAAAAGATCATAGACCCTTCGAGTTGCCTACTAATAAAATGATCTCGTCCCTCGATGTTACCTCGATTAAATGATGATAGTCCCTCTGAATGCTAAGGTATCCTTATTGGTTGCCTAAATGACTATTCTCATCATTTCATAAGACTTCCTATCCTTCTTATGATATGGATAGCCTTACGGCAAACAATGACCCTTAACATCCAATGAAAGGACTACCTGCCTAACAATTGGTATGGATAGCCCCTTCGAACGAAAGACTTAAAGAACAAGAAAGACCAACTTAGGGTAGGTAGCTTTTAACTGCTTGCTCACAATAAAATTCAAAATGCTTTTCACACCTCCTATTCAAAACAATTTCCAAAAGGCTACACTTATTTACAAGTTAAAGTCCTTATTCAAAAATATTTTCTAAACACACACGACACTTTTCAAACATTTCAAGTGAGCTAAGCAATTAAGAGCCCATAATAACCATGGATACAAAGGGTGCTTACATCTTCCCTTTGTATAACCTACCCCACAAACTCAAAATCTTTCAAAGGTCTTTCCTGTTCTTTTTGCCTTTTCAAATTGGATAAAATAAAAGTCTATGGCGACTCTTGCTATCCGCAATATTTTTAAAAGTCAGTTCTCCCACCGTGTTACAGTTGTCACTTGATATTATTCTTTTGTTTTTGTTAAGAATTTTGGTGACCTTTTTTTGATTTGTTTTTAATAATTTTTATCCCTAATTTTTGTCTGGACCACTCTTTAGAGATTTTAGTTCACTGGGATGCGCTAACTTTTGCCTAAGTCATTTTGCTTGCGTATTTGATGTTACCTGTGGAGTTATCTGCGGATTTACATGCGAATTTACCTGCTGACCAAACATTAAATACTTCTGCATGTAACATCAAATCCACAGTAAACCCGCAGCTAAGTTGAAAAAATTTAAAAAAAATTAGGAGGTGCCATGTGGGATGACGCCTACGTGTAAAATACTCTCAAACATGATCATTGGTATAACTTTTCTGAAATATGAGTTTTCTTTTATATTTTTAAAAAAAACTTGGTTATTAAAAAAAATCTTCACAAACTAAGGTATACTAAAATACTTTATTAATTTTAATTCTAATCTTAAGTATATAAGTACTACCTAAATTATTCTAAAAAAAAAACTAAAAATAAGACTAAATGAAATAACACCTAAGTCTAATTTGATTTTAAAAAACTAATCCTAAAACTGCACTTAATTCTAAGATTAAACCTAAAGAAAATACTATCTAAATTTAACTGAAGTCTAATTATAAAATTTAACTAAAAATTCTACTTTAACAAAATCTAAGATTAAACCAATTCTAGTTCTAATTAAAGAACTAGCGGGATACCCGTGCGTTCGCACGGGTATCGGTGTTGTACGCTCATTTGTTTTAGATGATTTATTTTGTATACAAAATTAAATATGTTAGTTAAATAAATATTATATGCAAAATAAATATGAAGATACGAAAGAAGATTGATACGTGCATTTGTTCCTAAAATATAATAGAAATAAAATGAATTTTTTTTAAAAGAGATAATAAATCGGTGCCTATAATTCTTTCAATATATAAAAATATTTGAATTAATTATATATATATATATATATATATATATATATATATATATATATATATATATATATATATATATATATATATATATATATATAAATAATTTGTATTTTGGAATTATTGTCATAAATATATAAATCAATAGGAAAGTTGTTCTATTATTATTCAATATTTTTATCAGTAACTTTATATTCCCGTTATTATTCAATATTTTAATCAGTAATTTTATGTTTGCGTTATTATTAAATATTTTTATTAGTAATTTCATGTTCCCGTTAATATTCAATATTTTGATAAGTAACTTCATATTCCCGTTAATATTCAATATTTTGACAAGTAATTTAATATTTCCGTTAATATTGAATATTCTAATCAATAACTTCATGTACCCGTTAATATTCAATATTTTAAATAGTAACTTCATCTTACCGTTAATATTCAATAGTTTAAGCAATAACTTCATGTTCCCGTTAATATTCAATATTTTTATCACTAACTTTATATGAAACAATTGCACGGGTACCGCTGTGTTACACACAATTTTTAAAAATATTGTATCTTAAATTTAAAAAAATGTCAAAACAAAGCTATCAGTAACATAAATAATTAAAAAAATAACATATTTTTCTCCTATTTGGATTCATACATTATTTTAAATATATTTACTTTGATTTTTTTAATTGTAAAAAAATAAAATAACCCGTGAGTTCGCACAAATTCTGGTATGGTTACCCGTGCGTTCAAACGGTACTGATGCGTTACCCATGCGTTCGCATAATATTAGTAACATAAATAGTTAAAAAACAATAAATTTTTCTCGTGTTTGGATTCATATATTTCTTAAAATATTTTATTTTTATTTTTCAGAATTGTACAAAATTTTTTAATAACTCGCAGATTCGTTGAAATTCTGAGCTGGATAGTCGCGTGTTCGTATGGGTACTGACCCATTACACTCATATATTTCTAAATTGTACAAAAAACGTAATAACCCGTTTGTTCGCACAAATTTTGATATGAATATCATGTGTTTGTACGATTACTGGTGTGTTCATTATTCTATTATTTGTGTTTAAGTTCATGTAATTGATTTAATTTATAAAGTATTTATTATTGTAAAATTAATAGAATAATACTTATAAAAACTAATATTATATAACAAAAAGGTCAGGCTTAGGCTTTTCTAAAATAATAGGTGTATATAATTATTGTCAAGTGATCTAAGAAAATAAATCTAATGAACTAAATTATATAATTTAAAAATTAAATAGGTGTATTTTTTTTGTCAAGTAGTCTATTGGTTGAAATTAATCCTTTAAAAATAAATAAGTGGAATTTCGCGGGTTCAAACTCATGTTTCTTCATCTGATATCCTACACATCTACCAACTTTGATTAAGTAAATTATTTTTGTTTTTATATATTATCAAAATTGTAGTGCATTAGTTACATTATGTTTTTAATAAATAAATTTCATTTTTTATTTTTTTGTTTTTATATATTATCAAAATTGTAGTGCATCAGTTACACTTTTAGTGACAATTAAATTAAAACTTTTTATTAATTTTTCAATAGGAATACTTTTTTTTAATTTTAAAATAAATAGAAGATAAAAATGTTATATATTAGTTTAAGAAATCGAGCCTTTTCATAAATTTTTAAAATAATGAAATTGTTTTTTTTTTAAATGAATTCTTAATTTGTATCTATTTTTTTCATATTTCTCATTGCATAAATATTGTATGATATTTTTTATTAATCATACAATTTGTTTCTTATTTATAAAATTTAAAATTTCAATCTGACAAGTTCATCAATGATCAATATATATATATATATATATATATATATATATATATATATATATATATATATATATATAAGATAATTGAAATATTAAAATTAAAACTTTAACAAGTCAATTTCATCCAAATACAAAATAATATAGTACGGATACACACGGGTACTTATATAGTACGTGTATATGGTACTGATATTAACACATTTAATTAAATATGAATAATAACAAGAATAAGTTTACTATTGATTTAAATATTTTTATAGATAATTCCAAAACAAAATTATTTATATATTGGAATAATTATACGATTGATTCAAATATTTATATATATATATATATATATATATATATATATATATGAAATTATATATTTGATTTGTAGATTGATTTTAATCAATTAATATTAACGGGAACATGAAGTTAGTGATCAAAAAATTGAATAATAACCGGAATATTAAATTACTAATCAAAATATTGACTATTAACGGAAACATGAAGTTACTAATCAAAATATTGAATAATGACGAAAACATGAATTTACTAATAACAGGAACATGAAGTTACCGATAAAAATATTGAATATTAACAGAAACATTAAGTTATTGATCAAAATATTAATATTAGGGGAAACATGAAGTTACTAATCAAAATATTGAATATTAACGGGAACATGAAGTTACTAATCATAATATTGAATATTAACAAGAACATAAAATTACTTATCAAAATATTAAATATTAATGAGAACATGAAGTTACTGATCAAAATTACTTAATATTAACGGGGACATCAAGTTACTGATCAAAATATTGAATATTAACGGAAACATTAAATTACTAATTACGGAAACATGAAGTTACTGATAAAAATATGGAATATTAACAGGAACATTAAGTTACTGATCAAAATATTAATATTAGCGGAAACATGAAGTTACTAATCAAAATATTGAATATTAACGGGAACTTGAAGTTACTGATAAAAATATTGAATATTAACAGGAACATGAAATTACTGATCATAATATTAATATTAACGGGAACATAAAATTACTGATTAAAATATTAAATATTAATGAGAACATGAAGTTACCGATCAAAATTACTTAATATTAACGGGGACATCAAGTTACTGATCAAAATATTGAATATTAACATAAACATGAATTTACTAATAACAGAAACATGAAGTTACTAATAAAAATATTGAATATTAACAGAAACATGAAGTTACTGATCAAAATATTAATATTAGCGGAAACATGAAGTTACTAATCAAATATTGAGTATTAACGGGAACATGAAGTTACTGATAAAAATATTGAATATTACATGAACATGAAATTACTGATCAAAATATTAATATTAACGAGAACATGAAATTACTGATCAAAATATTGAATATTAACGGGAACATGAAATTACTGATCAAAATTACTTAATATTAACGAAGACATGAAGTTACTGATCAAAATATTGAATATTAACGGAAATATTAAATTATGACAATAATTCCAAAACAAAAAAAGAATATTTATTTACAAATATATATTACTGTTCAAAATATTATTATTAGCGGAAACGTGAAGTTACTGGTCAAAATATTAATATTAACGGGAACATGAAATTACTGAACAAAATATTGAATAACAACGAGAGCATGAAGTTATAGATCAAAATATTTAATATTAACAAAAACATGAAGTTACTGATCAAAATATTGAATATTAACAAAAACATTAAGTTAATGATCAAAATATTGTATATTAACGGGAATATGAAGTTATTGATCAAACTATTGAATATTAACGGGAACATGGAGTTATTAATTAAAATATTCAATATTAACGGGAAGCGACGTTAGTATGTTGAAAGTAAACGTGACTAAGTTTATTGCATTGGATAATAGAGATTGTGGATAATAGACAATATTGTCCAATGTCTATTATCCAATACCCGTCGTTTTCTTAATTACTTTTTATTTTCAATATTCAATTTTGTTAATATTAGTACTTTTATAACTTTTCCCATTTTAACCCAAATTTAATCTTTTATTAATACATTTTATTTTCCTCAATCCAAATGCGCGAAAACGACGGGTACCCGTGCGAATGCGCGGGTATCACACTAGAGTGTTCCAATAAATCTTAGATTAACTAATGGCCTAGAAAGTTCTATGTCAATGTAATGTAGAAAAGATAAACAAAAGCCTAGATAGTTCTATTCTAGAAACATCTTCAAGCACCTATAAATAAACAAGCATATGTGTAATTGTATTTAAGCCTTTAAGACTATGTACAATGGGGGTGTTGAAAAACAAATTCAATAGTTGAATCCTTGCAATGAGGGTGTTGAATAGGGTGTTTAAAGTGAGGTGTATTAATTGGTGTTGAAAGTTTTCAACATGTTGAATGTGGAAAGAGTGGGGTCCACAAAATACTTTGTAAAATTTTATTGGTTGTTTTGAATGTTTAAATTTTGTAGTGTGTTGTGAATGGTGGTGGAATATGATGTTGAATTTTATTAAACAAAATCATTGTAGTGAGTATAAATTGAATGTGTGTTGAATTATTAGGTGGAAGAAAGAGAAGATGATGTGTAGTATAAAAAATGAAAAAGAAGAGTGTTGAATAATAAAACCATTGTACATAGCCTAAGGTCCAATTTCAATAACATTGGAGGTTTCTTTATAATATTACTCTCCTCCTACAACAAATTGATTACTTATGTGTTTCCTCTTGTTCTGTGTTACTAAATGCTCTGATACTAGCTCCTACGCTACTTGCTACTATCTTTCAACTATCAACCAGAAATCTTTACTCTATCCAACTACATTCTAAACTATCACTACTACCTAAAAACCAACAGTTCTGAACATTCTATTGTGAATCATGAAGAGTATACTCCATTCTGATTGTTATCCTTTGTTGGTCGAAGAAAACACTTCAAGAACATATTATCGGACAGTTGCTCCCATTCTTATGGTATTTGACAATGCTAAAACTGAAGAGTAGCATCAAACATTCCCATTACTATTGTGAAATCAATCGCGAGAAAAGGCTTTTTTTGGATTTAAGGATTTGCCATTGCTTACGTCCTTACAATTTGTTCTGAAGCTTAACACACGGTTCGCTGATACATATTATGAACAAATTACATAAGAATTTAGTAACCTTGTCAGGAAAATTCTTCTCATGATGAAATATTTATGAAGGTGAAAATTAGGGGAAAGAGAAGTGAGAAGCTTCAAGAACTTGTACATGAGCTTCTCACGAACACTTTGATTTTCATGAAAGTAGGCCACGTACTAGAGAGAACCAGTAGTAGTGGTGGTGGAAATAGTTTATAGGAACTGACATGGCTGCATACAAATAATATCGTCGAATCGTTTTAATCCGAGGTGTTTCTCAAACAAAGTAAATGCATACACTGTAAATACTTTTACTTCTCCACAAGTATTTTAAGAATTATTACATCTAAAAGCTCGACAATCAAAGAACTGCTGAATATGAAACATATATCCTAACCACAATTTATTATTGTGAGATATTGGATCGAAGTCTAGTATGGCCAAAGGGTAGCTTCTTGGTTCGACAGGATTAAGCATGAAGTCGAAGGTTGTTCACATGCTTGTGTCGAAGATGCTAGGGTTGTTAGCATGTTAAATTAGGTTTTAGTGTTTAAACCCTAATTTGTTAAGTTAACTTGTTTATTAAGTTGGCTTGTGTAATGGGCCTTGTGGAAAAAGCCCATTAGTTAGTATGTTAGGTTGTATTATAAATAGCATACTAGTCTCTCATCATTGTTAAGCTGCAAATCCTAATTTAGGGTGAGAGAGGTTATTTGTTATTCTTGTAAACTTGTAATCTTGTTTTAAGAGAAAGTAAAAGAATATCAGTTATAACCAATTCTTGTGTTCTTCTTATCTTCCCTAATTCTTATTATATTTTGTTCTTGACATTGTTTTTCACAACAAATTGGTGCGATGAGCGTGGAGAAGATGCCTTCAACAAAGTATGAGATTGAAAAGTTCACTAGAGTGAATGATTTCGGTCTGTGGCGCTTGAAGATGAAAGCCCTACTGGTTTAGCAGGGTTGCTTGGAAGCGTTGAAGGGAGAGACAGCCATGAATGCAGAATTGATGGCAGCGGTGAAGACAGATATGATCGAGAAAGCATACATCGTAATTTTGCTGAGCCTTGGTGATAAGGTTCTTCGGCAAGTATCAAAGGAGACGACGGAATCAAGGTTATGGGTGAAACTTGCAAGTTTGTATACGACCAAATCGCTGGTAAATCGACTCTACCTGAAGCAAGCTTTGTATTCATTCAAGATGATTGAAGACAAAGTGTTGGCTGAGCAGTTGGATATGTTCAACAAGCTGATTCTTGATCTTGAAAATATTTATGTGAAGATCGATGGTGAAGATCAAGCGTTATTACTATTGTGTTTTTGCCTCGATCACATGCTCACTTCAAAGAAACTCTCTTATATGGAAGGGAGTCCCTGAAGTTTGAAGAAGTTCAATCAACCTTGTACTATAAGGAGTTGAATGAACGAAAGGAGCATAAACCTTCGACTGTTGGTGAAGGGTTGGTCGTTAAAGGAAAATTCTTGCGAAAGGATGGTAAGTTTGACAAGAAGAAGGGCAAAGGCCAGCAGAAGTCTTATAGTGACGAAGCATCGGGCATTCGATGCTATCATTGTAAGAAGGAGGGTCACACGAGAAAGGTGTGCCCTGAACGCCCGAAAGATCATGGAGGTAACGATAATGGCAATGCATCCATTGTTCAAGATGATTTTGAATCATCTGATGTTCTTATGGTTTCAAGCAGTGACTCGAGAAGATAGTGAATTATGGATTCAGGTTGCACTTGGCACATGACTCCAAAGAAAGACTTGTTCGAGGAATTATGTGATCAAGATGGTGGATCAGTATTGCTGGGAAACAACAAGGCTTGCAAGATTGCAGGTATTGGATCTGTAAGATTCAAGCTCCATGATGAGTCAATAAGGTTGCTGACTGAAGTCAGGTATGTTCCTGATTTGAAGAGAAATCTGCTTTCTCTTGGTGAATTCGACAAGAAAGGGTATGTTTTCCAAGGAGAGAAAAGTATTCTGAGAGTCATGAAGGGGTCGAAGGAAGTCTTGAGAGGCGTGAAGAAACAAGGATTGTATACCCTTGAGGCTGAAGTTGTAAGTGGATCGACAAATGTTGCATCCACGAAACCATTGTCGAAGACAAAAATCTGGCACATGAGATTGGGCCATGTCAGTGAAAGGGGTCTGGTCGAATTAGGGAAACAAAATCTATGTTAGGAGTGAATTAGTAGTGCTTTCATGTGTTAAAATAACTACCTTTTGATTTTAAGTTGAACATATCTTGTGAGTATTAAGGATTTTATGGTTAGAATTGAACTTTAGAGGTTCGATGCTAATTGTGGAGCGACTTGCATCACTTTGGGTGTTATTTGTGCAGATTTTAAAGTTGAAAAGTAAAAGACGAAGAAACACGAAGGCGTAGAGGTTCTGGAGAAGAGAAATCACAAATAAGGAGGATGAAGCAGAGGCCGAGCCGCAGTGATTAGGGGCGAGACGCGCCATCACTTCTGACTTTGGCTCGCGCCTCGCCAATCCGTGCCGCGCCGCGGGAGCTGCGTGAAAAGAAATAAAGTTATAAATAGAAGCCCTAATCCTCATAAGAGATATATCTTTGGTGAGCGAAATTCATAGAGCAATCCTATTCTAGAGCAGAAAACAACATCTGACGGAGAATTCTGAAGGATAGAAAAACACTTAGAAAGGGGGGGTTTGAATAAGTGTAGTCTAAAAACTTGAACGATAAAAACAATTTGCACAGTTATTTTTATCCTGGTTCATTGTTAACTAAACTACTCCAGTCCACCCCCACGGAGTGATTTACCTCACCTGAGGATTTAATCCACTAATCGCAACAGATTACAATGGTTTTCCACTTAGCCCACGACTAAGTCTTCTAGAGTATCCTTATCACAACCTAATCACTCCAGGAACAAATGCTTAGACACAAGCTAAGACTTTCTTAGAGTATCCTGACCACCACGTGATCACTCTAATTACAATTGCTTAGACACAAGCTAAGACTTCCTAGAGTATCCTGATCAACACTTGATCACTCTAGTTACTTACAAATTAATGTAATCAAATAAGAGTTTTACAATGCTTCTGAAAAGCTATAATCACAACAGTGATATTTCTCTTAAAGTTTAAGCTTAATCTCACTAATATATTACAACAGCAATGTAGTGAGCTTTGATGAAGATGAAGTTTCTGAGCTTTGAGTTGAACAGCGTTTCAGCAAGTTTTTCAGAATAAGTTTTTTTAGAATTCGTAACCTTGCTTCTCATCAGAACTTCATATTTATAGGCACTTGAGAAGATGATCGTTGGGAGCATTTAATGCTCTGCGTATTCCGTACAACATTGCATTTAATGTTTCACGCTTTTGTCAACTACCTCGAGCCTTGTTCACGCTGTGTCTACTGACGTTGCCTTTAATAGCTTCTAACGTTCCTTTTGTCAGTCAGCGTAGCCTGCCACTTGTACTTGCTTCTGATCTGATGTTTGTGTATACAACGTTTGAATATCATCAGAGTCAAACAGCTTGGTGCATAGCATCTTCTTGTCTTCTGACCTTGAAGTGCTTCTGAGCGTGATACCATGAGAACTTCAGTGCTTCTGCTTCTGAACTCAAGTTCTTCTGATGCTTCCATAGACCCATGTTCTGATTCTGCTTTGACCATCTTCTGATGTCTTGCCAGACCATGTTCTGATGTTGCATGCTGAACCTTCTGAGTCAAAGCTTCTGAGCGCTGATTTGTGCATACTCTTTTATATATTTCCTGAAAGGGAAATTGCAATGTATTAGAGTACCACATTATCTCACACAAAATTCATATCCTTGTTATCATCAAAACTAAGAATATTGATCAGAACAAATCTTGTTCTAACAATCTCCCCCTTTTTGATGATGACAAAAACATATATAAATGATATGAATTTGCGATCAGAAAGAGCAGACGGCTAAAGACAATTACACAGCTAAAGCATAAGCATGTGAATATGTCTCCCCCTGAGATTTACAATCTCCCCCTGAGATGAGTAATCTCCCCCTGAAATTAATACTAGAAGAACTTTAATAATAAAAGACTTCCCTGAGTATTTCAGTAGAGACGTTCACATATGCTTGATCTTCAGAACATTCATGACTTCTGATTCTTGCTTCCATAGGACAGCTTCAGAACTTGAATTTCTTTGATCTTCGGAACATTCGCAGCTTCTGATTCTTGCTTCCATCGGACAGCTTCAGAACTTGAATTTCTTTAGATCTTCAGAACATCCACGGCTTCTGATTTCTGCTTCCATAGGACAGCTTCAGAACTTGAATTTCTTTGATCTTCGGAACATTCACAGCTTCTGATTCTTGCTTCCATCGGACAGCTTCAGAACTTGAATTTCTTTAGATCTTCAGAACATTCACAGCTTCTGATTCTTGCTTCCATTAGGACAGCTTCAGAGCTTGAATTTCTTCTTTCATCACTTCATGCTAGATTGTATCAGAACATTGTTGAATGTACCAGAGCATCATCAGAGCATCTCTACATCCTGAAATGTTACAGAACAAAACTAAACGACAAAAGTCAGCATGAATGAGTCAGAACATAGAATATGTTTCAGAATACATAATATGTATCAGAGCCATATAAAATGTATCAGAACAAATAGACATAATGTTTCAGATCATATTCTATCATCAGAATATCTGAACATTCTTCCTTCTTGCTTCTGATCCTGAAGCTTCATAGCACTCAGCTTGCTTCAAGAATCCAAGAGCTTGATTCATCTTGTTGCTTCTTATGTTGATCTTTAAAGAGAATCTTCAATTCCTGCAACAACACAACTTAAAGCATAGAACTTTGCAAGTTCTGTTAGTAATGTGGGGCCTTTTTACCCAGTAACTGATAATATTAATCAGATCATTTATCACCATTTTCTCCCCCTTTTTGTCATAACATCAAAAAGAATATAAAAGATTCAGATGTAGAAAACGACAAAGGAAAGAAACAAAAATAATGTTTCATTGATCAAACAAACAGAGTTACAAAGAAGATATGCAAACAAAAGTATGCTGCAAGTAAAGAAAACTACAAGGACTCAAGGACTACAACCCTAGCTTAGACATAATCTTAGCTAACACAACATGAATCCCTGCGTCGTTCTCAGTTTGTCTGGCCATAAGAGCTTGAGACACTGCATGCCTGTCCAGACGAGAAGCTCTACGGGAAGAGAATACTTGAATCCAAGGAGGAAGTGAGAGACAGTTCACAGGAAGAAGGCTAATGTCTCAAACGGGGCTTTCCCTTAACATAGAAGTCAAGTACATGATGCTTAACTTCATCCAATATCTCAAGAAAGTCTTCTTCCTTTGGATAAATGTTGATAACAGCATCACTGAAGAGATTTGGCTTGAGACTTCTTGGAATCTTGAGTCTCTTGTGAGATCCGTCTTGAAATCAATGTAAGCGATCCCCGAGATTTGTTTCTCAACCTGGAACCAATCAAATCTTCCAACCGTTCTATTCAAATAGATCGACCACCCTTGAGCCTTCGCCTTCGCATCTGGGTTGAAACCATAAGCACCCAAATCATCAGCGTCCACATGAGATTTACACAAAACTTCCATTACTGGTGGAGGAATGGAGCAAGTTTTCAGTGGAGAAACCTCTTGTCTGTTGAATGCTCGTTGAGAGGAACTTGAAGACGGATTCATGGTGAATGCTAGGTTGAAGATGAATAAACTAGGGTTTATGCAAAATGCAGATAAAGAGAGAGAGAGAGAGAGAGAGAGAGAGAGATAAATAGAGGGAATAGAAACGTTTGAAGAATATAAAAGAAAAAAGAAATAAACTGAAATGATGAATAACATTTAATGTTACGTGACGTGAGGAGAGAGAATAATGACAAAAGAAGTGATTAGCACAGTTACCTAAGTAGGCGTCCCCTCAACTGCACGCATGCTTTTCCAGAGATAGTGAATACATGTTCATATTCTGGAGAGACTGGTGACAGCTGTTTTGCTTTAAAAGAGCTTCTAAATCAACTTAGACAATGAAACGTTAGTAATAACAGGATCATTACTTCTAATTGATTAAAATCAGAACTTCTTATGGCTGCCTAGTCTTACCACATTTCAGAAGATACTCATACAAAGATCTTCTCATCTTCTCATTCTGGGCACAAGTCTATACTGATATTCTTCAGAATGAACTTAAACCTATCTTCAGCAAGGGGTTTTGTAAAGATATCAGCCCATTGATGGTCTGTATCCACAAAGTTTAAAGATATAACGCCCTTCTGAACATAGTCCCTTATGAAATGATGTTTAATCTCAATATGTTTAGCTTTTGAATGTAAGATAAGATTCTTTGATAAACATATAGCAGAAGTATTATCACAGAAGATAGGAATGTTACTCTCATATATCTGATAATCTTCTAGCTGACTTCTCATCCAGAGCATTTGTGTGCTACAACCAGCAGCAACAACATATTCTGCTTCTGTTGTTGAGAGGGAAATAGTAGCTTGCTTCTTGCTGTACCATGAGATCAGATGACTTCCAAGAAATTGACAACTTCCAGAAGTGCTCTTTCTTTCAATTCTATCTCCAGCATAGTCAGCATCACAGAATCCTACTAAGTTGTATTCTTTTGATCTTCTGTAGACTAAACCAACATTAGTAGTACCTTTCAGATACCTCAGAATTCTCTTAACAACAGTTAAATGAGATTCTCTCGGATCTGATTGGAATCTAGCACACAAGCAAACACTGAAGAGAATGTCAGGTCTAGAAGCAGTTAGGTATAGAAGAGAACCAATCATACCTCTGTACAACTTCTGATTTACCTTCTTACTTACCTCATCCTTACCTAGGACACATGTTGGATGCATAGGAGTTTTGGCTTCTTTACTTTCAGAAAGATTAAACTTCTTCAGAAGTTCTTTCACATACTTCGTTTGATGAACATAGGTTCCATCAGAAGTTTGGTTGATTTGAATCCCAAGGAAATACTTGAGTTCTCCCATCATGCTCATTTCAAATTCAGCCTGCATAGACTCAGCAAACTCCTTTCCAAGTGTAGCATTAGATGTTCCAAAAATGATATCATCAACATATATTTGACAGATTAAAATATCCTTTTTAAAGGTTTTACAAAAGAGAGTAGTGTCCACTTTTCCTATAGTGAAACCATTTTCCAGAAGGAAATAACTTAAACGTTCATACCAAGCTCTCGGAGCTTGCTTCAATCCGTATAATGATTTCTTTAAATTAAAAACATGATTTGGAGACATGGAGTCTTCAAAACCAGGAGGTTGATGGACATAAACTTCTTCATCTATATAACCATTTAAGAAGGCACTCTTGACATCCATCTGATAAAGAGTGATGTTGTGTTGAGTGGCAAAAGAAATTAATAGACGAATAGATTCTAACCTGGCCACTGGTGCAAAGGTTTCTGTGTAGTCAGTCCCTTCTTGCTGACTATAGCCTTGAGCAACCAGTCTGGCTTTGTTTCTTACCACTTCTCCCTTCTCGCTTAGCTTGTTTCTGAATACCCACTTAGTGCCGATGATATTAAATCCTTTTGGTCTAGGAACCAAGTCCCATACATCATTCCTTGTAAACTGATTGAGTTCTTCTTGCATGGCAATTATCCAGTCTGGATCTTCTAGAGCTTGATCAACAGAAGTTGGCTCGATCAAAGAAACGAGACCTAATTGACAGTCTGCATTGTTCTTAAGGAATGCCCTAGTTCTGATGGGATCGTCTTTCTTCCCAAGGATCACATCTTCTGAATGAGCTGATGCAAGTCTGGGTGATCTTCTGACTGTTGGCTCTTCAAAAATCCTGAGATTCTCTAAAGATGCAGCAACTTGATCTTCTGATCCATTGCTTCTGAGACTGCCAGCTTCTGCAGCTTTGCTTCTTGGTTCTACTACTTCTGATATATCAATATCAAAATCTGCAAAATTCTCAAACTGCTTTGGTTTTTCAAGACCAAGCTTATCATCAAACCTGATATTGATTGATTCTTCTACAATCAATGTTTCAGTATTTTATACTCTGTAGCCTTTAGAGCGTTCAGAATATCCAAGAAGGAAACACTTTTGTGCTTTAGAATCAAACTTACCAAGATGATCTTTAGTATTCAGAATAAAACATACACATCCAAAAGGATGAAAATATGATATGTTGGGCTTTCTGTTCTTCCACAATTCATAAGGAGTCTTATTTAGAATAGGTCTTATAGAGATTCTATTCTGAATATAACACACAGTGTTTATTGCTTCTGCCCAGAAATGCTTAGCCATATTGGTTTCATTGATCAAGGTTCTGGCCATTTCTTGTAGAGTCCTATTCTTTTGCTCTACAAATCCATTTTGCTGTGGAGTTCTAGGACAAGAGAAATCATGGGCAATGCCATTTTCTTTGAAGAACTCCTCAAAGAATTTGTTCTCAAATTCACCACCATGATCACTTCTAACCTTTATGATTTTGCACTCTTTCTCAGATTGGATCTGAGTGCAAAATTCAAAGAACACTGAATGAGACTCATCCTTGTGTTTTAAGAACTTTACCCATGTCCAGCGGCTATAATCATCTACAATGACTAATCCATATTTCTTTCCTCTGACAGATGCTGTTTTTACTGGGCCAAACAGATCAATGTGCAAGAGTTCTAACGGCCTTGAGGAAGAGACAACATTCTTAGACTTGAATGCAGGTTTGGAGAACTTGCCCTTCTGACATGCTTCACAAAGAGCATCTGATTTGTATTTCAGAGTTGGGAGTCCTCTGACCAGATTTAGTTTGTTAATCTGAGAAATCTTTCTCAAACTAGCATGTCCTAATCTTCTGTGCCAGACCCATTGCTCTTCAGAAACAGACATAAGGCAAGTCACCTTCTGCTTCTCAAGATCTGAAAGATCAATCTTATAAATGTTGTTCTTTCTCTTGCCTGTAAATAGGATTGAGCTATCCTTCTGACTTACAGCCTTGCAAGACTTTTGATTGAAGATTATATCATAACCATTGTCACTTAATTGACTTATGGACAATAAGTTATGCGTCAATCCTTCTACAAGAAGTACATTAGTTATGGAAGGAGAGTTACCAAGACTTATGGTTCCAGAGCCAATGATTTTGCCCTTCTGATCTCCTCCAAACTTGACTTCTCCACCTGGTTTAAGCACCAGGTCTTGGAATGTAGACCTTCTTCCCAGAGTCCAGGTACCATGACATTTTGCTTTTTGTCCTCTTTGCCGCCAAGGATATCTGCAACAGAAATTATCTTCTCCTCAGGTACCCACAATTTCTTGGGTCCTTTCTTGTTAGTTCTCCTCAAGTTCTGATTGAACTTGTGTTTAGCAAAATATTTAACAGGAGGAACATCATGATATTCTTTAGGTTTGTCAGCATGATATTTCTTAGGATGTGTCACATGCTTCTTGGTGTGAACAGTGTTAAAACTCTGTGCATGTGAAGTGAGCCTAATATCATGTGCATGGCCATATTTGAACTGATCATACAATGGCTTGTATGTGATCTTCAGATCATCAATAGGTTCAAATTTATGTGAGGTATCACCCTCATAGCCAAAGCCAAACCTTCTGTTTCCAGAAACACCATATATCATAGAAGCAAGATGACTTCTGCCAATACTTCTAGATAAGAACTTTCTGAAGCTCGAGTCATATTCTTTCAGAATATGATTCATGCTAGGAATGGATTTTTCTGTTTCAGAAGGAGATCCACTATCTTTGGATAGATTTAAAACTTTTTCCTTCAGTTCAGAATTTTCCAATTCCAGCTTCTTAGTTTCAAATTCAAACTGCTTTTTCAGCTTTTTGTATTTGATACTAAGATGAGCCTTGAGTTCCAGAAGTTCTGTTAAACTGGAAACTAACTCTTCTCTAGATAGTTCAGAAAATACCTCTTCAGAATCTGATTCTGATGTAGATTCTGATCCATCATCTTCTGTAGCCATCAGCGCAAAGTTGGCTTGCTCTCCTTCAGAGTCTGATTCTGATTCAGAATCATCCCATGTTGCCATAAGACCTTTCTTCTTATGAAACTTCTTCTTGGGATTCTCCTTCTGAAGTTTTGGACACTCGTTCTTGTAATGTCCAGGCTCATTGCACTCATAGCAGACAGCCTTCTTCTTGTCAGATCTTCTGTCACCAGAAGATTCTCCTCGTTCAAATCTCTTTGAACTTCTGAAGCCTCTGAACTTCCTTTGCTTGCTCTTTCAGAGTTGGTTTACCCTTCTGGAGATCATGGACAGTTCATCTTCTTCTTCAGATTCTGATTCTTCAGGATCTTCTTCTCTAGCTTGAAAAGCGTTAGTACATTTTTTAACATTTGATTTTAATGCAATAGACTTACCTTTCTTCTGAGGCTCATTTGCATCCAGCTCTATTTCATGGCTTCTCAAGGCACTGATAAGCTCTTCCAAAGAAACTTCATTCAGATTCTTTGCAATCTTGAATGTTGTTACCATTGGACCCCATCTTCTGGGTAAGCTTCTGATGATCTTCTTTACATGATCAGCCTTGGTGTAGCCTTTATCCAGAACTCTCAATCCAGCAGTTAACGTTTGAAATCTTGAGAACATTTTCTCAATGTTTTCATCATCCTCCATCTTGAAGGCTTCATATCTCTGGATTAGAGCAAGAGCTTTAGTCTCCTTGACTTGAGCATTTCCCTCATGGGTCATTTTCAATTACTCATATATATCATAGGTCGTTTCCCTGTTAGATATCTTCTCATACTCAGCATGACAGATAGCATTCAGCAAAACAGTTCTACATTTATGATGATTCTTGAAAAGCTTCTTCTGATCATCATTCATTTCTTGCCTTGTAAGCCTTACGCCACTAGCTTTCACTGGATGTTTGTAACCATCCATCAGAAGATCCCATAGTTCACCATCTAGACCAAGAAAGTAACTTTCCAGTTTATCTTTCCAGTATTCAAAGTTTTCACCATCAAATACTGGTGGTCTAGTATAACCATTGTTACCATTATATTGCTCAGCAGAGCCAGATGTAGATGCAGGTGGATCTGTTGGAATTTCACCAGCCATCTTTTACTGAAGCGTTTTTCTCTTCCTGAATCTTTTCTAAACACGGTTAAGTGCTTGCACCTTAGAACCGGCGCTCTGATGCCAATTGAAGGATAGAAAAACACTTAGAAAGGGGGGGTTTGAATAAGTGTAGTCTAAAAACTTGAACGATAAAAACAATTTGCACAGTTATTTTTATCCTGGTTCGTTGTTAACTAAACTACTCCAGTCCACCCCCACGGAGTGATTTACCTCACCTGAGGATTTAATCCACTAATCGCAACAGATTACAATGGTTTTCCACTTAGCCCACGACTAAGTCTTCTAGAGTATCCTGATCACAACCTGATCACTCCAGGAACAAATGCTTAGACACAAGCTAAGACTTTCTTAGAGTATCCTGACCACCACGTGATCACTCTAATTACAACTGCTTAGACACAAGCTAAGACTTCCTAGAGTATCCTGATCAACACTTGATCACTCTAGTTACTTACAAATTAATGTAATCAAATAAGAGTTTTACAATGCTTCTGAAAAGCTATAATCACAACAGTGATATTTCTCTTAAAGTTTAAGCTTAATCTCACTAATATATTACAACAGCAATGTAGTGAGCTTTGATGAAAATGAAGTTTCTGAGCTTTGAGTTGAACAGCGTTTCAGCAAGTTTTTCAGAATAAGTTTTTTTAGAATTCGTAACCTTGCTTCTCATCAGAACTTCATATTTATAGGCACTTGAGAAGATGATCGTTGGGAGCATTTAATGCTCTGCGTATTCCGTACAGCATTGCATTTAATGTTTCACGCTTTTGTCAACTACCTCGAGCCTTGTTCACGCTGTGTCTACTGACGTTGCCTTTAATAGCTTCTAACATTCCTTTTGTCAGTCAGCGTAGCCTGCCACTTGTACTTGCTTCTGATCTGATGTTTGTGTATACAACGTTTGAATATCATCAGAGTCAAACAGCTTGGTGCATAGCATCTTCTTGTCTTCTGACCTTGAAGTGCTTCTGAGCGTGATACCATGAGAACTTCAGTGCTTCTGCTTCTGAACTCAAGTTCTTCTGATGTTTCCATAGACCCATGTTCTGATTCTGCTTTGACCATCTTCTGATGTCTTGCCAGACCATGTTCTGATGTTGCATGCTGAACCTTCTGAGTCAAAGCTTCTGAGCGCTGATTTATGCATACTCTTTTATATATTTCCTGAAAGGGAAATTGCAATGTATTAGAGTACCACATTATCTCACACAAAATTCATATCCTTGTTATCATCAAAACTAAGAATATTGATCAGAACAAATCTTGTTCTAACAAATTCAACATCAATTGAAGACATTCTCTTGATGAAGATGAATCCCTCTATGGAGCTTTGTGTGTTCTTCATGTCTATGGAGAGCTGAACCCCATTGTGTTGAGTTTAAGGTAGTAGTTAACCTATGAAGATGCAATTACTTTGATTAATTCCTGTGAACAATTGTTTAAGTTTTATTATCAATAAAGAACCTTGCTTTTATTTTATATCATTGTTGAACTATCAATCGAGAGATAGGGTTTATACTTTTGCCCTAGGTTCTTATATTGACTTGTTGATTAATACTCAAAGATGAGATTTTGAAGAAGTTTTCATAAATCATCGTGGTTAATTTCCTTTATCTTTATAGTTATTCTGAGAGATCGAATATCATACCAGTAGAGGTGGTTCTAGATTGATCATTAGACATAATATCAGTTTTGAGGATGAATGAAGATAATAACTTAGATAATGTTCACTTGTGGATTAATTGATTATTGCATATGAATAGGTTGATGAGCCCTAGAACTCAACATATTCATCACCATTGTTATTCGTTCTTTAAGCTTTTAGCCATTTAATACTTATTTTGTTATTTGCAATTTGAGATTAAACAATCAAAACCAATACTTTTCACTACTCATTATAATTTGACTATAGAACGGCATCAATATTAACTCAGTCTCTGTGGATACGATATTAGAAAATATTTACCCAAAATACTTTCAACAATCTACTTGGTGGAGACAAAGTCGAAAAGCTGAAGTTTTGTGAACCCTGTGTATTTGGGAAATCTTACAGAGTGAAGTTCAACAAAGGCAAACAAAGAACACATGGATCCCTTGATTACATCCATGCTGATCTTTGGGGCCTGCAAGGTGTCCATCACATTCAGGAGCAAGGTATTTTGTATCCATAGTTGATGACTATTCCAGAAAGTTATGGTATTCATCCATAAGACTAAGGATGAAACTTTTGAGAATTTCAAAAGTTAGAAGACTCTGTTAGAAAATCAGACTGGCAGGAAGGTCAAGAGGTTGAGAACCGATAATGTGAAGGATAGAAAAACACTTAGAAAGGGGGGGATTGAATAAGTGTGACTTTAAATCTTGGACGATAAAAATAAATTGCACAATTATTTTTATCCTGGTTCGCTGTTAACGAAGCTACTCCAGTCCACCCCCGCAGAGATGATTTACCTCAACCTGAGGATTTAATCCACTAATCGCACGGATTACAATGGTTTTCCACTTAGTCCGCAACTAAGTCTTCCAGAGTCTTCTGATCACACACTGATCACTCCAGGAACAACTGCTTAGATACCCTCTAAGACTTTTCTAGAGTCTACTGATCAACACGATCACTCTAGGCTTAGTTCACTCCTAAGACTTCCCTAGAGTATTCTGATCAACACGATCACTCTAGTTCCTTACAACTTAATGTAATCTATTCAAGAGTTTACAAATGCTTCTTAAAAGCTATAATCACAACTGTGATATTTCTCTTAACGTTTAAGCTTAATCTCACTAAGATATTACAACAGCAATGTAGTGAGCTTTGATGAAGATGAAGATTCTGAGTTTAGATTTGAACAGCGTTTCAGCAAGTTTGATATAAGTTGTTTTGGTGCAGAATCGTTAACCTTGCTTCTCATCAGAACTTCATATTTATAGGCGTTGAGAAGATGACCGTTGAATGCATTTAATGCTTTGCGTGTTCCGTACAGCATCGCATTTAATGTTATATGCTTTTGTCAACTACCTCGAGCCTTGTTCACGCTGTGTCTACTGACGTTGCCTTTAGTAGCTTTAACGTTCCTTTTGTCAGTCAGCGTAGTCTGCCACGTGTACTTCCTTCTGATCTGATGTTTGTGAATACGACGTTTGAATATCATCAGAGTCAAACAGCTTGGTGCATAGCATCTTCTGATCTTCTGACCTTGAAGTGCTTCTGAGCGTGATACCATCTTCTGATCTTCAGTGCTTCTGATCTCATGTTCTTCTGATGCTTCCATAGACCCATGTTCTGATTCTGCTTCGACCATCTTCTGATGTCTTGCCAGACCATGTTCTGATGTTGCATGCTGAACCATTTGAGACACAACTTCTGAGCGCTGAATTATGCGTACTCTTTATATATATTTCCTGAAAGGGAAATTGCATTGGATTAGAGTACTATATTATCTTAAGCAAAATTCATATTATTGTTATCATCAAAACTAAGATAATTGATAAGAACAAATCTTGTTCTAACAATCTCCCCCTTTTTGATGATGACAAAAACATATATAAATGATATGAATTTGCGATCAGAAAGAGTAGACGGCAAAAGACAAATTACACAGCTATAGCATAAGCATATGAATATGTCTCCCCCTGAGATTAACAATCTCCCCCTGAGATAAATAATCTCCCCCTGAAATAAATACTCGAAGAACTTTGATAAAAGACTTCCCTGATTATTTCGGTAGAGACGATCATATAAGCTTCTGCCTTCAGAGAATTCATAGCTTCTGACTTCTGCTTCCATTGGACAGCTTCAGAACTTGAATTTCTTTAGATCTTTAGAACACTCACAGCTTCTGATTCCTGCTTCCATCGTGGACAGCTTCAGAACTTGAATTTCTTTGATCTTCAGAACATTCACAGCTTCTGACTTCTGCTTCCATTCAGGACAGCTTCAGAACTTGAGTTTTCTGGATCTTTTAGAACATTCACATCTTCTGATTTCTGCTTCCCTCGGATAGCTTCAGAACTTTGAATGTCTACCAATCATCACTTCATGCTAGATTTGTATCAGAACATTGTTGAATGTACCAGAGCATCATCAGAGCATCTCTACATCCTGAAATGTTACAGAACAAAAACTAAACGACAAAAGTCAGCATGAACGAGTTAGAACATAAAATGTATGTTTGAACACATTATATGTATCAGAGCCATATAGGCTGAAATAATGTATCAGAGCAAATAATGTATCAGAGCCATAACATTATATGTATCAGAGCAAATAGAATTTAGTCAGAACAGGATAGACAATGATATTCAAATTCTATTATCAGTGCTTCTGATTCATTCTTCTTTCTTGCTTCTGATTTCTGAAGCTTGACAGCACTCAGCTTGCTTCAGTTTCCAAGAGCTTATTCCTTTTACAGAATAACGCTTCTTATGGTTTTGCTTCTAGTGTTTGCTTCTGAAGATTCACTTCACTTCTCTGTACCTGCAAAACACTTAAACCATATAGAACTTGCAGTTCTTGTTAGTGAATGTGTGGGAGCTTTACCCAGCAACTGATAGATTTAATCAAATCATTTATCATTTATCTTCTCCCCCTTTTTGTCATAACATCAAAAAGAATATTTAAAAAAAAAATTCAGATGCATAAAACGACAAATAGAATCACTGGAATGTAAACCAAAGAAACTTTTTCATTGATAATCAAAAAAGGTTTACAAGACAGGAATGCAGGAAAACAGATGCAACAAGGAAAGGAAACTACAAAGACCAAAAGACTAAGATCCTAGCCTACGCAAAATCCGCGCCAGAACATCATGAATCCCGTCAGTGCTTGCAGCTTGCCTTGTCATGAAGGAACGAAACTCTTTTAGGTTTGGTTTCTGGTTCAGCAGATGCCTTTCTCTTTTGTTTCCTAACATTGTCTTGATTCCCAGAGCTTGACGATGGATTCATGATGAATTTTCAGATGTTGGAAACTGCTAGGGTTTATGATATGAAAAGAGAGAGAGAGAGACGAAAAAGAAACCGAATGCAGAGAGAGAGAAATATGAGAGGGAAAAGAAACGTTTGAAGAGTATAAAAAGAAAACTGAAAGAGAGTAAATGATGAAAAGCATTTAATGTTACGTGACTTGAGGAGAGATAATAATGACAAAAGACGTGATTTGCACAGTTACCTAAGTAGACGTCCCCTCAACTGCACGCACGCTTGTCCAGAAATAGTGAACACGTGTTTACCATCTGGATAGCCAGTTATAGCTGTCTTGCTTTTAAAGAGATTCTGAGTCATCTTAGACAAAAAAAAACGTTAGTAATAACTGAATCACAATTTCTAATTGATTTCAACCAGAACTTCTTATAAAAGTAATTTCATTTCAGAAGATACTTATATATAAGAGTATCTTATCTTCTCATTCTGAGCTTGTTTCTGAAGACCCATTTTATACCACTTATATTGAATCCTTCTGGTCTAGGAACAAGATCCCAAACATCATTCCTTGTAAACTGATTCAGTTCTTCTTGCATAGCAATTATCCAGTCTGAATCTTCTAGAGCATGATCAACAGAAGTTGGCTCGATCAAAGATACAAGACCTAATTGACAGTCTGCATTGTTCTTAAGGAATGCTCTTGTTCTGATTGGATCATCCTTTTTTCCAAGAATGACATCTTCTGAATGACCAGAGATGAGTCTGGATGATTTTCTGACAGATGGTTCTTCAGAAATACTTAGATCCTCCAGAGAAGCTGATACTTGATCTTCAGATTCTTTGCTTCTGAGAAGCTCTGCTTCTGATGCGTTGCTTCTTGGCTCAACAACTTCTGATATGTCAATATCATAACCTGCAAAATTATCAACCTGCTTTGGTTTTTCAGAACCAAGCTTATCATCAAACCTGATATTGATTGATTCTTCTACAACCAATGTTTCAGTGTTGTATACTCTGTAGCCTTTTGAGCGTTCAGAATATCCAAGAAGGAAACACTTTTGAGCTTTGGAATCAAACTTACCAAGATGATCTTTAGTGTTCAGAATAAAGCATACACATCCAAAAGGATGGAAATATGAAATGTTGGGCTTTCTATTCTTCCACAATTCATAGAGAGTCTTATTTAGAATAGGTCTGATAGAGATTCTATTCTGAATATAGCATGCAGTGTTTATTGCTTCTGCCCAGAAATGCTTAGCCATATTGGTTTCATTGATCATGGTTCTGGCCATTTCTTGCAGAGTCCTATTCTTTCGTTCTACAACCCCATTTTGCTGTGGAGTTCTAGGACAAGAGAAATCATGGGCAATACCATTTTCTTTGAAGAACTCTTCAAAGGATCTGTTCTCAAATTCACCACCATGATCACTTCTGACCTTTATGATTTTACACTCTTTTTCAGATTGAATCTGAATGCAGAAATCAAAGAACACTGAATGAGTCTCATCCTTGTGTTTCAAGAATTTTACCCATGTCCAGCGACTATAATCATCTACGATGACTAATCCATATTTCTTTCCTCTGACAGATGCTGTTTTGACTGGTCCAAACAGATCAATGTGCAAGAGTTCTAATGGCCTTGAGGTAGAAACAACATTCTTAGACTTGAATGCAGGTTTGGAGAACTTGCCCTTCTGACATGCTTCACAAAGAGCATCTGATTTGAATTTCAGATTAGGGAGTCCTCTGACAAGATTCAGTTTGTTAATCTGAGAGATCTTTCTCAAACTAGCATGACCTAATCTCCTGTGCCAGACCCACTGCTCTTCAGAAACAGACATAAGACAAGTCACCTTCTGACTCATAAGATCTTGCAGATCTGTCTTATAAATGTTGTTCTTCCTCTTGCCTGTAAATAGGATTGAGCCATCCTTCTGATTTACAGCCTTGCAAGACTTTTGATTGAAGATTATATCATAACCATTGTCACTTAATTGACTGATAGATAAGAGGTTATGAGTTAATCCTTCTACAAGAAGTACATTAGAAATGGAAGGAGAGTTACCAGACTTTATAGTTCCAGAGCCAATTATCTTGCCCTTCTGATCTCCTCCAAACTTGACTTCACCTCCAGACTTAAGCACCAGGTCTTGGAACATAGACCTTCTTCCTGTCATGTGTCGTGAGCATCCAGAGTCCAGGTACCATGACATGTTGTGCTTTGTCCTTCTTGCAGCCAAGGATATCTGCAATAGGAATAATCTTATCCTTAGGTACCCACATTTTCTTGGGTCCTTTCTTGTTAGATTTTCTCAAGTTCTGATTGAACTTGGGTTTGACATTATAAGCAATAGGAGGAACAGCATGATAATTTTTAATATGAGTTTCATGATATTTCCTAGGTTGTGTCACATGCTTCTTGGTGTGTGTTATGTGAAAACTTTGTGCATGTGAAGTGTGCCTAATATCATGAGAGTGGCCATACTTGAACTGATCATACAATGGCTTGTATGTGATTTTCATTTCATCAACAGGTTCAAGTTTGTATGGGGTTTCACCCTCATAACCAATGCCGACTCTTTTGTTTCCAGACACAGCATATATCATAGAAGCTAGCTGACTTCTGCCAATACTTCTAGATAAGAACTTCCTGAAACTTAAATCATATTCTTTCAGAATATGGTTTAGACTAGGAGTGGATTTTTCTGAATTAGAAGGAGATCCAACATTATTGGATAATTTTAAAAGTTTTTCTTTTAATTCAGAATTTTCCAACTCAAGCCTCTTTGTTTCAAATTCAAATTGCTTTTTCAGCTTTTTGTATTTGAGACTAATTTGAGACTTGAGTTCCAGAAGTTCAGTTAGACCGGAAACTAACTCATCTCTAGTAAGTTCAGAAAATACCTCTTCAGAATCTGATTCTGATGTAGATTCTGATCCGTCATCTTCTGTCGCCATCAGCGCACAGTTGGCCTGCTCATCTTCTGAATCATCTTCTGACTCATCCCAGGTTGCCATAAGACCTTTCTTCTTATGAAACTTTTTCTTGGGACTTTCCTTCTGAAGATTTGGACATTCATTCTTGTAGTGTCCAGGCTCATTGCATTCATAGCACATGACCTTCTTCTTGTCAAATCTTCTTTCATCAGAAGATTCTCCACGTTCAAATTTCCTTGAACTTCTGAAGCCTCTGAACTTCCTTTGCTTGGTCTTCCAGAGTTGATTTAGCCTTCTGGAAATCATGGACAGTTCATCTTCTTCTTCAGATTCTGATTCTTCAGGATCTTCTTCTCTAGCCTGAAAAGCGTTAGTGCATTTCTTGATATTTGATTTTAATGCAATAGACTTACCTTTCTTTTGAGGCTCATTTGCGTCCAGCTCTATTTCATGACTTCTCAAGGCACTGATAAGCTCTTCCAGAGAAACTTCATTCAGATTCTTCGCAATCTTGAATGCAGTCACCATCGGACCCCATCTTCTGGGTAAGCTTCTGATGATCTTCTTTACGTGATCAGCCTTGGTGTATCCCTTGTCAAGAACTCTCAATCCAGCAGTAAGAGTTTGAAATCTTGAAAACATTTTTTCAATGTCTTCATCATCCTCCATCTTGAAGGCTTCATACTTCTGGATTAAAGCTAGAGCTTTAGTCTCCTTGACTTGAGCATTTCCTTCATGAGTCATTTTCAAGGACTCATATATGTCATAGGCCGTTTCCCTGTTAGATATCTTCTCATACTCAGCATGAGAGATAGCATTCAGCAAAACAGTTCTGCATTTATGATGATTCCTGAAATGCTTCTTTTGATCATCATTCATTTCTTGCCTTGTCAGCTTTACGCCACTGGCATTTACTGGATGTTTGTAACCATCCATCAGAAGATCCCATAGATCACCATCTAGACCAAGAAAGTAACTTTCCAGTTTATCTTTCCAGTATTCAAAGTTTTCACCCTCAAATACCGGCGGTCTTGTATAACCATTGTTACCGTTGTATTGCTCAGCAGAGCCAGATGTAGATGCAGGTGGATTTGTCGGAGTTTCACCAGCCATCTTTTAAATGAAGCGTTTTTCTCTTCCTGAATCTTTTCTAAACACGGTTAAGTGCTTGCACCTTAGAACCGGCGCTCTGATGCCAATTGAAGGATAGAAAAACACTTAGAAAGGGGGGGATTGAATAAGTGTGACTTTAAATCTTGGACGATAAAAATAAATTGCACAATTATTTTTATCCTGGTTCGCTGTTAACGAAGCTACTCCAGTCCACCCCCGCAGAGATGATTTACCTCAACCTGAGGATTTAATCCACTAATCGCACGGATTACAATGGTTTTCCACTTAGTCCGCAACTAAGTCTTCCAGAGTCTTCTGATCACACACTGATCACTCCAGGAACAACTGCTTAGATACCCTCTAAGACTTTTCTAGAGTCTACTGATCAACACGATCACTCTAGGCTTAGTTCACTCCTAAGACTTCCCTAGAGTATTCTGATCAACACGATCACTCTAGTTCCTTACAACTTAATGTAATCTATTCAAGAGTTTACAAATGCTTCTTAAAAGCTATAATCACAACTGTGATATTTCTCTTAACGTTTAAGCTTAATCTCACTAAGATATTACAACAGCAATGTAGTGAGCTTTGATGAAGATGAAGATTCTGAGTTTAGATTTGAACAGCGTTTCAGCAAGTTTGATATAAGTTGTTTTGGTGCAGAATCGTTAACCTTGCTTCTCATCAGAACTTCATATTTATAGGCGTTGAGAAGATGACCGTTGAATGCATTTAATGCTTTGCGTGTTCCGTACAGCATCGCATTTAATGTTATACGCTTTTGTCAACTACCTCGAGCCTTGTTCACGCTGTGTCTACTGACGTTGCCTTTAGTAGCTTTAACGTTCCTTTTGTCAGTCAGCGTAGTCTGCCACGTGTACTTCCTTCTGATCTGATGTTTGTGAATACGACGTTTGAATATCATCAGAGTCAAACAGCTTGGTGCATAGCATCTTCTGATCTTCTGACCTTGAAGTGCTTCTGAGCGTGATACCATCTTCTGATCTTCAGTGCTTCTGATCTCATGTTCTTCTGATGCTTCCATAGACCCATGTTCTGATTCTGCTTCGACCATCTTCTGATGTCTTGCCAGACCATGTTCTGATGTTGCATGCTGAACCATTTGAGACACAACTTCTGAGCGCTGAATTATGCGTACTCTTTATATATATTTCCTGAAAGGGAAATTGCATTGGATTAGAGTACCATATTATCTTAAGCAAAATTCATATTATTGTTATCATCAAAACTAAGATAATTGATAAGAACAAATCTTGTTCTAACATAATGGCCTTTAATTTTGCAATGAAGCGTTCGACAACTTTTGTGTTGACTCTGGTATTGCAAGGCACATAACTATTGCAGGTACTCCACAACAAAATGGTTTGCTGAAAGGTTTAATCGAACTATTTTGGAGAGAGTCAGATGCATGTTGACTAGTGCGGGGTTAAAGAAGGTGTTCTGGGCTGAGGCTGTTTCGACAACAACATATATGATAAACAGATGTCCTTCGACAACGTTAGATATGAAGACACCTAAAGAAGTTTGGTCGGGACATCCACCAGATCTCGACAAACTGAGAGTATTTGGCTGCGTAGCCTATGCTCACATTAGGCAAGACAAGGTCGAACCTAGAGCTCTGAAATGCATGTTCATGGGATACCCTGAAGGATTCAAAGCTTATAGGCTATTGTACCTAGAGCCATGTCACAGAAGGTGTATCACCAGTCGAGATGTAGTTTTCAATGAAGTTGAGATGGCTTTCAAGAAAACTGATGATGATGATGATAGTCGAAGTGCAGAAGAGCTGGAACATGTAGAGATTCCTGTTGAGGTGGAGCAAGTTAATGCTGAATTGCATATTCCAGATGAAGTCGAAGAAGAAGCAGAAGATGCTGGGGAAGTTGAGGAAACTGTCGATGACTACCTATTGTCGAGAGATAGGTCGAGAAGAGTCATCAAGTCACCTCAGAGACTTGGGTATGGAGATCTTATAGCTTATGCATTAATCTCTGCCAGTGAGGTTCTTGATGATGAACCTAGAGACTATAAGGAAGTTATGAGGAGTCGAAATAAGACTGAATGGCTGAAGGCCATGGATGATGAGATGAATTCTCTTCATGATAATCACACTTGATAACTAATCAAGAAACCCGTTGGGGCAAGGTTAGTCAGCTGTAAATGGATTTTCAAAGTTAAGGAAGCAATTGAAGGAGTGACGTCGAAAAGATACAAGGCGAGGTTGGTCGCAAAGGGTTTCACTCAGAAAGAAGGTGTCGACTTCAATGATGTGTTTTCTCTTGTTGTGAAGCATAGGTCCATTCGAATGTTGCTTGACATGGTGGCACAGTTCTACCTTGAACTAGAACAGATGGATGTGAAGACTGCGTTCTTGTATGGTGATCTAGATGAAACAATCCTGATGAGGCAACCTGAAGGGTATGTCGAAAAGGAGAAGGAAGATTATGTGTGCAAGCTAAATAGATCTTTGTATGGGCTGAAACAATCTCCTCGATAGTGGAATAGGAGATTCAACAAGTTCATGGCATGCATAAGTTTCATTAGAAGTCAGTTCGACCACTGTGTTTACTTCAGATTTCGACCTGGTAATTCATTTGTTATTTTGTTTCTTTATGTGGATGATATTCTCATAGCAAGTAACAATGTCGAAGATGTGATGAGGTTGAAGGCTGAACTTAGTAAGGAGTTCGATATGAAGGATCTGGGAGCTGCTTCCAGGATTCTTAGGATTAACATTCGAAGAATTAGAAAGAAGTCGAAGTTATGCTTATCTTAAGAGGCATATCTACGAAAGATTCTCGAAAAGTTTGGTATGTCGAAAAGGAGAAGGAAGATTATGTGTGCAAGCTAAATAGATCTTTGTATGGGCTGAAACAATCTCCTCGATAGTGGAATAGGAGATTCAACAAGTTCATGGCATGCATAAGTTTCATTAGAAGTCAGTTCGACCACTGTGTTTACTTCAGATTTCGACCTGGTAATTCATTTGTTATTTTGTTTCTTTATGTGGATGATATTCTCATAGCAAGTAACAATGTCGAAGATGTGATGAGGTTGAAGGCTGAACTTAGTAAGGAGTTCGATATGAAGGATCTGGGAGCTGCTTCCAGGATTCTTAGGATTAACATTCGAAGAATTAGAAAGAAGTCGAAGTTATGCTTATCTTAAGAGGCATATCTACGAAAGATTCTCGAAAAGTTTGGTATGTCGAATTCGAAGCCAGTTTTGACTCCGACGAACCCTCAATTCAAGCTGAGTATTGATTAGTTACCCAGTACAGATGACGAAAGAGCCTATATGAATAGCATCCCATATGCTAATATAGTTGGTTCTTTGATGTATGCTATGATTTATACTAGACCCGACATAACATAAGATAGTAAAGCAGCAATTGAAGGATATGTTGACTCTGATTATGCAGGTTGTATGGATTCCAGAAAATCTATTTCTGGATATGTTTTCACTATGTTTGGTACTACAATTAGTTGGAAAGCAACAATTCAGAAGGTTGTTACTCTATCAACCACTGAAGCGGAGTATATTGACCTAACTGAAGCTGTGAAAGAAGCATTGTGGCTTGAAGGTTTCGCAAAGGAGTTGAAACTTCAAGGTCGAGGTATCACTGTTAAATGTAATAGTCAAAGTGCAATACACCTGTCGAAGAATTCAACCTATCATGAGCGAACTAAGCACATTGATGTGATGCTGCATTTTGTTAGAGAAGTAATCGAGCATGGAGAAGTCCAAGTGCTGAAGGTTTCGACTGAGGACAATGCTGCTGATATGACCACAAAGACATTGCCAAGTTGCAAGTTTTTCCACTGTATGCAATTGATAAAGCTGCATGAAGAAAGCTAGTTGTTTCCTTGATATTGTAGAGTTAGATCCAAGGTGGAGATTTGTGAGATATTGGATTGAACTCTAGTATGGCCGAAGGGTAGCTTCTTGGTTCGACGGGATTAAGCATGAAGTCGAAGGTTGTTCACATGCTTGTGTCAAAAATGCTAGGGTTGTTAGCATGTTAAATTAGGTTTTAGTGTTTAAGCCCTAATTTGTTAAGTTAGCTTGTTTATTAAGTTGGCTTGTGTAATGGGCCTTGTTGAAAAAGCTCATTAGTTAGTATGTTAGCTTGTATTATAAATAGCATACTAGTCTCTCATCATTGTTAAGATGCAAATCCTAATTTAGGGTGAGAGAGGCTATTTGTTATTCTTGTAAACTTGTAATCTTGTTTTAAGAGAAAGTAAAAGAATAACAGTTATAACCAATTCTTGTGTTCTTCTTATCTTTCCTAATTCCTATTATATTTTGTTCTTGACATCGTTTTTCACAACAAATATATGAAATGCATATTGTTTATTAGATAAGCCAGTATTGCCAGCATAAACAGTAAGAACATCATAAAAAAAAATATTAATCCATTTTCTTATGATCAATTAGATACACGTCGTTATTAGTTCATCTTCTCAATCCAATTCATCAAATTAACACCCAAAGTTATAATATTGTCGAGAATTTAATCAATATTATTCCAAATGCACAGCAACAGTAACACTAGACAGTAATAGTAACCATTTGATGGATCCTAATCAGCCTATTAACGATTACTTTGTTTGTACCATCCCGTTGTCATCTTCTGCTAATTCGCAACATAAAGTTGTCAACAAAATTGATCAGAGTTATAAAACTGATAATCATCATCAATATGTGGCTGCAACCAATAAAAAATATTATCAAGTGGTCACACGCAGAATAATCCAACAACAACAAAAATTAATCAAGGTATAAATAACAACAATGCAAAGTAGATCAAATTGCTAACAAATCCTGAACACAAAGTGATGCTTTTACTCACACACAATAGCAGAGAAACAGCTTGGTAAAACATAATACAAATATATTATTCTTATCTCTTTCTCTCTATATTCTTCTATACTCCATTGTTGCCTTGTTGCCGTCATCGGACATCACTGCATTACAGGCAAAGTTTCTCCTCTATAGTTTATGAACTTTGTAGTTACAGTGTTGATCTCGTGGAAAATACATTTGCGATGTTCCATCTCTATGTGCAATTTTGAGTTATGCACATAGTAGTAAATATTGATTTTTATATTTTGCTTCAACATTTGTGGAATATGATATTATTACATTTTGCTTAAAAAAAATTTTAACTCAGAAACTTATTTAATTTATGAACAAAAACCTCAATTCAATGAATGCTATGATAAAAAAATTATTTCTTCTATACTGTCTTTACTGCCACCAATGATCCTTGTGTGTTGGAGCCGATGAAGAAACCAGTTATGATACGAGTTACAACTATTTGCATGGTTAAAATATGTTTGTCCGACCAATTGAATTGTAATTCAAATGAAATATGAGTTATTTATATTTATGTTATGGGTAGTTTGATTAGTTATTTGTTTGTAACTGATAGCTATCAATGAACTATGTGAAACAATTTACAACATCTTATGGAGAAACTAAATAGAAAGATAAGAACTTAGAAATAGGAGAAAATATCTTATTTAACCCGACACCTCTCAAACCTAAAATTTCTAGAAAATGGCTAACGAGTTCAACTCAACGAAGAATATAAACATTAGTTAACCAATAGAATTTTTATGAGAAATATTATGTGTACACTCATTTGTACACCTACATCATAATTTATACTAAAAATATATACTCATCAATTTTTTTATTAATTTTTTGTCCACTTTCTTATGTGTGTAGCACAAAATAAGTGTATATATCTACGGTGTAAGCTCCAAGGTGTAGAAAAATAGTGTATATATAGCATTGCTCTAAAATAAGCTCCAAGGTGTAGCACAAAATAAGTGTATTTATAGGACGTATTTGTATTTTTCATAGGGTGTATTTAGTATGTAATTTTATTTGGGGTTTTTGTTTCATGCCCCGCCTTTTGTAATCTCCTTGTAAGAACTTTTGGTTCTTTAATGAAATCTTGATTAAAATAAAAAATAAAAAAAAAATCAACACAATAAACAATAAAGGATAAACAATCAGCCATGCATTTAAAAAAATGGATAATTAGTATAAACACTCTTTAAAATATTGTCATATCTTAATTAAAATATCATTTTGTTTCCACCATACTTTCTTCTCTGTTTATGATAAAACAAAGACTTCTAGTATTTACGAAAAGATCCATACTAATTTCTAATCTGAACAAATTAGATTCAAAAACCAATTGGCAAGAAAAAGTAAAACATAATATTTTTTCCGATTATCCAACGCTCTCAAGAGGATAATTAATACTTTAGTTTGTAGAATAATATCAACATCAAACTTTAGCAAAATATTCACTGCTTGAAAGCTGAATCAAAATGGAAATCAAGTGGCTGCTACGTTAAATTGTTATCTTTCCAATTCCAACCAAAGGCTATGACATTCACCCATGCTGCCAATGAAGCGGCAATAAGTATGACACAAAAATCTAATCCCCAAGTAATATAATTTAAAGAAAAAGTAAAGAAAAACAAGAGTAACTTCTTAGCAAAGAAAATCTAAAAGCCAAAAACATCTTACATTTTAGAATTAAAACTTCAGTAAAAGACAATGCATCCATAACGGGGGAGGAGATTCCTCCTTTTTATTGAGGACCTTGATAAAACCTTCAAGACAACAACACAAGGATCCACTTTCTTACAACCTCTCAGATTGATCTCCTTTAGTTGTGTGCAATTTTCAACCACACTTATCAGTCCTTTTTCTGTGATATAATGACAACGTGCTAGTAACAATTGCAAAATTCCACGACAACTCTTTGAGATCTCATATATGGTTTTATCACGAACACTTGTACCCGACAAGTTCAACACCTCTAGATGGTAAACTAATATGTTCATTTTAAGTCGTTTCACTTCATTGCAACAGGCCAGGTTTAAATGTTTAATCTTGCAACATTTACTTAGAACTTGACAAATACTTTTTTTAGATAGGCGATTGCAATAACTCAAATCAAGATGCTGCAAATTGGGAAAAATATTAGCAAACAATATGATGCTTTCATCGTCTATGAATAAATTGTGAGCCAAACGTAAAAACTTTAATTGAAGGTTGACATGAAAATCCTTCAAAGAATAAGAATTTTCTTCACTCTCTCTTCTCATATATATGTGTTCCATTGTGATCTCGCCGAGTGAAGGACAATTTCTAATGAGTGCAAACAAGGCTAATTCTGTGAGCTTGGAACATTGACTAAGGGTTATAGATACCAAACCAGGAAGAAGTAAAGACAGCTGGGCAACATGAAGGTTATTTAGAAAATGATTACCTTGAATATGCAAATGTTGTATCCCATGACACTTGGATAATAAACCATAAACTCCATCGTAACTATAGCCGATACAATATTCAAGAACAAACCTCTTTAAAGGAATAACTTCCCTTGCAACCGAGTAGAGCAAATAATCTGAGATTTGTGAGAAACGGAACTGAAGACAATTCAAACCCTTCAAACTGACTAAGGAATCAACGTAATTTGCATCCTCTTGCTTAATTCTGGAAAGGGATAAAGATTTCAATGTTGGTCTGTCGCGGAGAGCTGAAGCAATGATTGAGTCGAGATCATGAGAGTCGAACCAGAGGTCAAGGGAATTAAGGTTGGAGAATCTATGCGGAGAAAACAAAATTGTCGATGAAAAATTTTGATAGAGAATAAGAGTCCGTTGGTGATGGAGAGGAACTGTTTTGAAACTAGAGATAGAGATTTAAAGTGGCGCTTGCTGTTGTGCTTGATGAGGAATGTGAAGACATGTTCCCAACACTCATCCGGTAAATAAAAAAGAGGTTCGGAAAGAGATTGTTGTTGTTGTGAAAATTTGAGACACTTTCTCTTCTTCCTTTTCATACTAAGAGCGGATGACGGCAGTGTTTGGAAACGTTTTGTAGAAGTTTTTTTCTTTTCTTTCTTAGTGAAGAGGAAAGATTTGTTAAACTTCTTCCTTTTCATATTGAAGAAGGGTGGAATGAAGCGTCACAATTTTGAGACGTAAGGATTTGGTGAAGTGTGAATTAAAATAGAAATTAGGTTAGGTTACAAAAAAAAGGACTACTGAATTTTGGGATTTTTATCTAAATCTTTTTTTATTTGGTTTACTGAATTAGACTTGTTAGTTTCTTTTTTATTATTATTAAGAGTGTTAAGTTTTTCTTTTTTTTATGAAATAAGAGTGTTCAGTTTTAAATATGCTAATTCTTTTAATTTTTATGTTAAATTTAATTTTAAAAAATAAGAAACTAATCTAATAACACAAAACAGTACTCATGTAATTGTGTATATTTATTTTGCAAAAAAATAGTTATTAGATTAATTGAAAGATATTAATGGTAGTGCATTGCCAGTATAAACAATTATTACACATTCATCCAATCAGAATATTGTAAAGTGCCAAATCATATAAGTGTTTTAAAATTTACGGTCTGACTTTGTGGGAAATATGGTTGTCATTAGGGGTGAAATTAGGCTAGGCTAGGCTAGGTTAGGCTTTATAAGGCCTGAGTCTGACCTACGAATAAATTTGAAAGGTCTAAGTCTGGCCTGTGACCTATAATAGGCTCTCTTTTTTGGCCTGGCCTGGTCTTTTTAAAAGTTTGGCATGACCTGAAAGCCTATTTAAAAGCCTATTTTTCATTATAGTTTTCAATTAATAACCATATATGTGTCCTATATAGGCATATATAGGTCAGCCTATGTAGCCTTTGTTCTAATATATATATATATATATATATATATATATATATATATATATATATATATATATATATATATATATATATAGGGAGCATATAAGGTGAGAGTATTTTTAAATAATAAATGAGAGGATTAAATATCAACCTTTAGATTCATCAAGAGAGAGAATGTTAATACATTAATGTGGCTATTAATTCCTCTCTCTTGATGAATCTAAAGGTTGATATTTATTCCTCTCATCCTCTCATTTAAAAATGCTCTCACTTGATATGCTCCCTATATATATATATATATATATATATATATATATATATATATATATATATATATATATATATATATATATATATATATATATATTAGAACAAATGCATATATAGGCTTACCTATTTAGCTTTTTTTCTAATATACATGAAAATATAGGCCGATCTATTTAGCCTATTTTTAATATACATGAAAATATAGGTCGGCCTATAAGGCTTCATAGGTTTTTTTTAATAGTCTAAGTCTGGCCTATTTTATTAATTAGGCTTTTAAAAAAAGCCTAAGTCTGGCCTTTTTATTAAATAAGCTTGGTCTGACCTTGCCTTTTTGTTCATTAGATTTATTTTCTTTATAAATATTATATATTTATATAATATTTTTATTTTGGTGATCATAAAATAATTAAGAATTGTTTATATTAGCATATAATAATAATGTTATTTAACTCCTATATTACTTATGTATGTTAGTCTAGTATTTTTTAGATATAAATATTTGTCTAATTAATTTCTATACTAGTGACATAAATAATTGTAAAAAATAACTCATTTTTCTCGTGCTACATTTAAGTATATTTAGTTTTAAATTTTAAAAGAAGAGAAAGACTCTTTGATAGCGGTAATAATCACCATTTATTACCAACGATAAATTCCATTCTAATTATATAAAAAATATTAAAAATTACTATTTTAATTTGCAGCATTATTTAAATTTATTACTATTTTAATTTGCAGCATTATTTAAATTCCAATTATATATATTTCACTTTTATCTAAATTTTTTTTTTTCTAAAAAAACACAACCTCACATCTCATTGTATGGAAGGGATTTTAATTACATATATATTTGGTTCATATTATGGTTCAAAATATGAAGGGAGGGAAGGAATTTTATTTACAAATATGTTTGGTTCACAAGAGGAGGGGAGGTATTTTAAAATTAATTTACATTTTTAACCTTGTAATTTTACTATAAGATTCACAATATTTACTATTTATAAGTATTCAATTCGATAACATCAAAAAAAAATTTATAAAAACGTAACATTTATACTATATAATTTAAAAATATTATCGAATACAATAAAATCTAACAAAAATATTTGAAATAAAAATATTTCAATATTTAAAAAGTAACATAAAAATATAAAAAAATAAAATAAATTTTTTTAATTATAATTATAATAATAATAATAATACAACATAAAAAATTTATACAACAAATTGTGAAATATCACAATCTAAACGTTTAGCAACATTAAAAAAATACTTACAAAACTAAAAAATTATATACAACGAATTGTGAAACAGAAGAGAGAAATTAATAAAAAAGAAAAGAATTGAAAAAGATATTAAAAAATTATCGATAGTATTTAAGTTTTTTTATCTTCTCCATAAATCTACAACCTAAAAACAAATAAAAGAAATTAAAAAATGCTAAAAAGATGGAATAGGGTTTTTAAACTTCAAAAGAAGTTAAAACTCTTTGATAGAGGTAATAATGACCATTTATTACAAATGATAAATTTCAATTATATAAAAAAATATTAAAAAATACTATTTTATTTTGCAGCATTATATAAATTTCAATTATATCTTTGACTTTTATCTAAATTTTACTTTTATAATTTAATCAAAATTTAGTTTTTTTAGTTTGAAAATTTTCCATAAAAATTTTTGAATTGAAATTCCTTTATATAAATTGAAATTTTGTCTTTTTGGGATTATTCATTGTAAAAAAAAGTTGATTTTCTCAAATAGAGTTACATTTAGTTTTAACAAAACAATTTTGCAGAAAATTTTATGATTAACTTTTGCGGAATGACAACTTTTATAAATTATTATCCATTTTTCCATTCTAGAAATTAATGAAAAACAAAAGAACATAAAAAGATATTAAAAAATTATTGATATTGTTCAACTTTTTTCATGTTCTCCATATATCTACAACCTGAAGAAAAAAAAAGAAATTAAAAAGATAGAATAAATATGAGTTTTGTCATGAAATATATATATATATATATATATATATATATATATATATATATATATATATATATATATATATATATATATAAAACTTAAAAAAATATATACATATCTATATTATAAACAAATGATAACTATAGATCTATAACATAAAATATATACAAATTCATTTTGAACCTCATTTTCTTCACATTTTCTCCCAAAAATTGACCAACTTTGATAAGGCATATCTCCCTCAATTTTTAAGGTATAAAAGTGTTATAGGACTTTTTGGAAAGCCCAAGGTGTCCTCTACAAGCCACATTGGAACCTTTTTTACATTTGGAGATTTTATTTTAATGATATAGGCTTTGACAAAAAACTGCTTTTGGTTGACTTTCAAGAAGGACCTGTAATTTTTTTGCTCATATCTCCCAAATGAAGCATTCTTGTCCTTGGCTTTAGAGAGACAAAGTTGTATAGAATTAAATTTCCTTCAAAATAGGATTTTGTTGGGAAATTTATAATGTTCCATATGAAAGTTATGGCTGGTCAAAGTTCAGTTGACTTTTAGGTCAAAAACCCTAATTTAGAAACTTTGAGTTTTGTTGATTTCTGAACTTTCCTTGATGAATCATGATCAACCCTTGATCAAATTATGAATGTTACTTCAAAATGTTGATGTTGACCAAAAATCAGGAGTTTTGACTGTGATTTGACCATAATTGACTTTTAGGTCAAACTAGTCGACTATTGATCTTTTGAGCAGTTCACTGAACAATCTTGGGAATCAGAGATTGGAAATTAGGATGAGCATCCTTTGAGGCATATGGGAGGCCATGGAATCTACTTGAGGTGTCGGAACCTGATTTTACTTTGAGAGCACCAAAACCCTAGTTGTGGGTTGATTGCTTAGGAGGGAGATAATCATGCTTATTTCTTAGTGCTTGAGCCAAAATATTTTGAAATATGATGGACAAATTTTAGGGTATGACAGTTTCATTATGAAAAGTTCATACTCGTGAGTTTATGTGTCCAACCTTGCCCTATTTACCTCAGTAGTTCCTTCATGGGTAATTTAGAGAATGTCCCAAATTTCTTTTTGTAATACGGTGAACTGACTTTTAAAGAAATGTACGGTAAGCAAGAGTCGCCATCGACTTTTATTTTATCCAAATTAAATAGAAAGGCTAAAAGAACAGAAAAAACCTTTTAAAAGAAATCTTGAGTTCGGGGGATAATTTATACAGAGGGAAGGTGTAAGGCACCCTTGGCATCCATGGTTATCCATGGGCTCTTAATTGCTTTGCTCTTTTTTGAAAACCAAAGGTTTAGAAATGTAGAAGAAGAGAATACGGACTTTAGCTCGTAAATGAGCGTAGCCTTTTTGAAGGTTTATGAAAAAGTGTAAGAAAAAGATTTAAGCCAGAGCAAGGCAATTAGGGGCAAATTACCTGGCTAGATAAAAAATGTTCTTTTAGCCTTTCAGGGCTATCCATACCATAGGAGGGTAAGGAAGTCCTTTTATTTGGAGGTTGAAGGGTCGTCGAGATATCGTTCACCATAAGACTGTCCCATGCCATGAAGGGGCAGGTAGTCTAAGGGAAGGATCAGAATAGCCATATTTGGCTATTCTGCACTGAAAAATACACAAGGCAACAGGCAACAAGAGGGGTACCATAAAAGGTGCGTGTGTGCAACAATCACGTGATCAGATTCAGTTATATTATCTTGTAAAATTAATGATTCTAATTCAATTCGAGGTTACACTCCCTAAGTTACTAACCGCGCAATTAATCAGAAAAGTTAAACCCTAATTACTATTACAACCTCGGAGCAGTTACATAATAATGCAAAAGGGTTTGTGGGCAAACCAAAAAAAAATAATTAAGTAGATGATAAATTCAGGGTTACCAAAAGTTTGAGCTTTAATGATCTGGTTAACCCTGAAAATTGGAAAAGAAGAAAACAGAAAGGAGTGAGTGTAGGCGGAGTTCATTATATTTGAAGGTAAACCCTAATTTTAAATAAAAGAGGAAAAATAACAAATATTTTAATAAGTGTAGAACCAGGACTTAGCTTTTGATTTGATATGGCGCGTAGTCGGAGGAAATCCTGGTGCTAACCCTGAAAACTACACGAGGAAAACATTTTCAGTGTAGGCATGATCTTCGTAAACCCTAATTAGGGCACGAATTAATTATGATTAATAGAATAAATAATATCAGTTTAATTAATTATTGGTTTCTCAACCTAATTAATTAAATCGGTGAAAAAACAAGTTTCGATTAAAATAGCCTAACCCTAATATTTATTTTCATCAATTAATAAAAACTAATTAAAATTAATTTGAACAATTAACAATTAAAGTAATTCAACCTTTTAATCATTTAAATCAAAAATAAATATTAATCATTAAAATAAGTATTTTTATTATCTTTATGTTTTTATTAACCAGAGAAAAAAAATTTAGAATAATTTTTATTAAAAAGAAATATGTTAAACGAAGCAAAATAAAAGTATATATAAAAGACGAAAATAGTATTTTTGAATAAAAATAAAATCTTAGCTTATTATCTGGTGTGGTGCAGCGCTGAGGACCATAGTATGTTCCTCATCTTCCAGATGAGTTGGATCTGAGGTTGTCTTGATCTGAGGGCTGGAGAATGGAGGCGCACCATGGTCTCCAGGAGATGCCCTACGTAGGATTGAAACAAGTATAACAAGTAAAAATTAAATAAAACGCAGGACCTGGGAGGAATCGAACCAAGGTCCAAGCGATTGCTAAATGGACGCGCTTTCCCTCCACTGCGCCATCTCCTCTTTGCTGTCAATAACACATACGGAATAGAATTTAACAAAACAAAGATAGGTTTCCAAATTTTAAAACGCCTTCGCGCCCAGGCCTGTGTCATCTTCTTCTTCGTTGAATTTTTCAGATGCCAACACTTTTAGCCACGGTTTGCAAGTGTGGCCATATGTCCTTACCATCAAAACCTACAAATCGTTACTGATAAACACCGGAAAAAAAGCCCAAATCGAGTATTCGAAACATCATGAATTCAATGAGCCCATTAATTTGACCGATAATTGTCTCTACACAAAAATCCCTCTTTTGATAACTATGAACCCTAATAATGGTACCAATGGATTCCTGCGTCTAAAACTCAATCAAACTATGCATACACGTCAAGAACATCATGATAAGCACCAATATGCAATCGAAACGGATTAATGATATGTAAATTCATGGAATCAGAATTAAACAAAAATATGGCAAACCGTGGCTATGGAAGTTGCGTTCTGAGATACTTTGAGGTTGGGGAATGATGTGGAATGCTTCAGAGAACGTCCAGGAACACAACTGAAATTCTAGAACACCTTGAATTGGCTTCAAATGTTGAATTCGAAACTGAATTTTCCTTGATTTTTTAAGCTTTTGTGAGAGTCCTGGCAGCAGAATTTTTCGTCAAAAATCTTCCCCTAATGCCTTGGCCAAGTTGCATACTTATAGATGAATGAATTAGGGTAACCATAGCAAATCAAATCTCTTTGAATCAATCTTTGGCAAATTGATTGAAAATTGATTTTTAATGTTTCTAAATTTGTCCAAAATTCAATCTAATCTTCACAAGCTTATTTGCACGAATTTAAATGGAATATATGCTAATTAATCACTTGAACTTGATTGGAAATCAAATCCAAATCAACTCTTTTCCATAATTCTTTGAATATTTGATTTTAATGACTTTTTAAATGAATAAAATTCACTATAAAATCAAATAATCAACACAAACTCGTGGCCTTGGGATTGAATCTCTATGATGACTTGGGGAATAAGATTGAATAAAAAAAATTGGATCCTTTTGCAAAAAGATTCATTTTGGAGCCCTTTACTTCACATTTTTTCTTCAAAAATTTTCCAACTTTGACAAGCCATATCTCTCTCAATTTTTAAGGTATGGAGGAGTTCTAGGACTTTTTAGAAACCTCGAAGAGTCATCTAACCAATTTTTTTGGTCCCATGTCAAAATAGTTTTCCATGCTCCTTGTGTGCTCTTTTGAAAAAGATGACTTTTGAAAAGGACCTATAATGTTTTGATCCATATCTCTCAAATGAAGCATTTTTAGACTTGGCTTGTGAGAGACAAATTTGTAGAGAATTCAATTTCCTTCAAAATGAACTTTAGATGGGAAATTTATGATGTTCCATGTAGGAGTTATGACTGGTCAAAGTTCAGTTGACTTTCTCCTATGAAAACCCTAATTTAGAAACCTTTAAAATCGTTGATTTCTGATCTTTCCTTGATGAACCATGATCAATTCTTGATCAAATGGTGAATGATACTTCAAAATAAGGTTGTTGACAAAAAATCAGGAATTTTGACTGTACTTTGACCACAATTGACTTTTAGGTCAAATTAGTCGATTGTTGACTATTTGAACTGTTGACTGGGCAATCTTGAGAATCAGAGTCTGAAACTTGGCATGAGGACCCTTTGAAGCATATGAGAGGCCATGGGATCCATTTGAGGTCTTAGAACTCAGCTTTACTTTGAGAAATTCAAAACCCTAGTTTAGAGGCTGCTGTTTATGAAAGAGACTGCATGCTTCCTTCTTGTGTATCTTTGAGCATTTGAAAGTCAGATGGATTGAAAAATATGAATAAATATGATGGGCAAATTTTGGGGTATGACACATTTGTAATGTCATAATGGGAAGATCGCGAAACTCATCAAGACTGAGAGTGGCAGTGATGACAATTTTTACCTTCAAATTGAACTGCATATTTTCTTTATCATCTTTGGTTCACTCCTTTTCAAGTTTATTCACTACAACACCATCAACTTTGCATGTAGGAATAGATGGACCTTCCTTCACAACCTTCCAAATACCATGATACATCCCTTTGATGAAGAACTTCATCTTCTCTTTCCACAAATTATAAACTTCTTTCACAAAAGTTGCCTTTAGTGCCTTATGAGTGATGAAAGGCTCAGAATTATAGTGTGTTTTGTAATGAAGAAATACCTCATTTATATAGGAGAGAATAAAGTTAAAAAAGAAAACAATTTATGGGCAAAAGTAATGGGATAATCGATTAGGCTAGTCAATTACAAACCCTTAATAATCGGTTGTTCAAGCCACAAATGAAAGATTTTAATATTTAGTCGTTACCAATCGTTAAAAGATTGTCCCAATCAATTTTAGACTTAACCAAGAAAAACATAATCGATTGGATTATTGGTATAATCGATTATTTAGTTGGAAAAGGCTTTCAGTCATATAAGAATTTTAGGTGTTTTTATCAAATAAAGAGATGCCTTGAAAACACTTTAGGCGTGTGAATGTGAGTTTACTTAGTATCTTAGGATTTACTTTCCTACTTTCACAAGATTCTAATTACTCAAACAGACACGACTAAGAGAGCTTCACACTTCCTCTCTTCACAACTCTAAAGCTTTCAAGTTCCTTTTCTAAATACACCAACATATAAGCACTTCATTTGAATATTGAGTCTTCTATTTGATGATGCTTGAGATACCTTCAAGTTAATCATCATCTTCAAGAAGTTGGAAAGATATCACCACCGATGTCAACAACAATAGGATAGTCATCAAAATTAGGATTCTAAGCTTCATTCTTGCAAGCACATAAATTCATAGTTGTAACTTTATGTGAGACATCTTGTCTCGAGTTGCTTAGTTGACACATGTGTTTTAATGGATTGATTTATCCTCTAACGTGATTTGTTTCCTTTTTTATTCAATCAAAGATTTAATTTAAACTGGGTTCTTATATAGAAAATATTTTATTCTGAATCCTTTTCTAGATAGATTAATATAAATTTAAGGTTTAATAAGATTTGATTTAATAAAGATTCATTAATGGCACTATGAAGATTGGTCTTTCTTGTGCTTTTTGGAATCTAGACGTTTTCGTACCAAAACTCTACTAGACTTTTATGCCGGGTGTTGTTGTTATTTAATGAGATGTTCTATCTCTTGTGAGGACCCAGACCATGTATTTCAAAAGCGTGTCATTTTATAATTTTCATTGAGTCTTTTGTTTTGGATTTGTAATACTATATTATGGAGTTATCTTTATAAGTTATAAGGATAGATTATTTGTTTTGTAACTGTGATTTATCACTCCATATATTTATGTAATTGTACAAACACTTAGGAGAGTATTTTAGCGAAAGTGAGAGGGATCTCATATTCAGGGGGAACATGGATCAAAGTAAGAAAGGATTAAGAGAGGATTGCGAGAAGTAGAGGGGAGGAAGGAGTAAGAGAGGATTAAGGTTGAGTAATAATTATAATTATTAATAGAATTACCCTAATTATATTATGATATTTTATTATTAGGATTAAAATAATAAGAGTAAATAGAATTTGAAGAGAAAGGACAAGGTGGGAATTTTGTGAATAGGCGAGGGTAGATTGGAGAAATATAATTTAAGAGTTTTGGTTATTATAAAAAGTAAGTTGAGAGGCTAGAGAGAGTTTTTCTATACATACGTGAAAACAAGAGAAAAAGGCTAGAGTTTGGAAGAGAGGGCTAGATGTTGAAGGTGAAGAAGCAATAAAAAATCAGGAGAGAATCAATCGCTACTAGGAAAATCAGGTAAGGGGGGGAAGTATCTCAATAACTGGTATAATGCATGAGGGGTAGAATAGAGGAGCCCTTAACCTCCAATAGGGCATTGCATTTTGATTTTTGATAAAATTCATGTACTTTATTGAATGATAATTTCTATTTTGATGTGTTAATATGTTTTCACTATTGTTGGGGTTTTGGAGATTTTAGAGTAAAGATGAACGTATGAAAATACATGATTTTGTTGATGCCGATATGTGATAAATTGTGAATTTTTGGTTTTAATCATTGGATAATTGTTGTATGTCAAATTCTGAGGCCGAGGCTTTTTAAGAAATCGAAATTGGAGGTCTGGAAGGGCTTCTATTGTGGAAAACGTAAAAAATAAATTCTGAGTATTTACCCGCAGATTCTGGGACTTCACGACAAACTGGCCGTGGGAAAAAAACCAGTTCTGGGTGATGTCCGCCATGTCTAACGAAAAATATCATAACCTGAGATTCGTGACTCTGTTTAGGACGCGGTTCAAAGTGTTGGAAAGTTAACGCGTAGTAGTATTTCATGGTGATTCCTTAAGAGGTAGAATGTGCACTTAAAGACGTGAATATACTATTTTACTTAAGGTGTAATGACGGTGGGGTGTTTTTAGTTGCTGAGTTGGGTTTTCTGTGTTGTGTTGTCGTGTGGCTCATGTTAACTATTGTTGGGCATATTTTGGTGACCTTAATTAATTAACTCCATTATTACATTATGTTGTTTAGTTTTAATCCTATTGATTATGCTACTGTGTGGTTATTAAGTTGGATATCATTGTTGATGTTATGTCGGTAATAAATGTCGTGAATGTCATACCCCAAAATTTTCCCATCATATTTCAATATATCTTGACTCATATGATCTTCAGTTAATCAAGCATATGCAAGAATTGGGCACACTTACTTATCTCCTAAACAAACAACCCACAACTAGGGTTTTGGCTTCTCTTCAAGAAAAATCAAGTTCTGACAAATCAAGTGGACCTCATGGTCTCTCACATGCCTCCAAAGATACTCATGCCAAGTTTCAAGCTCTGACTCACAAGTTTGATCAGTCAACTGCTCAAATAGACAACAATCGATCAATTTGACCTAAAAGTGTTGACAACTATGGTCCAACCACAGTCAAAACTCCTATTTTTTGGTCAACATTCTCATTTTGAAGTGTCATTCATCATTTGATCAAGGGTTGATCATGATTCATCAAGAAAAGGTCAAAAATCCACAAAAATACAAAGTTGCTAAATTAGGGTTTCTAGGTAAAAGTCAACCGAACTTTGACCAGCCATAACTCTCTCATACTTTCTCAGAAATTCCTCAACCGTTAGCTCACTAACTTCAAGATAAATAAAATAACTGAATCTAACACACTCGTACTCACTCACCTCTAGGGTATTCTCCTATTGGTTGCCTTACGAATAAAAATGGTCAAGTCCCTCGAACGTAGGGATGTCTTAGCAAGGTTGCCTCCGATTAATGTCATCATAGTCCCTTCGAGTTGCCTACGATAAAATGATGACCGTCCCTTCGAATGCTAAGACGTCCTTATATGTTGCCTTCTATGATCATTCGATGACCCTTCGATGTCCCGAACACGTCCAATAGACGAGACTACCTACCCACAAATGGTATGGTTAGTCTTATCCCTTAAATGAAAGTCGAAAGTATAGGAAAGATCAAACATAGGGTAAGTAGCCTTTAGTTTGCTTGCTCAATATAAAAATGCTTTTCACACCCCGTTTTCAACATTGTCTCTTCAGACATATTCAAATCAAACTATTTCTCAAAACACACACACACACATACTATGTTTTTTCGAGCTTTTCAAACAAATTCAAACATTTTGAAAACAAAGTGAGCTAATCAATTAAGAGCCCATGGAAAACCATGGATGCAAAGGGTGCCTTGCACCTTCCCTTTGTATAATTTACCCCCCCGAACTCAAAATCTTTTTAAAAGGTCTTTTCCTGTTCTTTTAGCCTTTCCTAAAATTGGATAAAATAAAAGTCGGGGGCGACTCTTGCTTACCGCAACATTTCTTTAAAGTCAGTTCACCGTATTACAGTGAAGAATATGTTGTGTTGAATGTTGTAAGTTGTGATATTGATGTGTTGTTGTATACCATGAACTATGTTGATGAATTAAGTGATGTTGTATATAGTTATGTGTTAAATTAGTTATATATTGAATTATGAAATATGTGATGTTGTTGTGTTAAGGATGTTGATGTTGATGATGTTATTATATGATGTTAGTATGTGATTTTGTTGTGTTGAGGATGTTGATGTTGATGATGTTATTATGATGATATTGTCATGTTTAGGATATTGTATAATATTGATGTTGTTGTGTTGGTGAATAATAGTTCGAGTAGGGAGAGTTATTATTGTTGGGTCAATGCATATTTTGTTTATTCTTGGGAGGGGACTTTAAACATTATGTTGTTGTTGCATTGACGTGTTTTGACATGCATTCATGATGTTGTTTTTTATTAAAGAGGCAAGTGTTAGACGCTGGCCTTAGGATCTAGAGGGGGGTGAATAGATCTTACACAGTTTTGCAGAGTTAATTGAACTTTAAGCGGAAGTGATTCTGAATCGACTCGCGTCTATTCCGAACCACTATTGAAACGATTGTATATGTGTTAAAACCACTAACCAGCTTGAGATAAACGATAAGAGAATACACTATAGAATCAATACGTCGCTCTATTGAAAATCAATTAACTTCTTATATGATGAACGACGTTTGCAATGCAGCAATAGTGAAATAAGCAAAAACACAAACACTTGGTGATAATGATCAAATTGATGGTGATTCAATGTGTGATGGATTGTGATGTTTATATGAGTTCTTAATTCACAATCTTAACACTCGAATCGTTGATCAATTTGCTATTATAACCAAGTATGAACATAACGTAAATGAAAAGGTAAAAGCGACAAGAACACGATATTTGTTTAGGCAGTTCATCGATCGTCCTCGCTACGACTACGTCTGCCCCCAATTCTAAACTGAAATTGGGAAATCTTTCATTAATGTTGAAAGTAGTATATACAAAGAAGATAACAAAGCGATAAACCATAAACCAATTATGTCGATCCTTTGAATCTTCTTCCCCCTTAATCTTGAATCAGATCAAGGTTATCCAAGAGCGTCACGTGATCCCTTTTCTGCAGTGTCTTCAATTCCCTCGAACCCTTGTTCTTCAATCTTCACACTCAGATGATTCTTCTATGAACACTCTTGATAAAAACCCCCAAGAATTACCTATCTTGGATGGACAAAACCCGCAAATTTTATTCACCAAAAACCCCACAAATCTTCACCCACTAGGAATCTTCAATTCCGTCCCATGGACGTTATCGAACTCGATCACTAACCCTCAACGCAAGAATGATTATGTGTAATTGTGTTGGAGATGACGAAGAACGAAGATGAGAAGCCTTTGTGTATCTTTCAGTCGTTGGTGTTGCATTGAATAATTGAACCTTTGATAATATATATGATAGCTTAACAGTTGGAGATGAGAGAAACAGAATTTTTGGCATTCTTGATCAGTTAGGTCGACCTCTTGTAGTGCTTAGGTCGACCTAGCAGAGCTTGCAGAATTTTGCTCCCAGTTAGGTCGACCTGTTAAAGGAGTAGGTCGACCAGAATCCTCTTCAGATGCATTCTGGGAACATTTTCTCAGATTAGGTCGACCTAGTTGTTGTGTAGGTCGACCTAGCAGACTGATATGTAAATTTCTTCATTTTAGGTCGACCTAGATGATGTGTGAGTCGACCTAGCAGAAGTATATGGATTTTTCTTCATTTTAGGTCGACCTGGGTTGACAGTAGGTCGACCTAACTGCTGCTTTTCTGCATTCTTCTTGTTTTGCTTGTGTTGAGTCGACCTATATGCATAATAGGTCGACCTGTTCTGACATGAGTGATCAATGCTTGCTTTTCTTTGAGTTTTCTGTTTCCACCTTGTTGCTTGTATGCTTATTGAGTTTGCCATGAATCAAAAACATCTTTGTGATTGTAATCTTGTATTCACATACTCCCCCTTTTTGATGATGGCAAACCATTAGTCGAAGCTTTGGTAGTAAGTGATAAAGACTCAACAAAGCTCCCCCGTACATTCAGCATCTATCTCTCAACAAGGCAATCTCTCAACAAAGCTCCCCCGTACACTCAACATCCATCTCCCCCTTTGACAACATCAAAAAGAGATACAACAAAAATAGAAGAGTAACGAGAGAAACATATATAAAATAATAAAACAGGAAACACTAGCATTCATAGTGTAATAGATAAAATGTAGATAGTGAAACCATAAGAACCAAAAATGTTTTAAAAGAACACTACAACATTCATAATCGTTAACAGAAGCAAGTAGAGGTGACATAATATCCAAAGAAACCTTTGAATGTTACAATCAAGCACACATAATATTCAGACAAATTTAAAAGAAACTAAACTAAGTACTTAGAAACTTTAGTAAATATTCATGACAATGATGGAATGAGATGTAATGATATGATGGAATGAAAAGATATGCATCCTAACGCCTTCCCCGTCTTCCTCTTCCTCTTTGAAATGTTTGAGGACGGTCTTCTTCAACTTGTTCCAACAGATCAAGCACGAAGTGGTTTAGAGTATTGAAGCTTTGACTTATGTTGGCATGACGATGCAATGCCGTTTCCTCAAACTGATTCTGTCTTAAGGTCGAGTTGGACGCAAATGTCTCAAAATCGTTCTTGTGGTCTTGAACCAAGCTGTATAGCGATTGATATTGACGTTGTTGTTCATCATATCGATCTTGTTGAAGCTGTTGCATGGTTTGGAACTGGAGCTGTTGTGTTTCAAACTGTTGTTGTTGTTGAAGTTGCATATTTTCAAGCATGGAGATGATGTTGGACTGATCCGGCGGAGGTGGAGCAGTGTATCCCCAAGGAATTTCTTCCTCTTGAGGAGGTACATATTGCCAATTTGAGTCCATGTCATGAGCTACATCTTCCATGGTGTGATCCTCATCATTGGCTATTTCTTGATCATTTCCTTCTTCTTCATTCCCTGCAATGTGACCAAATTCAGTAGGATCATCATAGTTGTAGATGATCTTTCCGGTTCCCTTTTGAATAAGATAGTAGGTTTTCTTATTTGGATCCCAATGGTATCCCATGAGAGTTAAAGTTGTTTGGGAGAAGTCTTGATTCTGTTTCATGTGAATGTAGGACAGTCCATCGATTTTCATGCCGAAATGGTTTACGATTGTTTGAATGATTGAGCCATAGCATAGAGCAGTAGTCTTCTGCTTTACCTCTTCAAACTTTGCAGTTAGAAAGTGTGGCCAGTGCACACGTATCCTGTTTTGAATCAGGTACATTAACACAACCTCATTTCGTTCAATCCTTGAGAATCCGCCTGCTCGTGGTCGAATGACTCTTGAGATAATCCAGTTGAGGAGCCTAGGATCTCTTTTTAGGTGACCGGCTGTGATGGATTCATTTTGCTTGTCAAAGACGGCAGGGTCTTTGAGAATAGATTTCATGTAGGCGACATGATCATAGTTGGCCGGAAAGACACCGTCTTCTATACGAACTTCATCTCCTAAGAGTGTAAGACCAAAGATACTTATCCAGGCTCGTTTGTCAACAATATGGGATCTCGACCCCATCTTAAACCTAAAATTACAACCTTCCTCTCTTGTGAACCCTGCATAGAAAGCCCTAACAGTGTTTTCACAATACGGTGTGGCACACTCCAAAAGGGGGTGAACATTTTGATGTTGAACAAGACTGACAACATCAGGAATGTGCATGTGCTTAGCAACATGTTGATTATAGATATACTGCTTGACTACCTTTCTCTTCATTTGCCATTTTTCAAAATTTTCTTTGCAATCAGGATGAACAAGGGCACTTACCGGTTGAGATGATGAACCAGAAGCAATTTCCTTTCCCTTTCTTGATTTTGGAGGCATGGTTGTAGATGATTTGTGTGAGAGGGATGATTTTTGACACTCTTTTGAACTTTGAGGAATTAGGGTTGGCCGTACACAATGATGTAAGAATGAGTGGGAAAGAAAAGAGGAATGATTATGAATGAATGGGGATGGGTCGGGTCGACCAACAGACCCAAAATTGGAAATTTTTGAACCAATAGGTCGACCTAAATGTGGACTGGGTCGACCTAACAGAAGTAGTGAGAAAAAGAAACAATTTAGGTCGACCTAAAATGTGGGTAGGTCGACGTAACTGAGCAATTTTAGTTTCTGCTGAAGATATTCTTCTGTAGGTCGACTCAGATGCAATGTAGGTCGACCTAATTTGCTTCAAATGTTTAAAAAGCCTTAGGGATGATACTACATGATGGATTTATGCTTAGTTGCTTGCTTGTATGCCCAAAACATGATATGTTATGAATGGAGATGATAGACACATATATGTAATTGAGATATATAGATAAACATATATGAAGTCACTATAAGCATGTTAATTGATAGCATATTATAGTATCAATAAAATTTTTGGAAGTGAACAATAAACATGTTACCGCTTTCTCAATATGTAGGTGTTTTGTCATCATTGTGTGGAATCCTCTTGTCAGTGTGCCATACTCCTAGATTTGATGATGAATTGTCTTGATAGAATGTTTCATGACTTGATTGCTTGATTTTGCGAAAAACTTATCTAGTATCGATCACTTGATGTTCTCCCGGATGAGGGACAGGGTCCCAAACATTATTCTGCTTAGAATAGGTTTAAATCTTCTTGCGATGCAATTTGCCAATTGCACATCAAGTAATGAGTCTTTTGTGTTTTTCGGGTTAACTTGTATTTGTGATGTATCTTATACATTTGTGATGGCCAGGTCACCTACATTTCCTTTGCCAAGTATGGTTCTTCAATCTGTCTTTATAGATGACATATCAAGAAGTGATATGTCTCCCTTTATGTGTCTTGAGCATCAGCTATCAAGGAACCACCACCTTTCGGCGATGTCAAGACACTTTTCCTGCAAGATTAATTTAGAATAGAAGGTCCCCAATCTTCATTGGGTCCTAGGTGGTGAGTACAGAAGTTGTTGCACTTAGGCAACCATTGAAATACTCCTTTAGGAACTAAAATTCTCCTAAATTTGCATTTTTCAATGGTATGTCCCTTTTTGCAACAATAATGACAGGTAATATGATGAGAATATGGAGTTTTGCTAGTTGATACTTTTGGTACAAAAGTGTATTTACTATATAAAGGAGTATACGATCTTTTAAACTTATTTGGATCAACCGCAAAAGTCACTTTTGGTTGTAGAGCCTTGTCTAACTTGGATTTTAGATCTCTTACTTCTTTTTGCCAAATGTGACATGTCTCACAACCAAACCATGATGTAGGATCTATTTCAACTTTATCCTTTTGAATGTCTAGCATAGATTGTTTTAAAGCTTCCATATCCTTTTCGGTTTTCTCAACTTTTGATTCAAGATATGAAAAGATTTTCTTATTTGAGGCCAAAAGTTTGAAAGCTTCAATTGCATCTCTATGTAATTCTTCAAAAGCAAGTTTTAGTTGAGAATGAGATACCTTATCTACGAGTTCAGGTTTAAGATGACTTACAGCTTTCTTTTTCTTGTGTTGATGAGCCATGAAACATAGGTTTGCTGATTCTTCTTCATCGCTTGATGAGCTTTCACTAGATGAATCACTTTCCCATGCTATGTAGGCTCTTTTAGATTTGTTATGACCTTTGCTTTGGTTCTTCTCTTTTTCTTTCTTAAGGTATGGACAAACCGGTTTGTAGTGACCGGCTTTCCCACAATTGAAGCAAAGGCCTTTGATTTTTCCTTTGTTGTCGTCATCTTGTTTGAACTTGTTTGATTGCTTTCTATAGTTGATCAAGCCTTTGTCAGAATGTTTTGCTCCATTTTTCTTTAGATATTTGTTGTATCTTCGCACAAACAGTCCCATTTCCTCATCATCGGAGTCTTCGTCATCACTTGTATCACTATCCTTTAGCTCTTGTCTTGAGGTCTTGGAGCTTGAAGCTTTTAGAGCTATTGACTTCTTCTCTACCTCTTTCTCCATGTTCTTTTCTTTCTTTGCCCTTTTCTCATGCATGTCAAGGCATTTTAGGTGTTGTTCATGTTCCTCTAGTTTACCAAAGAGAGTGGTAATGTCTAAGGTGTTTAGATCATTTGCTTCCTTTATTGCTGTAACCTTGGGTTGCCATTCCCTGTTCAAGCATCTTAAGATTTTGTTAGTAGAAACTGCATTGGAAACAGGTCTATCAAGAGAATTTAACCGATTTTTCAGGTGAACGAATCTCTTCTGCATGTTTTCGATGGATTCACCATCTTCCATGTGGAAGAGCTCGAACTCTTGAGTTAACGTATTGATCCTAGCTAGTTTGACATCATCCGTTCCCTCGTGGGCAACTTGCAATGTGTCCCACATAGCTTTAGCGGATCTACAATGGGAAACGCGATAGTATTCATCAACTCCTAGAGTTGAGATTAGAATGTTTCTCGCTTTCCAATCGTATGCATATCTCTTTTCATCTTCAGCATCCCAAGTATTTTCTGGTTTTGGAACAACTGCACCAGCTGCATTTGTCATGGTGATCTGAAAGGGACCATTGACAATAGCTGTCCAGATGTTCCTATCAATTGCATTGATGTGGACACACATACAATCCTTCCAATAGCCATAGTTTTCACCGTTGAAAACTGGAGCTCTATTGTGAGCCCCTTTAGGTCCAGAAGCCATCTTTCCAATAAGTGTTTCACGTAGCACGGAATAAACCAGGCTCTGATACCACTTGTTAGACGCTGGCCTTAGGATCTAGAGGGGGGGTGAATAGATCTTACACAGTTTTGCAGAGTTAATTGAACTTTAAGCGGAAGTGATTCTGAATCGACTCGCGTCTATTCCGAACCACTATTGAAACGATTGTATATGTGTTAAAACCACTAACCAGCTTGAGATAAACGATAAGAGAATACACTATAGAATCAATACGTCTCTCTATTGAAAATCAATTAACTTCTTATATGATGAACGACGTTTGCAATGCAGCAATAGTGAAATAAGCAAAAACACAAACACTTGGTGATAATGATCAAATTGATGGTGATTCAATGTGTGATGGATTGTGATGTTTATATGAGTTCTTAATTCACAATCTTAACACTCGAATCGTTGATCAATTTGCTATTATAACCAAGTATGAACATAACGTAAATGAAAAGGTAAAAGCGACAAGAACACGATATTTGTTTAGGCAGTTCGTCGATCGTCCTCGCTACGACTACGTCTGCCCCCAATTCCAAACTGAAATTGGGAAATCTTTCATTAATGTTGAAAGTAGTATATACAAAGAAGATAACAAAGCGATAAACCATAAACCAATTATGTCGATCCTTTGAATCTTCTTCCCCCTTAATCTTGAATCAGATCAAGGTTATCCAAGAGCGTCACGTGATCCCTTTTCTGCAGTGTCTTCAATTCCCTCGAACCCTTGTTCTTCAATCTTCACACTCAGATGATTCTTCTATGAACACTCTTGATAAAAACCCCCAAGAATTACCTATCTTGGATGGACAAAACCCGCAGATTTTATTCACCAAAAACCCCACAAATCTTCACCCACTAGGAATCTTCAATTCCGTTCCATGGACGTTATCGAACTCGATCACTAACCCTCAACGCAAGAATGATTATGTGTAATTATGTTGGAGATGACGAAGAACGAAGATGAGAAGCCTTTGTGTATCTTTCAGTCGTTGGTGTTGCATTGAATAATTGAACCTTTGATAATATATATGATAGCTTAACAATTGGAGATGAGAGAAACAGAATTTTTGGCATTCTTGATCAGTTAGGTCGACCTCTTGTAGTGCTTAGGTCGACCTAGCAGAGCTTGCAGAACTTTGCTCCCAGTTAGGTCGACCTGTTAAAGGAGTAGGTCGACCAGAATCCTCTTCAGATGCATTCTGGGAACATTTTCTCAGATTAGGTCGACCTAGTTGTTGTGTAGGTCGACCTAGCAGACTGATATGTAAATTTCTTCATTTTAGGTCGACCTAGATGATGTGTGAGTCGACCTGGGTTGACAGTAGGTCGACCTAACTGCTGCTTTTCTGCATTCTTCTTGTTTTGCTTGTGTTGAGTCGACCTATATGCATAATAGGTCGACCTGTTCTGACACGAGTGATCAATGCTTGCTTTTCTTTGAGTTTTCTGCTTCCACCTTGTTGCTTGTATGCTTATTGAGTTTGCCATGAATCAAAAACATCTTTGTGATTTTAATCTTGTATTCACAGCAAGTTGCAATCTGAGCAGGGTGCATAGGTGACTTGTTTCAAATTCGAGCAAGGTGAATTTGGGGTTTGAGCAGGGTGAACCTGGTTCCTGAGTGAACCAATTGTTGATGATATGGTACCACATGCATATAAGTCTAGTTGATGTCGTGAGTCTCATTGCATAATTTAAAAGATAAATATGTGATTGTATTGAGTATGTTGATCGAGTGTGTGTGAGAATGAAGTTGTGTGCATGTTGTACTATATGTGTAGATGTTTGTAATTCTACCTTGCAGCCTATGTCATTTATCTTATTGATGTGGATTCTCATCCCATTTTCTTTGATGTTGTTCACCATGGGCATCTTGCAGATACTCAGGAGTAGAGTTGTTGTTCTGAGTGGGAAATAGCTCTTGAAGTTATTTTCATTAGTTTATCGCATTTATAGTCGTAATGCTTTTATTCTGTAACATTGGGGGGGGGGGGGTGGACGATGTTTCTTTTATTATTATGTGTTGTTAAATGAGAGCTAGACATTAAACGCTTGATGATTGAATTGATTGTTGATGTTGGAGGCTTTTTCCATATTTGCTTTAATTTCAAAGAAAGTATTTTATAGAGACTTATTTATTGAGTAGTATGCTTATTGATGATTTCCGCTGTGATGATACCCTAAGTGAAGGGGAGCATGCGATGATAGGTGTTTGTGTCATGTTATATTTTATTTATCCTGTTACGGAGTAGATGTTGTATGTTGTTTATTTTTCAGCTGCATGTTTTCTAAATTTTTTTTACTTGTTGAAGAATCATCGTTGGTGACACCTTAAGTTGTCGAGTAATCCTTTATATATAAGTTTTGTGGTTTAGGGTGTTACACCTTCCGTACGTAGGTGACTTTGCATCAAACTGAATTAACAATTACTTGTGTTATTTATTTTTTCTTTTTTTGACTTGTGCCTCATTTAGCTCTCTCTAACTATTGTTTTACATATATGTCATTTTGGACTTATTCCAGCTACCGATGTTTGAGGATGAATAAACTTCAAAGAAATCCTCTTCAAACAAATCATTGATTGATTCATCTATGACGCTAATGGTTCATTTAGAATATTTGATTTCTATAACATCTAACTGAACGATTTTCAATAAAAAATCTTACTAATAAGATAAACATATGAGACTTACCAGTAAAATATAAAGTATTATAAAATGGAGGAAGGGACGAGCAAACTAACTAAAACTAAAAAAATGGTGATTCAAAAACTTGTGTGAATAAGGAAAACAAATACTAAAATGGTAAAAAATGCAAAGAAAAAATATTTATAAGTTTGTGATCAGAACCTGAAAGTGGGTCAGTTACTTCGAGCACAATGTTGATGATGATGAGGGAGTGTACCAGCAAGGCACTCTGACGATCAAATCAGTGGGAGCACAGGTACGTGAGAATGTTTATAGGGTTTAAAAATATGTTACTTGACCCTCTCAAATAAGAGGGTTTATATAATATAACGTCTCTCAGTGCATGGCCATTGGTCCATATCTATGCTGAATCAGAGATCTTGGCCCAAAATATGTAACTGCCAAGAACCTAGGCGTAAGAGTAGGAATCCTGGATGACTACCTGACACTAGTCGTTGGTCGAGCAGAGATGTACTTCTGGACGATAGAGATGCCCAGTGAGCTAAAGGCTGCTCTTTCCCCGATTGGAGGGCAGAGTAAATATCTTATTGCTGGCACAGATGGAGGTCTGGCCGGGGACGGTGATGATTTGTTGTCCTCGAGCCAGAATAAGAGGCGTCCTCGACAAAGGGGAAGGAGGAAAGGAGCTTCCTTTTGCCCATAACTGGTTGGGCCAAGGCTATTTGACCATTTTGGATGCAGAAGCGGGTTGGGTCATGCCTAGCCATTGGGCCAGTCTGGAACAGTTTGAAAGAAGGAAAATGTGAAATATCATTGGTTGAAAAATGTATAAAAGGACATGATGAACAAATAACACAATATGAAATTAGTAGATAAAAAACTATTGATCCAATATAGAAAAAAATAGTCACGTCAATAACATCACAAAACAATAAAGACATGTGCCAACACACAAAATATGATAACATACAACTAACAACGGAGTAAATGTGAAAAACTATTATACTTCCATTTCATTTATGAGTTGTTGTATGAAGGGCATGAGGTATCATATCGACACAAGGTATATAATCTATGAGTCTAAAAGCTATTTTATTGTCCATATAATCGTGATCTATAAAAATGTTGCATCATTTAACAATTTTTGCATAGCATACATGAGTGCTCCTTTTGCTTGAGATTTGTAATACCTCACCATTGGATGGTCTTCTTATATTTGACATTAATTGTTGTCATCTTTTAGGTTACTTTATTGATTAAGTTGTGATTTGTAGTGTTCTTCAGCTATTGCTATTGGCACATAAAACCATAGAACACTATCTTAATTGCCAAATTGTTAAACTATATGAGATTTTAAATCTTCCTTATGCTTCACGACATCGCAAATCCTAGTAAATTTGACGGTAGACTCGATTCATTCTTATTCGACTACAATTCAATAAGACTGTAATTTCAATCGCCTAAATTAGAGTTTAGTAAATTTGATGGAAGACTCGACTCAATCTTATTCGACTACAATTTCAATCGCCTAATTATATATTAGATGAAGAATTTTCAAGTAACGCTGAAGTTGTTTGTTTGGAGTAAAGATCCTCTCCATTTCTCAAAAGAAATGGAGATGTCCATTACTTTAGTTTTAATGCATAAATGTGTAATTACTCATTTGTTTGTATGTCAATTTCACCTGACATTTTTTTTTGTCTAATACTCTAATGTCCATAATTTATCCTCTAAGGTAAATATGTAGGATTTTGAGAGTTCAAATATGCGCGTCTTTAATCGAATATTTCTATCAACTATTAAATGATCTGACTTAACAAATTACTATTTCACTTGATACTTTAATTATTTTTAAATGTAAACAATATCTTAAATATTCTTTTAAAAAAAGTATTTAAATATTATTTAGCAATTATGTACGTAAAAAACAGGACTGTAAAAAATCTGACCATGGAAGCTCCAAAATCATAATTGAAATCCTCTTTTAATACAGAAACCTTAGCCACGGAATTTTTTCATGGAATTTTGTGTCAAATTCTATCATAGCCACGCGTTTTATTAAAAATGAAATAATACAAAAAATTCTATAAAAAACAAAATAAAAAATAAAAAATTATATTAATAAATTATAAAATAAAAAACCTATATTAAATTATCCAACGGTGGAGGAACATTCATGCGCGGAAACACGGAGCCGCTCACACCCAAGACATTGGAATCTCACACCCTCCCATACAAACAAAATACGTCACTGCCCTCTGAAACACACTCACGCTCCTTCACGTCTCTCTCCCCACTTGCAAACACTTACTTTAACTCAACCATAGTTTACTACCAACCACACCCCCCATTTCCTTCCCTTTATTTATATCCCAACTCCACCTCAATTCGCATTCTCCATTCCCCTTATCATTATTCCTTAACCACCCTAGTTACTCACCTTCTCTTTTATTTTGTTTCATGTGAGGGATAGAGATTCTGTAACACAAGAAAAAAATAGTAACTATGAGTTGCAATGGCTGCCGTGTTCTTCGAAAGGGTTGCAGTGAGTCGTGTATTTTGAGACCTTGTTTACAGTGGATTGAAACTCCAGAAGCTCAAGGTCACGCTACTGTTTTCGTAGCTAAATTCTTCGGTCGCGCTGGTCTTATGAACTTTATTTCCAACGTCCCTGAACCACAAAGACCAGGTAGTTAATAAATTCAATGCAATTTACTGTCAATAGAATATTCTAAGATAATACAAATAATAATAACAATAATAATAATAATAATAACAATGATTATTTGAATTTTCTCTTTTCAGCTTTGTTTCAATCTTTACTATTTGAAGCGTGTGGAAGAACGGTTAATCCTGTAAACGGTGCCGTGGGACTTCTCTGGACTGGGAACTGGCACGTGTGTCAGGCGGCGGTCGAGACGGTTCTTCGCGGCGGCATGCTTAGGCCTTTACCGGAGTTGACAGGTATGAACGCGCCTCCTACGTCTGATGAAGCATCGGAAGCGGAAGACGCTGGCACAGACGCAATTTGGAGGATCCGAGATCCGAATCAGAATTTTCGGTTACCGAGCTCGAGATCTAATAATAAAGTCGCTTCTGGTGTGAAACGCAGACGATCGGAGGATTTTGTGAAGATTCCGGCGGCAATTAACCTTGATCTCCGATTGACGCCGATTTTTCAGCAGAAAGGAGTGGAGAACCGCCAGCCTGGATCGCCGTCGATGACGTCGGAGGAATCCGTGACTACGACGGCGTGTTTGGAGGCTGGGATCGGAGAAAAGTGGAGTCACGGTGGTGATAGGAAAGTTCTCAACCTTTTCATATGAGGACTTTCTTTGTTTGTGATGCGTGTGTGACTCACGCGCGCGTGGTAACGTTCCTTTGTTTTGCTTACAATACTCATTGTGGTGGAAAGGGATAAAACGGTTTTGTAGTTCGACGAGTTTTCGTGAGTTACCACCGGTTCAGGATTTCTCTGGAGAGAAAAATGATGGTTCGTCGGTGAAATTTTTTTTTTTTTACTGTCTTTTGTTTTTTATTTTCTAGCAAATATGAGACATGCAAACCTGTGTAACCGTGGAAGATCAATATTAAATGAAATGAAATAAAATAAAATAAATAGTTTTATTTAATCATCACTTTTTATATTTAGTGAAACATTTATGAGTCTTTGAGTTGGATAAGCATGAAGTTGTTGAAATTGGATAAGTGGGTCTGAACTCAGAGTTCAGCCACTACATACACCAACTGTGTGTCTGTTTGGAATTTACCATCAAGTTGTCTTTATGGTGGTATGGCCAATTTAATCACACGTTTTCTTCAACATGAAGTTAAATGTTCTTTTGAGAAATATTCAAATCCTATGTAAAAAATAAAATCCTAGAGTTTGAAAGAAAAAAAAAGAAGACACCATCACTTTTTAATTCTAATTTATAAGAATGAGTTCGATCTACTGTAAAATCTAATTTTGATACTATCATACTAAATTTAATATAATCTTATAAAATCAATAGAGTAAGATTTATTTTAACTAAAGAATTACAATAGTTAGATTAAATAGTTTATCTTATATTTAAATTTATAATTTTAGAGTTGGGAGTATGAATTTTATATGAGACTTTATATGATTTGAGTTTTTTACAATATATAATTTTTTTTTTTGACCAAGAGAAAATCAACTCATATCATTAATCAACAAAGTAGCAATACAAGGAGGTAATACATTAAAACAACTGCGCCTAGACCAAGAATCGGCCGCCTTAGCTAAGGAATGAGCCACCGAGTTCGCTTGACGCTTCACAAACTTCACCTCAAAGTTAGGAAAAGCAGAAAGTAAATTACGGATAGAAGCAACAATAAGACTGAAATCGGACACACCAGGATGATCCGAGAGAATAGCTTGAATAGTACGTTGAGAGTCACTTTCAAAAACAACCTTCTCCATATGTAGATCAATAGCACTAAGGATAGCCTCTTTCATAGCCAATGCTTCCGCTTCCAAAACAGAAAAAGAACCAAAATCCCAAGCCGTTCCCCCACACATGAAATAACCCAAGTGGTCTCGAAAGCACCACCCTCGATTCGTAGTGCTTCTACTAGTATTAAAACCCGCATCAACATTGCACTTCAAACTCCCCTCCACCGGCGGGGTCCACCTAATCGTAGGAATAAAACTATTCTCATCATCCCCATGATTTTGGGCCTTAAACCACTCTTGCCAACCACAAAGAGCTTGAGAGCCAAGAATAGAAGAAACATCACTCTCATTATTCCAAATCATATTATTACGATTTTTCCACATGGTATCAATCATAACCGCTACTCTACCCGCCACCATCGAATTCTCATTATAACAAATATCGAAAATTAAAGAGATAACATCCGGAAAAAGATTACAATATATAATTTATAACGCTGGATTTGTAAATTAGAAATTATTAGCATTTATATTACGCTCTTATATCTGTATAATTTTTGTGACTGAAACTATAGTGGTTTGAACCTCATATTTGTCAAAAGAAAAACTGTACCTCATAATCTAAGTATCTAACTAATCCATTTCACCTAAAGAATTCCCAGATGGTTTTTTATTTGATATATATTAAATGAAAATAGTCACAATAATTCATAACAAATAACAGTCGGTCGTTGGTATAACTTTTATTAACAAGTGAATTTTTATTTATTCAACTCAAGTCGGATACAGCTATTTTTAATGTAATTTTTTTTAAAAAAAATTAAAAATTATATTATTCAATGAATAATTAAATGCGACAAAATTAAAATTAAACAATTTTTTATTTTTTTTATTGGTAGAGAAATTGTAATTTGAATAAAATAATTCTTTGAAGTAATATGGTAAATTAGACGTTATATTTGAAGCCGCTGCAAAGTTTCAGCCATCGTCCTTGACCTTATGCAATATTTAAATAGGATGAACTGTGATGATTAAAAATTAAGAAAATAAGAATAATTTTCTGTCAAAAAAAAGAATAATTTAAAAGTGACATCATACAAGTTGTAAACTTGGAACAACCAACGGTAATATAATATCACTGAAAACAAACATGAGCATATTTGTTTTGTTTAGTGTAATATGGAAACAAGTTGGAGTATTTGTACTAGAAGTTGCTAGCGCCAAGAAGTGGTAAATGACTTTTGGGGAAAGCAAAGAGACGTAGAATGAAGGAGAAGGAATCAAGAGAAGAGGATTAATTATTCAAAATTTAATACTAGTATATGGCCTACAAATAAAGCTGTGATTTGCTTCTTGTGTAGGTGCGTATCTCTTTGGTGTCCACCAAGCACAAACAGCTAGCAGTAAAGCCAAAATATACGGCTAGCTTCGGCGTCGAGTTTTGGCTTTCTTGTTGAAAGTGATGTCAACTTCTTATAAGTTATTATGAGTCTTTTGATTTGTTTGCAAGGTTCTTAACATTGGCTATAACGCATATATCATATAAATTTTAAGGTATCTATCTACTTTAAAATTAATTCTTTTTATTAGAGAGTTGTAAAGGCTGGTTTTTTTAAAACATTTTGAGACCAATTTATTGTTTATTTGTCTGTGGGGATACAAGTTAATTTTAAATTAATTGATTAGTTAAAATTGATTTGAATTAAAAATAAATTAAAGATATTTTATTTGTTTTCTAAAATATGAGAATGAGTTGAATAATGAGTTTTATTGTTTAAATTAATATAATTAAAATTCTATCTAACTCATTTTTACAAAATTAATTTAATTAAATTATATAAAATTTGTTTTAAACCGACCACATCAACCACATCCGACTATTAAGAAGAGGTTCTTCCTTTTAGAATCTTCTCAATTCAGTATGATTATCATTCTAATGATCATTAAAGATTTGCAAATGGATCTAACAGTTTTCTAAATTTTAGAACAAATAAATAAAAGTTCGTTCATTCCTTCACACACACACTCTCTCTCTCTCTCTCTCTCTCTCTCTCTCTCTCTCTCTCACACACACACACACACACACACAAGGCGCCAAATTGAGGTAGTGAGTTTAAAACACAATTTCATTTGACTCATCTTCTTCATATACTGGCGAGCATTAGAGTGCTAATCTTGCAGGTCCTCCCACTCCACCACATCAGAAGCCACGATCAGCCATTGTCGTTGTTCCTCATTCCATTTCTGGTTCTAGAATGGAACAATGGCTTCGTTTGTGGGGATTGACTTCTGATTTCTATGATTTTTACGAATTCACAATTCACTTTCTAACTTCGCAGTCTGTAACCTACTTTGATCATCGAAGCGAAATCACTCACAATCAAGCACGAAGTTTCATTATGTCTTGATTCAATCAATCACGATCTTAATTTTGTTTCCTCAATATTTCAGACCTTCAATTGTCATAATTTTTGGTGATAGCAGAATCTATGGTCACTCGATTCGCCACAGCACGCGAAGTTGCTGCCACTGCTCTAGCAACAAACAATCAACCACTTCTCCCTCCTCCACAAAACGCCATAGATCTTGGAACAGTCGTTTCGCTACATGCAGATCTGTTTCAAGCTTTACAGTTGGTAAGATATACTCAAGCTACTCCGATGGAGATTCATATTCCACCTCTGGTTGCACAGCCTAAAGCCTAGTCCGACCTACACGTTCTACAATAGAACCTCGACGTACAAGGTGCTAACGAACTATTGAACAACATGTTTATCATTGTTCGACAGCAAAACTCACACACGCTTGAAGAGAGACTTCAATGCTTAGAAGAAAACCTCCACAACGCTTATTCTCATGAAAATGTTATCCAATAAGTTGCATTAGGGAAAACTCTTATTGCCGCCCCGAAACCAAACGGGACAAAGAGAGACGAAGCCCCTCGATCAAAGGATTATCGTAAGAGCATGAAGTACCGGAATCCCCCTCAGAGCCTCGGAGGAGACCGCGACTTTCACGCTCCTTCCTCGACTGAAGCAGAAACTCATTCAAGAAAGGCGGGATTAAAGCACTTGTTGTCCGTAAGAATCATAGAGAGCAAGGTCTTAAAGTCCATGGAGAAGCCGCCCATGCTAGGAGGTTACGATGGAAAATGAAACCCTAACAAGCATTTGCAACTTGTGAATGAATGGCTGAATTAGTTTAGCGCTGATGATCCCACTAAGTGCAAGCTATTTACCTTAACCTTGATTGGGCAGGCCTAATTGTGGTTCAATGGCCTGCCCAACAAAAGTATCGATTCTCGGGAGGACTTCTGTGAGAGCTTTTCTGCGTATTTCACAGCCCAAAAACGACAACATGTTACTGAAGCTTCCATGAGCAGGATCATCCAAGGAAGGAAAAAGGATTAAAATCTTACATGGACCGATTCACGCAGGTCTAAGTCAAGGTGGAAGGGACTCAAGAAGGACTTCAGTAATGGATATTTGAGAACGACCTTCTAAGAGAACATCCATTCATTCATAAGTTATGAAAGAAGAAAGTAAGATATGTTCAGGAAATGTTAACCATGGTTGAATCTTACATGATCCTAGAAAAGAAGCTGACCACGCATTTTGACAACCCTTCCTCCATTGAATATCACTCTAATTTCCCGACCGATAAGGAGTTCCACTGGCGTCGAGATGACTCCGACTGGGGTATACTAGGAAAGTATGAAAGATACACCCCCTGACGATATCCCGAAAGTAGGTTTATCAAAACTGTGTAAATACTAAGTTTCAAAAAGCAGGAATTCGATCTTCTTACCCTATTATAGAAACACCTAGGATGGATAAATCAAAATGCTACTGCTTCCACCAGAGTCACGACCATAACAGTGGCAATTGCATCCTATTGAAAGATTCCATTAAAGGATTGATCAAGAGGGGTCGCCTATCTGAATATGTCAAGAGGGAAATCGAGATAGGGAAGAATCACCTAAGGATAGGTTTCCCTCAAAAACCACGGAGGCCGGAACAAATGGAAGAAGCAATGATGCAAGCAAAGGTAAACGACCTTACATAGCCTCCATAACCGGCGAAGCTTGTCAATGACCGTTTGAAGTATTTCCATATTGGAGAAGCTTCCAAGTGTAAACTATTTGCGCTAACTTCGACATGATCCTTCAGGATATGGTTTAACACTCTTCCAGACGAGAGCATCGAGTCCTGGACCGACCTATGTGACAACTTTTTCGCTCATTTAACGGTCCAGAAAAGGCAGCCAGTGATTGTAGCTACCATAACTGGGATAAAAAGGGAAGGAAAGAGAGTTGGCGATCTTACATTGATCGTTTCATGCAGTTTGCCATGGAAATAGAAAGAGCCGAAGAGGGTCTCAAATGTTAGATATTCGAGAATGACATGTTAAGGGATAACCCTTTTAGGCAGAAGCTGGGAAAATAGAAGCGTGTAACGTGAAAGAACTGTTGACCATGGCTTAATATTTCACTAACCCGAGGGAGAATCTTATCACCCGACTGGACAACACGGGGCGTTGTTGAGGCAAACTCCATCCGCTCATCTAGAAAAGACTCCCAATGAAGGAAAAATGAATCTGACTTAGGGATCCTTGGTCGATACAATAAGTACACTCCTTTGAACGCATCATAGAAAAAGATTAACCAGGAGTTTTCCAACATGGAGTTCCTTAACGGAGGAGTCAAAAACCCTTTCCCCATCAAAGAGTCATCCACAAACCATAAGATTAATTATTGCTGCTTCCATAATGGCCACGGCCGTAACGCTGATAACTACTTTCAGTTGAAAGATGTCATCGAGGGATTGATAAATAGGCTGCTTATTCAATACATCAAGGGTGGTGAGAGAGAGAGAGAGAGAGAGAGAGTCTCCCAAGGGTAAGTCCCCCTCGAAAGTCGGGGATGTTGTGACTATCTTAGAGGGACCAATGATGAGGAAAAGGGACCAAGCAAAGGAAAACATCAATATGGTTCCACTATCGCTAGAGGAGTGCCCCAGGAGAATATTCCTTCCAAAAGGACGATGAAGAGAAAAATTGTTGAAATCCCGATCGTTCATAAGAAGGACGACGACACATCAACAAAGATCCTTGACAGGCCAATGCTCGAGTTTCTGGTTTTCGAGAAAACTAGGGGAACCAAAATGAAATCTTACCTTTAATAATAAATTTCTACATGCGAACATTTCGACATATTCTGAATCTTGATCGATGGATGAAGCTCGTGTGACATAATGTATTATGAATTGTATGAGAAGAGGGGCCTCGAGATGGGTCATTTATGGTCATACGAGGGGTCTGACTTACAGGCGTTTAATGACATGTAAACCCTCCTGTGGGGGTATGTCGAGTTGATGATATCTATATGAGATGGATGGGACTTCCAAACACTGAGCTCGCAGTTCCTATTTATCCCTTGCAAGAGTGTTTATAATTTCATTCTTGGTAGACCATTTGTGGCCTCCCTAGACATTGTATCCTCACCAGTCTACCTTAAGCTTTAATCTCACAAACTTCATAGTGAACCAGTCATAGTCAAAGCTGATGGAAATCAATGTAGCATACACGACTGGCCAGCTTAGGAGCATGAACATACGACCTCCCAGAAGTGGTTAATCTAATAATGAAGAAAACAGGGAGAATAAGCGGAATCTAGTCCACTTGGTTATGTTTTCAAATTTTTGTTTGATATTATTTTATATAATCAATCTCTTACAAGTGAAAGATGAACTCCTAATCTTTAATGAAGAAATTGAAAATTCATAAATATATAAATTATTTTGTGACTATGTAAAGTAACGACGAGTCTGGCGTATAACCGGAGAGATCAAATCCCCAACAAAAAGACTCAGGGGTGATGTCGCTAATGCCATAAGCTTGCGACCATAATAATCAAAACCCCACCGTGTGAAGCACACACAAAGAAAATGGCAACACCAATAAAACAAAAATAACAGTCCGCCCTCATCTGGTACTTAACAACTCTAGAGGTCGTAGTGGGTTGGCCATACGTCGACCTCGTACAACGTTTTCACCTAAGGGGGGAATCTGGAGATGTTCAATAAACTTTGAGGGAAGACCTCGTAAGTTCACTCAGAGAAACACACTCAGGATCAAGCATATATACCTTAAACAGGTAAAAAAAACATCACATTTCACTACTACAAATAATAAATTTCATGACAAAACTCTCACCTCACCCAACAACAAATCGAGATATAATGCCAAGGCGCACCATATTCTATTTGTGGAACCTTATTTTGCATGTAATAGGCTTTTGCTTTGTTGATGAAAAGTGTTAAGAACTGTAAGAAATCAGAAAAGTAAGATAATATAAACTGTGAAGAACAGAACAAATATTCAGCATGACAAAGATGCAACATGATAACAAGTGTAAAAGATCAGAACAGATGATATTCAACATAGTAAAGATGAAACAATTGTGAAAGTCAACCAATGCAATTAAGTAGTTAAAGATGCAAGCCGTGGGTTTGATAAAAGGACTGACAAAGTTCTGACATCAACAAAGTTTCAGACAAAGGCAAACAAACAGATTATATCAAAAGTCTTAAGAGATCTCAGGCAAAGTGTCATCACAATGAATAGATGAGACATAAGCTTAGGGAAGTTGTCCAAATTTAGCAAGTGAGTGAAACTTTTGTAAACGCAAAATTTTTTCTTTGTAGAAGTAGTTGGCTATAAGCACGCACACACACACACACACGCACACACACACTTAAAGCCTTTTTTAATTTTTTTTGAAAAGAATAAACCTTGATAAGTATATATAGGAGTTTCATAGAAAGAGATGGGGGCATTCAAAAGTTAGAAAATATTTTTTGACTGAATTTAATCGATTATGTCAATCGATAAGATTGGCGTGTTTTTGAGGAAAAAGGCAATTTGAATGCATTCAAACGATTAGCAACTACTACATATAAATTATTACCTATTTTGGAATGCATAGCCGTTACATTTAAATGATATAATAGATTAGCTTAATCAATTAGTAACTATCATTTTTTATTTAATGATGTTAATTTCCTTTTTTGGAGGATTTCGAGCCTATAAATAGAGGTCTCATTCCTTGTTCCGTTTCATATAGAACCCAATTTGGGTATTGACACACACTCTCTCTCTCTCTCTAAGTTTTCATTTTTTAACTTCCTCCCACTAGTTCTTATAGCCGAATCCTTTTATGAGGAAAGATCTTTATGAGTGAGATGTCTTTGTAATTCTTGATGGGCAGCATTGTATAAGTTCTCCAAGAATGTTATTTATTCATCTTGGATGAGCACAATCCATTTATGGATAAAAATATGTGGTTAGAAGCTTAACCCGTTAAAAGCTTTGATTGTGGATTGTCTTATGAATTCCTGATATTTAGTTAGCTTGAAGGTTATTAATATTGTTGAACTTCCCTTAAGGCTATTATAAAGCCTTTTTCATTTCAAGGATGAAGTTTCTCAATATTGATGAACTTACCATTAGGTTCATGGTTAGCCCGTTTAAAATCATAGGTTAGAGGATCAACCTGTTAAAATCTCAAGAGGTTATTGGTTATCCTATTAAACCAAATTGAGTTCAGATATTTTATGGAGAGAAGTATTACCGCTTCAATCTACTATTTGAAAGGAAGTCTGACCACTTTAGTCTAACCATTTCAATGGAGAAGACGCAAACGATAATATTTTACGTCTTTTATTATCACGGTTGTAGGACACCCACCATATCCTTGTATATGGGGGTTCGTGAGCTTCACCTACTAAAAGCTCTTAAGTACTTAATGGAAACTCTCAAAATCAGCTCTTGGGGAGAGGAGTAGATCCTTTTGATTTGACCAAACTTCTATAATTCTCGATGTTTTTCTTCCCTTAACTCATTTATTTTCCGCACTTTATTTTTATATTTTGCTGCTTGATATAGAAAAATATTTTTCAAACTCTGATTTTAATCTCAAAAAGTTTTCAAAGTTTTTCAAAACCATGTTTTTCCAAACCACACAATTCACCCCCTCTTGTGTGTGAAGTCTCAAGTCCAACATTATTTATTTTAAAAAAACCACATATTCCCTCGATTTTTAATATAACCGAGGGAAAAAAATCCTGGACATGCTTCGAATCCTAGTTAATGTTGTTTATATTATTTTTCTTTATAAGTGGAACCTTTCTTTTTATTTATTTTTTATTTGTAATCTAGATGATCTATCCCCCCCCCCCCCCGATTTCCGTAATAAACGAGGGATAAAATAATCAGGTTTTACTATAAAAACACGTGTTAGACAGATTTTACCCTAATTCTAACTTATATGTAGCCGATGTATACACACCATTGTTCGGGATGGATTGTAGACAGAAAAAAATTTCAATGTTCTTCTATCTTGAACAAAACATTTTTTATACTCTTACAATATATCTCACATAATGGTGTTGATGTTGTTGTTGTTGTTGTTGTATTTTTGGAATAACTTTTCTTTATTGTCAATCAAAGAAAACAACATTGCTTTCCTCGGATGACTACATCGAGAAATTTATTCTTAAACATGTTGTAAATTGCACACAAAAATGGTAACTGGTAAAGAATTTAAATGGAAACATGATATGTTACTTTCAATTCTTTATCATTTTCCATTTTTTGCTTGAAACTTATTACCTCGGATTTTTTCTAAAAATGAAGGGTTTACTTATTTTATTTTAGTTTTCTATTTAAAAGAAAAAGAGAATACTTTTCCCCTATGTTTTTTAACAAAACTGTGGGGTTATGTTACACAACTACAACAACAAATCTCCACCTTACATTCATAAAGGAACAACGCTCAATATATTGTCAAGACATCAATCTATAACAAACTATCTATATCCACCACTATATATCTTGTTGTCTTTCTTGTGAAAGCATTTGTCATGAAAACATTTACTCAAAATAATGAAATCTTGGAACTTAAAGAAGGTTGAAAAAGTTATCTATGATGAATTACAATTGTAAAAAATTATTATTTCTTCAAGTTAAATAACGAAGGGATATCAACCTTTGAATAACTTATTAGAAGTTAGATGCATTCAAACTATTGAACTTGAAAAAATGCACACAAAAGGTATGCAACAAAATCTGAATTACAACAAAGATTTTTTATTCTCCAAGAATAACATGACATATTGTATTTTAATATTCTGTGTAAACAATGCAAGGTTTTTAAAAAAATAAAAGAAAAAGCTTATTCACCTCGATTTTCAATTTAAACCGAGGGGTAAATACTTTTTACCTTGATTTTTGCCATGATCGAGGGAGTAATTAAGCATGTTTATTGAGGATATTCATCGTCCTTAAACAAATCTTTGTCGTCCATTTAATAAGTATCAATGCTCAAGACACTACCATTAGTGATCCACGTGAAAGCATAGAAAACTTCCATTATAAAAGCATTATGAATATCAAAATTTGATAATGAAACATTTGCTATTAGAAAGAAAACAATATATATATATATATATATATATATATATATATATATATATATATATATAAAGAAAAATGGTTGAAATTTTCTAAACAAATTGAAAAGTGAAGGTTTAGAATTATAGAACAAGTCTGAATTCAATTTGTTTAGAAAATGTCAACGCACTACCTAAACTATAACTATACATAACCGTTGGGATGCCTCCCAACAAGGGCTTGGTTTACGTTGTAAGTTCGAAGCCTGTTATTTACAAACCAACATGTTACTTCGGAAGAGCCAAATGCCTTCGCGCTCGCCTTTGCTCGCATTTCCACAAGCTCCAACCGGAACTACATATCTAACCACACTTTGGCAAACGTGAAGCAAAACAAATATATACACTATGTAGATAAGTATACAAAACATGTACAATTCACAAATATGGTAAACATATACAAATACCAAAATACACAATATGAACATTATGTGCAAAACTCAAAAACAAAGAAACTATCGCAATGCGAAACAATAAAAACACCAATCCCCGACAACGATGCCATTTTGTTGAAGCGGTAAAGCGGCAAGCAACAAAAGTTTTGGAAGTATTTATCCGGGAAATTATCGTGTCCACAGAGATTAGTGCCACTGAATTGCCGTTCGACAGATTCTTAGTTCTTGAGCTTGGATTAGAATGGTTAAAGCATAAAAACATAAAAGTAAATATTAACACAAAAAGAATTCATTCTTTAGAGAGAAGAAACTTATCAAGCATGCATATAATCTACTTATCACAAACTTAAACCTATCGATCAATTATACTTAACCTACAACACTCATCATTATCATCAAGTATCGCTCACACCCTAAGTCATTCCTAACCCAAAGTAGAGAGAACTACTATATCATCTCGGCAACGATCTCTCAGTCAACCTCAACAACATAGCAGACATCCATATCATTTGTACCGACGATCTCTCAACCGACACAACTAACACGAAAGCATTAGGCTTCGACACCAATACAGATTATGAGCTCTAAATCTATCTCTAAAATCTAAAAACTAATAGATATCCATCCCTAATCAAGATTAGTGAGGTATATGTATATAACAACCCAAATCCAAACATAAATGCAAAAAGATTAAGGAAGACATCAATAATGATTTGTAAAGCAAATATATTATACAACATCATGATCAATACATATACATATGTTCAAAGAAAATATACAAACATACCCAAGAAAATAGAGTATACAAAGAGAAGAGAAGAAGAAGAACCAAACATTTCTTGGTTTGTCAAAACCAATCAATGAGAAATTCGACCTCCGATCATCAAGATGCAACCCCATTTGATATTTCTAAGCCTCTCTCTACCAAAAAATGAAGGTTGATGGAGTTGATTACAAATACCCCAAAACCATAACCTAAAAATGTGTTTTTTGCCCCTTTTAACGAGCTGCTGTCCCAGGAAATTTCGCTTAGCGAGATTAATCTCGCTAAGCGATAGCAGAAAAAACAAAATTTTGTTTTCGCCATAACTTGAGAACCTAACTCCGAATTGCGTCCGGTTTGAAGCATTGAAAAGCTTATTCAATGCTCTATCTAACAATGACAAAATGGCAACCAAATTGATGATTTTTATCATCCTTCTTTTGACCCTTATTCGTTGATGAATTGCTAAAAATTGCATTCTTGAAGCTTAGCCTTTGGCTCTTATTACTCTATGCTCCAATTATGAATGAACACCTATAAAATGAATGAAAAAATATCAAACGGTACATAAATGCACTAAAACTCGATTAAATCCTATTCATACATAATTATACAAAAAGCGGGGGATTTAATTAAAGAATACAATACAAAATAATCGATAAGTGCCACAAATCAATAGTGAAAATAGCGACATTTTGGCACTTATCATCCACCAATATATTTATATCTTGTTTTCTTTTTTGTTAAAGCATTTTCTATGAAAAGTTCTCTATGATGGATTGCAAGAGCAAAAAATTATTTGGGTTTGAGGTTTGTGTTCTTGAATATTTATTTGAGCAGAAAATTATTTATAGATCTAATTTTGTTTTTGTTTTATATTAGAAATAAATGTAAACAAAAGCAATTGAAAATATCCTGGCACCCAACATTTGATCTTCCATAAAATTCAATGATTCAAAAATCCATTATTTTATCTTCACTGGCGAATTAACTTTTACTTTAATATTTTGTATAAACAATGCAATATTCTGGGTAAACAATGTAGTTTGTAAATAAATTAATTTATTAATATTCTGTGTAAACAATGTAACGAGTTTTTATTAAAAAAAACAATATATCTTACCCCTAGGTTTTATTGATAAATCAAGAGGTATGATACACTAGTTTTGAAAATGATAAAAGTGCAGAAGTTGGGGTTCAAATCCACGTGCAGATAACTTTATCCCTCTGTTTTTAAAACATCAAGGGGTAAATTGGCAGCTTTTCATAACGCCCTTCATTACCTCGCTTTTGTAGCCGAGGTGAAATGCATTTTGCATCCAAGGTGAAATGTTTTTTTTGTAGTAATGTTTATTTCATTCCAATTATACTTTACAACACATGATGTTATAAAAAAGGAAACATTAATCCTTAAGGGAGATGATCTTCCCATCTTTGAGCATCTGATCTACCCAAATATGCTGCCTCAAAATGCGTAGAGGATGGTGAAAATGATCCACTTGCAACAAGGCATTCTCAAAAGACTCCAAAACAACAGTGAAACTTGCAACGAACAAATAAGTTAAACTTAAGCCAAGGAGGCATTATCGAGACGCAAGGGTTACATACCTCCCTGAACCGTAGAAAGAGATGCACGAGTAAACGATAGATTAGCCCAAATATAAGTTATAATTTTATCCTTCCTCACCGCACCCCTCAACAAAAGAGTTACCTGGTCGATTAGAGATCCATGTAGACTGAGGGAACTCAAAGCATCAACTACCCTGATATGAGAAGCAAAAAACTTATGTATTTCTTGCAGGTATGCATCCTGCTTGAGCGTCAAGCTGTGAACACTTTCCTCCAACCATTATTTCTTCATACGTTGCTAGTCAAATAGAAGAGCATCCAAATAAATGGCCCCACCAATGGCTAGAGCGGTAGAAGCACTCCAAGTATAACACGCCAAAGTTGACAGTTATTCCTCAAGAGCGGGCCGAATCAGTTTGGCTATATAGGAACAATCTTCTTATAAGGGAGACACCTAGTGTTCTTTAGGATAGCAAAGGCATGGCCCTGTAAACTATGCAATAGATGAAGGACTTGACGCACGCAGCAACCTCCGGGGATCATTTGTAACACCAACACCCCCAGAAGACCCATGAGGGGGAGGAGCGTTGAATAGTCTCGAAGCATTTGAAGAACTTGTCGCCGTCTGAGTCGGGCATATTCCCCGCCTTAAGAGACCGAGCGTTTCCACATATTTCATTGAGTCTACAAATAACGATTGCCAAAGTAAGCACCTCACTAATTACCGAAATAACAATAAGGGAAAATACATTTAAAAACTCACCAAAAATTACCTTCCTTTCTTCCTTAGTATGATCACCCATCAATAAGCGATTTTCGATAAGTCGTCTCCACCGCCCATGTGAAGTTTCATCCCGAGGAGTAACTACCCCAACATAACCTAACTCCTTGACGAAACCCGGTATTCGTTTCTTCAATTACATGTCCTCTTGATATAGGATGTCCCTTTTGTAGACATACAATCCATTCCCCATCAGGAAATGACCCTCGCTCCAGTACTTGGTAAGCAAATTGGTACATCTACCTCCCAGTCTGTCCGCTATGGTGCATACTGTTGCACGAGCCTCCGGGTGGAGGGGAGTAACTAGGAAGAATAAATTCTCAAAATGCTGCAAGCTCTCTGAAAAAGCTCTAAAACTACGAATAGTTTGCACCAAATGAATCAAAACATGGCCCCGCGCCTGAGTCGTAGAACCACGTTCAACTTTGAAGAGATGAAATAAAAGGGATAAAGAATGCTCCCCCTTTAAACATTCACACCGATACTAGAAGACTTTCACATACTCCTAACTCGAAAGGTGCAGTTGCGATGGGGCAGCCATCAAATAATTCAGAACTTATATCTCAAAGTTGGTAAAGGGCAATCGAAAATCCATGATCGAGAAAATACACTCGTATAAAGGTATGATATAATCCCAATACTCGCTACAGATTCTCTCATTTTCACCAGGGGTGAAGACACCCCAATTTGAAGATGGACTAACATCCAGAAAGGCTCCGTCAAGACTACCCTATCGAGCGAAGATAGAAATAATCGAAGAAGAAACGAGGTCAACCCATGAAGCACAAGAACCTTCTTTTGATGTTTGACTCATGATAAGCATTATTTTCTTTGAGTACAAAAGGGAAAACATTGTAGAAAATGCAGATGAAAATGAAGCAGAAAAAATTTCTCAAGTAAATGTGAAAGTTACTCCTCAAGAATCATATAACAACTTATTAAAGGAAGTAAATCTCGTCAACGCTTCAGATCACCTCTGTGAAAAACGCTAGTGTTTTAGTTCCCAGAGGTCATCATGAAGGTACCTTCGAAAATACATTTAAAGCATGGGGCACATTAAGCACGCAAATTCCCAAGAAACAATAACATTTCACTTGGGTTTCCATCTCAGCTAAAATAGTAATCGGCAGAGAGAGCTAATTTTGATTTATTACAATGACATAGTAAATCATTATAGATTAATCTCAAACTTTATAGATATGATATATTTGATAATATGTTTCAATCCAACGGTTGATTTTAAAAAATATTTATTTGAAATGAAGTTATTGAGCGAGTGCAACTTGTGGTGTAACTGTTCGGGTGTAATTTGATCATTCCTGATATATATATATATATATATATATATATATATATATATATATATATAAGGGATATATTTACTCAAAGAATAAGTGTTAAAGACTTACTCCAAATCTTAACCATTGATTATTATTAATGGTTTAATTAATTTTTTATATACAAAAATATTTTTAAAAATAATTTGATTAAATGATCAATTAAAACCGTTAGATTAATGATAATCAATGATCAAAATTTGGAGTAAGTCTTCTACACTTATTCTTGGAGTAAATATATCCCTCCTGATATATATATATATATATATATATATATATATATATATATATATATATATATATATATATATATATATATATATATATATATATATATATATATATATATATATATATATATATTTTTAATATATTATAATAGTTTTCATCTTAGAACATTTAGAACATTTATAATTAAGTGTATTTTTAAGAAGCATAATAAATTTTCCTAGAGCAATAAAAAATGTCAAAAACCATTTTACATATTTAAAATCAATTTGAATTACTTCTATGGTGAAATCAAACATACATTAAATCGAGCTTTATAAAATCTATTCAATAAAAATTCACTTTTACTCTCGTTTAACAAAATAGACAGTAAATTAAAATAGAATACTTATCATTTGACTCATTAACTTTTGAAACTAGAATACTTGAGATTAAATGGAAAAGTTTTTCTTGTACGAAAAAGTTTTCCACCCATAGAAAATTAAAGCTATTGAACCCAACGCAATCACGCAAGTGGAAACGGCGTCTATTTTTATTATTTTCTCTCATCTTTTTTCTTCATATTTCTGGTATGCTGCGTTTCGCCGCATCTGGCATGGACCCCACGGAACCTTCCCCCACTTCACATCGTGGTCCCCACATATACCTCAGCTTCCACTAATTATTCTATCCACTCTCTATGCTCCTTGTTTCTTCCTTCGTTGAAATCAATTAATTGATCTATGATCTGGTCCACTAATATTAACCCTTTTAAACTGTTTATGACAACTTAGATTAGTGCCTATCACAATTTACAGATTCCTTACCGCTTTATTATCATCTAATTATGTTGAAAACTAATTTTATTTATAAATGGAGACAAATTTTAGATGAAGAATCATTTATATGTTTATTTTATTATTTAATTTATTTATTTATTTAAATCACTAAATTCACATATACTTGTTTTCCTTTTATTAATATTTATTTAATCACTTTATTTACTTATTTTAATTTACATTTAAATCTTTAAAAATCATAATTATTTTATTTAAATTCCAAAAATCTCATAAAAATTATTTTTACTCTTGATTTAATTTTCTTATCCCGATTTAATTAATTAGGTCGCAAGACCAATAATTAATTAAATCGTTTGCATTTTCTTATTTAAATTCGTATCCTAATCAGGGTTTACGAAGATCATGCCCTACACTGAATGTTTTATTTATGCTTTTCAGGGTTACTCTTCAAGTATCTTCCGACTACGCGCCCGATCAAGACTCAAAGTTAAGTACTTAATTTACCTTAAAGTCTATCTTATTTCCTTTTGATTTTAGGGTTTGCCCTTATATTTTCTGAACTGTGCATACACTCACTCCTTTCTATGCCTTGCCTTTTTACCTTTTCAGGGTTAGTCTCAAGGCATCCTCCGTCCGCCAACCATGTCAGATCAAATTCGAAGCTAAGTGCCCATTTGCTTTATTTATTTTAAATTTCTTTATTCTTTATTTTTAGGGTTAATTCTGTTTGCCTCCGAACTGATAATGCACTCACCCTTCTGTCTATTCTTTCTTTTCCAATTTTCAGGGTTTGTCGATTGCCGAAGCCATGAGTATTGGTAACCCTAAACCTTAACCCTAATATTTTCTGTCTTTTATTATTACTTATGCCAAACCCTATTAAGGGATCCGCTGGTTACAATTTCCCGCCCCCTTTATTGCTTTATATTATTATGTACTGCGTGGTTAGTAAAATAGGGAGTGGCAACCTTAAACTGACTTAGAATAATTAATTAAAAGATAAATATCCGAATTGAATCACGTGATTGATGCACACACGCACGCTTTTTGGGTAACCCTCTCTGTTGCCTTGTTGCCTGTTGCCTTGTTGCCTGTTGCCTTTGTGTTTTTGCAGAATAAGCCACGTCCCTCGAATTCGAAGATACCTCAGCCATGTTGCCTCGATAAAAAGGTCACGACCCTAATGATGCTGCCTTCGATACACAAATGACCTCGACCCTCGGATGTTGCCTACGGAAAAAGGCTGAGGTATCTTCTGGCTGCCTACGAAAATGGCTTATTCTGATCCTTGCCTTAGGCTACCTGCCCCTCTATGGCATGGGACAGTCTTATGGCAAAGGATGCTTCGACGACCCTTCAACCTCCAAACGAAAGGCTTCCTGCCCTCTTTATGGCAAGGATAGACCCTTTCATTCTGAAAGGCAAAAAAGAGACCTATCATCTGAGTTTAAGGTAATTGCCCCTAATTGCCTTGCAATGCTCAAACCTTTTTATTATATTCTTTCTCATAATTTTTCAAAAGGGCAACGCTTATTCACAAGCTAAAGTCCCTATCTCTTTCATCTACATTTTCTAAACAAACGAGCAAGCAAAGCAATTAAGAGCCCATGGAAAACCATGGATGCAGAGGGTGCCTTACACCTTCCCTTTGCATAAATTACCCCCCGAACTTAGATTTCTTTAAAAAGGTTTTTTTCTGTTTCTTTTTGCCTTTCCGAATTTGTTTGGATAAAATAAAAGTCGGTGGCGACTCTTGCTAACCGCGACATTTCGATCGATAAAAAGTCAGTTCACCGTATTACAGAACTGGCGACTCTGCTGGGGATAAAATTCGATAAAAGAGGGGTTACCTTAAAAGTTTAGGAATCACTTAAATGTTTTCTATTGCTTGCTTTGCTTGTTTTATTTTTCAGGGCTGTTTTGGGAAAATTGAAGGACGAATCCTATTCCCGGATTCAAGAACACTTAAGATTAGGAGCGGCATAGTCATGGAGACCCCCCTTGTGCATGCTTGGGGTTGGTCAAAATGAAGTTCGCGCTTGAGTTAGGCCTCCACTGGTTATTGTGTACCTCTTTTGCATGAGAGAGGTTTATGCATGTATCTTTGGGTGCGTCGGAGCTCAAGGACCTTTAGTCACCTTTAACCCATCCTGACTTTTAGGAACGTAGTGGGAGGGCTATTCTTGGTGCATGCCAAGTTATGGTCGCTACCCGATACTACAGCTCAGATAGGTTTCTTCCTAAAGTATCATTGCGTGGTATGCATGTACCATGTTCGAGGGTGCTTTAGAGGGGGCTGACAATTTTGAGTCACTTGGTAGAACCCGTTGCTGAAATCTCCTTATCCATAGAAATACCCTTGGGAAGGACACCTAATCAGACTCCATGCAAGCCTTAAGCCGAAAATTGTGTGACTTGTGTGACTTGTTTGTGTTTGCTACTAACCTTCATTTCCTTGCAGGTTTTGTTAAAAGGACTTGTTTGTCCTTACAATCTCACACTATGCCTAACTAACTTTATTCGCATAACATCATGACATCATGACATCATAAGCATAACATGATTAACTAACCCTTTCAAGGATCTTAGGAATTTAGGGCGCACAATTTCAGGTGCTCTTATCAAGGACTGAATTCCTATCTAGGGGCAAGAGGATTTATTTTCTTCTGGCCACACACCTCCCAATTCGAAGACTCAGTACTTAGCAAGGGGCAAGAGGATTTATTTTCCTCTAGCCACGTACCTTCAAATTTAGAAGTATCCCGAATCGGAGGCTATGACCCACTCGATATGGTGAGCTTGATTCTCAAAGAAAGACGTTCAAAGACAAAGTTCAGATTTCTTCAGACAAAGGCGTGACCGAATCATTTTCTAATGTTGCTAACTAAATGCCCAAAGATCCTTGAAAATATTGCATTTGCATTCATAACATCGCATAACAGGTTTCTCACAACAGGTATCTCATCCTCTCTTGTTGTTTACTTCAGCATAAGTGGATTTCGAGCGATCAGTCAAACACCTCCAGGCTCGGAATGCCCGATCCCAGACTTTGATTCTGAACTCACCCAAGGGGCAAGAAGAATTGAAGGCACTCCTATTCTTAGGGTACAACTACAATGCGAGATGCGCCTATTATTCGAACAATCCTGGTTATGGTATAAAGGATGGTAGACCGTTAAAGCGTGCGATTAAAGATTTAATCATGACACTCAAATCAGAAAAGACCACGACAATGAAGTCACGACAACTGAGTCACGACAGTTGAGTCACGACAACAAAGTCACGACAACTGAGTCACGATAATGGAATCACGACAACTGAGTCACGATAATGGAATCACGACAATTGAGTCACGATAATGGAATCACGACAACTGAGTCACGATAATGGAATCATGACAACTGAGTCACGATAATGGAATCACGACAACAAAGTCACGACAACTGAGTCACGATAATGGAATCACGACAACTGAGTCACAACAATCAATTCACTCATATGATCCAGATGCTCAGGGCAATCGAGCCAACAAATTCTAACACCTACTATAAACCCAATGCGAGGTGCGCGTACCATTCCAACAGTCTTGGACATTACATAAACAATTGCTGGACATTAAAGAATAAGATTCAAGATCTGATCAATGTCGGAGAAATCAAATCTAACCCTCCTGAAACCCCTGTGGTGATCACCGCTCCTATGCCTAGTCATGACAAGATGGATTGACGTCTAGACGGATGAACTTTTGGATCATTAGATTTACTTTCATTTGCAATTTCTATTCTGTTTGTTTAAACATTCAAATTATGATAGACATTATTTGTTTTAATAATCATCATCAGTGCATTGCATATATTTGTCTTGAATAAATTATTTCGTTATCACTCATTATGTTTTTGTGATACTCAACTCCTGCTAAAGTTGTATACCTTTTGAGGGAGGATGACGAAAATGATACCGCAACCTCATACAATATGCTTTTGAACGGACTATGCTGACGATGTACAGGCATTGTTTCAACTCCTAAACAGTGGAGATATAAGGATGGTAATCCCTCGTCAACCCCTTTGAGCCTAAGGAGTAGAAGTTTCTTTTTGTACGAAACACCCGCATTCATAACCTGGGGCAGGGTAGTTCTCAGTTAATTTGGCTGTGCATTCTAGTTTAAGAGAATCATTCAGTACACCTTTCAATAAAGATTTCAAACACAAGCGTTCATCCGCACACATCAAAGAAGTGTTGGAGATGTCAATCAAAAGCCAATGATGGTTCATCAATCATTAAGCAAGGCAGTCAACATCTTTCAAAAAGAAAAAAATGAATGAAAGAATGAAAAAACATCTATACAAAGAAAAGCCTGCTAAGTCAAAAATAAAATCAAAAAACGACTTAGGCAAAATCAAGGCATCCCGCTGACTGTAATCTAAAAAGAAAAAAAACAGTTCAGGCAAAAGTTAGGGATATCAAAAGGATGAAAACAGAGAAGTCAATAAGTTCCTGAACAACACAATGTTGTAACTACCAAAAGGAAGAAGTGACTGCCATCTCAAAAGTTATCTTTGTTTGTGAACCATCATCATGTAAATCCAAAAGTCTCTTGGAACCTGAATGCATAAGTTTGATTTAGCTGAGCTTAGGACTGAAGATCATCACGAAGAGGGGTGGGTACAATAAACTTTGAGCCATTATCCTTTGTTTCTTAAAACCGTGAACCAAGCCACGTTACAACCCTTGAAAGTCCTAACTGAAGCATGGTTAGTTCAAAAGCATACTGTCACCAAAAGGGTATCCCGACTCCTTAAAGTTTACTGCAAATGTTAAGTTGATATCCTGTTTTTCACAAACATCACATTATTACAAATAGCATGTTTTTACGAATATCACGCTTTTACATCTCTTGTTTTAATGTTTTTTTAAAAAAAAAAAAAAAAAAACTCAAGACAAACGTATGCATTGCATCTCATGAATTCATCATTAAACATATTCTGCTACGTAATTTCAAATGTTAGCATCAGAATAAATTTGCACAGGGTATGGCTAATGACTGAAAGTTATCCCGACAAACAAAATCACTCCAAGAAGCCATGTCTCTTACGTATACAAGGGGCATGGCATGTTTTTCCCAATCAATCTGGGGCAATCAAGTCAAGATTCGAAGAATCTCTCAAAATACCAAAAAGTCAAAGGCATTCATCCCTAGTGGACTTCCAACTATTTCCCGATCAATCTAGGGCAATCAAGTCAAGATTCCAAGAATCTCTCAAAATCCAAACAGTCAGGGGCATCATCCTAAGTTTACGATTACTAGGGGCATGTCACATACAATATACACTTCATAAAGTCCTCGTGAGGTGAATCTCTTCAAAGTTCCTGCTAACTGGGGCAAATCTATACAAGTCCAGTTTGACATTTTAAGTGACGTGTCCTAAATCGAGTAGTAGTTACTATAATACTGGGGGCAACTTTCACCCATGTCTCCCCACAAAGCCGGGTTCACAAGATCATATCCCCACAGAGTAATCATTAAAGACATGGCGGCCCAACAGAGTTCACATCTTCAACACTGTCGCTCTCCTCCAACACGATTTATCAATATCTTTATCACCAATCAGGGAACATCAAGTCACTGATCATCTCCAAGCAGAAATCATAAATTCCCAGCTAAGCATCTTCAAGACAAGATCAGACAGTACAATTACAAAGACATAAAGATCTACTTTCTTAATCAAAGACAACATAAATCATATTCACATATCATATGTCATAAACATGTTCATATACTGCATACATTACCTCATAATGAACTCATACATAACATGCAAAAGCTCTCATTTATTTTGAGGGATTCATTACATAACCCATGCATCATGACATTGCATAAAGATTAACCTTACCTTTTTCAGAATACAGGTACAGACAAACGAACGAAAACTCCAACTTTCCAAGGTCTAATTCATCTACCACGAACGGTAATGACACGATCATTTTCAAGATCTAATTCAGCTGTTACGAATGGTACTGACACGATCAACGCTCGAAGATCTAATTCATTTACCACGAACGGTAATGACACGATCACTTTCAAAGTCTAATTCAGCTACTACGAACAGTACTGACACGACAAAAGATCTAATTCGGTTACTACGAACGGTACTGACACGGTCAACTCTCAGAGATCTAATTCTATCATCACGAACGGTGTAGACACGGTCACTGACCTTCTCAGTCTAATTCAGCTACTACGAACGGTACTGACACGACAGAAGATCTAATTCAGATACCACGAACGGTACTGACACGATCAAATTTCAGAGGTCTAAGTCTATCATCACGAACGGTGTGGACACGATCACTGGCCTTCCCAGTCTAATTCAGTCACTACGAACGGTGCTGACACGACAAGAGAATCTAATTCTATCATCACGAACGATGAAGACACGATTATCTCCTCAGATCTAATTCTATCATCACGAACGATGAAGACATGATCATCTTTCCAAGATCTAATTCAAGTATCACGAACGGTACTGACACGATCAATTCCCAAGGATCTAATTCATCTACCACGAACGGTAATGACACGATCAACGCGCAAACAACATCTTCTCAAAATTCAACTACCAGATGGCATCCACAAGCCCATCTCCGACAAAAGTCCCTACTTCAAATAGGGCAAATTTCTTGGTATTCTTATGTTCAATCATCTTCCACCTTCAGATACCGACTGGCGCGCAAACCACTCTACATCTTCAGGTTTAAGATAACTGAACAGGGGCAGCTATCATACCCCAAAATTTGCCCACACAATTTCTCCTACACAAATTCAAATCAATACGCAAAGCTCCTAGACAAATTCTCCTACACAAAGGCCCTGAACTAGGGTTTGGTTCTTTCAAAGGAAAATCACTGAATCAATGGCTCCAAGACATCCCATATGGCTCAATATATCCCACATTACCTCCATGACAAGTATCAAGGCCTATCTCAAAGTTCTGGCCCCTAAAGTGTTCAGAAAGTCAACAGTTGACTAATTGACCTAAAAAGTCAACTGTGGTCAAAGCAAAGTCAAAACTCCTGATTTTTTTGTCAAGATCCTCATATTGAAGTATCATTCACCATTTGATCAAGAATTGATCATGGTTCATCAAAGAAAGACAACAAAAATCCACAAATCAAAAAGTTTCTAAATTAGGGTTTTGCATAGGAAAAGTCAATTGAACTTTGACCGGCCATAACTCTCACATGGAACATCAGAAATTTCCCATCCAAAGCTCATGTTGAAGGAAATTTGATTCTCTACAAAATTGTCTCTCACATGCCAAGTCCAAAAATGCTTCATTTGAGAGATATGGACCAGAACATTACAGGTCCTTTTCAAAAGTCAACAAAAAGACACTTTTTTCAAAAGGACATAAAATGAACATGGAAAATAATTTTGACATGAGACCAAAGACATTGATTAGAGGACTCTCTAAGGTTTCTAAAAAGTCTTAGAACACTTCCATACCTCAAAAATTGAGGGAGATAGGCCTTGTCAAAATTAGGCTATTTTGGAGGGAAAAATGTGAAAGAATTGAACTATTTTTGCAAATGGGCCCAAATTATTTTTATTCAATCTTGATCCTCAAGTATCCAAAAGCCCAAAAATCTCCTTGCCACGAATTTTGATCATTATTTGATTTTTTATTGGATTTATATTCATTAAAATACAATTTAAATCAAATAAATCAAAGAAATTTGAAAAAAATTGGTTTAATTATATTTTCTAATTAATTCAATAACTAATATTGTCTAAAATTTGTGCAAAAAATAGAATTGGAGTGATTGAAACAATCTTGGCCATAATTAGAAAGAAAATATCAAAATCCACATTCAAGTTCAATCAAATTTCAATCTTGGATTTTAAGGAGATTTGACACAAGTTTGTTACCCTAATACAACCTCTATATATACATAAACCAATACAGACACAAGGTTTCACGTTTTGCAGCCAAAAGAGAACCAAACCCGAGTGCAAAAAACTTGGAAAAATTTCAAAAGCGAATTCGTGGTTGCAGGTTGATTTAAAGCATTCTATCGTTTCCAACACGTCCCTGAAGGCTCACTGAAGCTAACCAGATCCTCTGTCTCGATCAGCACCCCCAGATTTATCTCCGTTAGGCTTCGGTAAGTCGTTTCAAATTCAAGGTCGAACACAAGGATTTATGCATGATTCATGGATTTTGTTTGCATATTATTGTTTATGATACTTCTATGAATGATTCTGGATGTTTAATTGAGTTTCTATGCGTGTTTGCGATTAATTGTCATATTAGGGTTCATAATTCTTGAATTAGGGCTTCGTGATTGACGAGAAATTAGGATAAGACATTAGCACCATTGAATTTGTGACCACTGGACGATCGTTTTTGGATGGTCGCGAGGAATTTTTGTTTCGTTTTGGGCACTATTCGATTTTTGCAGGTGTGAAAAGTGAGGCTTTTACAGCTTGTCTGCAACAAGCGCTATAAAAGGTGTTACAGGATTTTTGGGGAAGAAGATGACTAGGTGGCACGTTCTGATTGGTTGGTTCAAAACAAAAAGGGCGCGCGAGGCTGGGTTGATTCAGTACGTTATGACGCATGCGGATACCATGCTCCCTCAGTGTTCAAGCCATCAGATCGTTACCTCCTTCAATCCAACGCTTCCAAGGCTGGTAGTTCACCATACACCACGCTTGCGCAGTCACACCAGATCAGAAGTTGAGTTTTTTTGATTTTTTTTTAATTTTAATTATACAGCCTGTTTATTTTTTTGTTGTAGTATATATGTACTTTGTTTTTTTTTTCAATTAAATTTATTTTTATATATAAAAACTATATAAAAATTATATAAAATTTTTATAAAAATCTTTTATATGTTTATTTTATTATTTAATTTATTTATTTATTTAAATCACTAAATTCACATATACTTGTTTTCCTTTTATTAATATTTATTTAATCACTTTATTTACTTATTTTAATTTACATTTAAATCTTTAAAAATCATAATTATTTTATTTAAATTCCAAAAATCTCATAAAAATTATTTTTACTCTTGATTTAATTTTCTTATCCCGATTTAATTAATTAGGTCGCAAGACCAATAATTAATTAAATCGTTTGCATTTTCTTATTTAAATTCGTATCCTAATCAGGGTTTACGAAGATCATGCCCTACACTGAATGTTTTATTTATGCTTTTCAGGGTTACTCTTCAAGTATCTTCCGACTACGCGCCCGATCAAGACTCAAAGTTAAGTACTTAATTTACCTTAAAGTCTATCTTATTTCCTTTTGATTTTAGGGTTTGCCCTTATATTTTCTGAACTGTGCATACACTCACTCCTTTCTATGCCTTGCCTTTTTACCTTTTCAGGGTTAGTCTCAAGGCATCCTCCGTCCGCCAACCATGTCAGATCAAATTCGAAGCTAAGTGCCCATTTGCTTTATTTATTTTAAATTTCTTTATTCTTTATTTTTAGGGTTAATTCTGTTTGCCTCCGAACTGATAATGCACTCACCCTTCTGTCTATTCTTTCTTTTCCAATTTTCAGGGTTTGTCGATTGCCGAAGCCATGAGTATTGGTAACCCTAAACCTTAACCCTAATATTTTCTGTCTTTTATTATTACTTATGCCAAACCCTATTAAGGGATCCGCTGGTTACAATTTCCCGCCCCCTTTATTGCTTTATATTATTATGTACTGCGTGGTTAGTAAAATAGGGAGTGGCAACCTTAAACTGACTTAGAATAATTAATTAAAAGATAAATATCCGAATTGAATCACGTGATTGATGCACACACGCACGCTTTTTGGGTAACCCTCTCTGTTGCCTTGTTGCCTGTTGCCTTGTTGCCTGTTGCCTTTGTGTTTTTGCAGAATAAGCCACGTCCCTCGAATTCGAAGATACCTCAGCCATGTTGCCTCGATAAAAAGGTCACGACCCTAATGATGCTGCCTTCGATACACAAATGACCTCGACCCTCGGATGTTGCCTACGGAAAAAGGCTGAGGTATCTTCTGGCTGCCTACGAAAATGGCTTATTCTGATCCTTGCCTTAGGCTACCTGCCCCTCTATGGCATGGGACAGTCTTATGGCAAAGGATGCTTCGACGACCCTTCAACCTCCAAACGAAAGGCTTCCTGCCCTCTTTATGGCAAGGATAGACCCTTTCATTCTGAAAGGCAAAAAAGAGACCTATCATCTGAGTTTAAGGTAATTGCCCCTAATTGCCTTGCAATGCTCAAACCTTTTTATTATATTCTTTCTCATAATTTTTCAAAAGGGCAACGCTTATTCACAAGCTAAAGTCCCTATCTCTTTCATCTACATTTTCTAAACAAACGAGCAAGCAAAGCAATTAAGAGCCCATGGAAAACCATGGATGCAGAGGGTGCCTTACACCTTCCCTTTGCATAAATTACCCCCCGAACTTAGATTTCTTTAAAAAGGTTTTTTTCTGTTTCTTTTTGCCTTTCCGAATTTGTTTGGATAAAATAAAAGTCGGTGGCGACTCTTGCTAACCGCGACATTTCGATCGATAAAAAGTCAGTTCACCGTATTACACATGGTGCCTAGGTTTTTTGAGCTTATTTCACATCCTATGGGAGTTTATATTTATTTTGATGATAGCATAATAAATCATGGAAAAATGGATATAGCTCGTAATCTTATATGAACAAAATCTTCCATGGTCTTGAACAAGTATCATAACATGAAGATAAATGAAGATAAATGAAGAAATTTTCAAGATTAAGTTGGTTGAAGGTTTTCATGGGCCCTTGAGAATTTCCATTCCTAAGTCTCATGAATCTTTGGCAAAATCTTCAAACTCTGATAAAGAAGATGATGATTGGCGTGGTGCTACAAATGTTGATGTTTCAGAGGATGATTTTAATGATGATATCCTCGAGATTAGGAATGAAAATCAAGATGAAGATGTTATTAAAATTCAATTGGGCCACTTGTCGTGTTTAAGCAAGGTGAGTTGGTAACAAATGAAGAGGATTTGTCTGAGCTGATGGGGAAAAGGGAAGCAGATGCAACGCTTAGGGTGGTGGCTTTAAGTGATGTCATGTCAAACTTGGATTTGACGGATCAAGGAATAGTTGAAGCAAAAAAAAAGGGAAATTTTGGAGTAGGGAAGGATAATCTTATCTCAACTAAAGACAATTAGGCCAAGCTGATGATTTGTAACAAAGGTAATCTCAAATCCAATCAAAAGAAGAAACTGGGCCTCAAAGAAATCATTAGTAGGCTAGGCCTAGCTAACCTTTATCCCCCCGAATCATTTTTTCCGTCCTAGTGGGCCAAGAGAATCGACCAAGCCAGGATGTATCTAAATTTTAATTCGCTTCATGTCAAAGCCAAGAGTCCTCTTTAGATCGTGATTTTTCGACGTTTCTTACTTTTCCTCTCTCATTCCCAAAAAGTCTTCAATTCTAAAATATAATTTTGTTAGGTCATTTTCTTCCCAATTTTCTCTTCAAAAGATAACTTCTTTAGAGGCGTGACTCTTTGTTGCGAGTCCACTATGGACTCATATGTACTCCATGGGAATAAAAGATTTTGGAATTCAAGAGACGATGATGCGACTTTGTTAGGGACCAGTTTGTGTATATAATTGTGGTTAATTTTGTGGGTCTTAACAACTCAAACTCTAGTATTTATTCAAGTTTGCATAAAAATAGCTTAAAAATAGTATGTTTGTGTTTTAGTATGTAAATATGTGAGTATCTAACATTTGTGCTTAAATTTGTAGGATTCTTGACTTTTGGGCATTTATTGGAAGTTGGATGAAGCTTAAAGGAAGCTATGAACCTTTGAAAAGTCAGAAATTTGAAGATTTTCATTGTCAAGCTCGCTTAGCGAAAATTGCAGCGCGCTATGGACCTTTTTTGGAACTCTTGGCAGTAGCTTAGGACTTTTGGGCTTGCTTAGCGAGCTTTGTATCGCTTAGCGCGGTCCACTGAGTGGAAAAAAAATCATTTTCTCGTAAGCTCGCTTAGCGAGACTTCACTTTCTAAACTTGTAAAAAATCACTTTTTAGATATTTTGGTGAGGGTAATCTATCTTGCCTTTGATCTAAACCGACCCTTTGGAGAGAAAATCAATTTTCATCCATTTCTTACTCAAAAACAAAGATTAAGAGCTTGAATCTTTGATCCTTTGAAGATTGATGTTATCTAATCTTTGTGTCTTACTTCTTGTGCAAGCTACCATGGTGATAGGTAGCTAAATCCTTTTTTGTATCAAGACAATATATAATCTCCCTTTCCTTTGTATGTTTTCCTTATGATTATTGTATATGAACAAGTTATGAATTAATATAGATGATATTGTTTGCTTTATCTTGGATTTCTATGGTTTAAATGTTTGTGAAATAAAACTTTTATATCTCGACCTAACTTTATCATCTATCAAAGACTAAGTCTAGACATGGATTTAGTGTTTGATATTCACTTTGTATCGGTTTATAAATGTTATTTGTGTTGTTTGATCGGTTGAGAAATCATTGGTTGAACAATACGGTAAAACTTGCTATACTGTTTTGGACACGGACGATATAGACGAACGATACGTGATAATATTGATTGGTAATGAGTTCATATGCATGATTAGTAGAAGACATACAATTTAGGCTGATGAAATCAAGCCTTGATACTTATTTAAAACCTTAAAACCTTAACTTCATAACTTGGATGACTTTGGGATTTTATCATTGTGGGGTGATGACTTACTTGAATGGACGACTAAGTGAGCCATTGGAAGATCTAGAGGTATGTATATTATGTTGAAACTTGAGCTTTTTGTTCTTAACTTCAGCTTTTCATGGGAGGATTTAGTTTGCATTTGTGTGGAGTGGAGGGGTTAGACTCATTTTATAATTAATGTTTACTCCTCTTATTTCTTAAACAAAAAGAAAAACTTGTGGCAAGATCTTAGGGCCATTAGATTTATATTTACCGATGGTGATTGGTGCCTTATAGGATATTTTAACGCATTTAAGAATTAGGAGGAGCGAGGACCAAATAGAGGTTAACAGTCTTGTGAATAAATCAGAACTGCTTGAGTTTAATGATTTTATCACAAGCCTCAATTTGGATGATCTTCCTTAAATAGGAAGGAAATTCACTTGATTTAAACTTGAGGGCATTACCATGAGCAAATTGGACAAGTTCCTACTCTCTAGGAGTTTGGTAGAAATTGGAGAATTGATTATCAAATGGTGGGAAAAGTGATTTAACTGATCATTGCCCCATTTGGATATTGTCTAACAATTCTAATTGGGGTACGAAACTGTTTAAATATTTTAATTGTTGGTATGATCGTCAATATTTCACTCCTCTTATTGATGACTTGTGGCACTCGAGCAAGACTCATGGTCGAAGAACCTTCATTATTAAAGAAATACTCAAATTGGTGTAACAAGGGCTCAAATTATTGAATAGAGATATGTGTTTCGAAAGATGAACTTGGAGGTTGAGAGAGCGGTATATGACCTCAATGCACTATATGGTGTGGTTGTTGAAGGGAGATATTTAGGTGAGGGGATTTTAGCAAATATGCATTATGATTCTTTTAAGTTGTTTCGGAATCCGTCCATCGCAAGAAGAGCATCATTAGACAAAAAAACTCGTGCTAAGTGGATCAGGGAATGTGACTGTAGTTCAAGGTATTTTCATTCCTTTATGATGAGAAGATTTAAAGGTAATGGGATCCGGCCTCTTAATTCGGCTAGATGTTTAATTGAAGATGATGGTGGCATCAAAGAGGAAATCAAAGGTCATTTCCAAAGCATATTTCAAAAGCCTTGTTCCAAGAGACCTTTTCTTGAGGGAATGCACTTCAACAAGCTCAATGATGGCGAGTCCTATTCTCATGAAGAACCTTTTTGTTTTGAAGAAATTAAATATGCCATTTGGTCCTCTAAGAGAGATAAAAGCCCTAGACCAGATGGATTTGATATGGGATTTTATAAGAAATGTTGCGACATTCTCAAATAAGACATTATTTCTTTCATGAATTAACTCTTTGTCATTGTTGGTCCACATAAAGCTATCATAACCAATATTTTAGCCTTGATTTCGAAGCTGGAAAATCCTCAAGAGATTTCTGATCACCATCCAATTTGCCTAATTAATAGTCTCTATCGAATCCTGTCTAAGGTCCTAGAAGCCAAATTGAAAAAGGCAATGCCTTACTTGACCTCTATTTGTCAATATACTTTTATCAAGAATAGGCAAATGCTAGATGAGGTATTAATGCTTAACGAACTACTGGATCATGCTAAGAGGCATATGAGAAATTGTGTCTTGCTTAAGATAGACTTTGAAAAGGATTTTGATAATGTGAGTTGGGATTAACTCCATTACGTCTTGAAGAGGATGAATTTTAGAGCTAGATGGGGGAGGTGGTTAGAAGTTTGTGTCTTTAATAGCACTTTTTGTTTTGGTCAACGAGATTCCAACTTCAAACTTTCTTGTTCATAGAGGACTCTGTCGAGGAGACCCCTCGTCCCCCTTTTTGTTTTTGATTTCTACAGAATGATTGGCCGGTTTGATTCGCAATGCAACCATCCTGGTAGATTTTCAACCTTTCAAAATCAAATAGGGCTTACAATTTGATGTGTTACAATTTGTCGATGACATTCTGGTTCTTTGCGAAGGGTATTGAGATAATTTATGGTCTATCAAAGCAATCATGCATGGTTTTGAGTTTGTGTTAGAATTTGGAGTCAACTTTCACAAAAGAAAGCTAAATGAGATTAATGTGCAGGATCATTTATTGCACGGTGCCTCTTTATTCATGTCTTGTAAGGTTTGATCCCTTGTTCTATATTTCCTTAGAATCCAAGTGGAAGCCAATCCAAGGAGGAAATATACTTGGATCACATTATTTTCAAGCTCCAAAGATAATTATTTGTATGGAAAGGAAAACATCTACTTATTGGTGGTAGGGTTGTTTTAATTAATTATGTCCTACCACAAGGAAATCCTTGTTGTCTTAGAAATGGGGTAGCATAAACATCATCTCTATCAGACACCTTAACTAAAGTATTTCCTGGGAGGCTTTACTAAAGTCTCGAGTAGGGGACTCAACTTAAGTATCACTTAGTGACTTAACTAAAGTCTCGCCTGTGAGACTCAACTAAAGACTCGTCTGAGGGACTCAACTAAAGTCCCTCATGAGGGACTAGTTTAAAGTCTCGTCTAGGGGACTAAACTAAACTCTCGATAGGGGGACTCAACTAAAGTCTCTCTTGGGGGAATCAACCAAAGTCTCTCCTGGAAACTCAACTAAAGTCTCGCCTGAGGGATTAAACTATATTCTTGCTGGAGGATTTAACAAGAATATCGTCTAAGGGTCTCAATCAAAGTCTCGCCTGGGTGACTGAACTAAAGCATCGCCTAGGGCCTTAACTAAAGTTTCTCCCAAAGGACTGAGCTAAAGTATCACGTAGGGGACTCAACTGAAGTCTTACCTTAGGGACTTAACTAAAATCTCGCATGGGGGACTCACTAAAGTCTCGCCTGAGAGACTCAACTAAAGTCTCGCCTTGGTAGTAAAGTCTCGCATAGAGGCACTCATCTATCATCTAGATTGGGGGACTAAACTAAAGTCTCGTTAGAAGAACTCAGCTTGAGCCTTTTTTAAAGTGCTTCCTTAATGATCCCCTCTAGGGCCTCCGAATGAAAAAAAAGTAACTAAATGTGCTACCCTTTTTTACTCAATATGTCGTCTCCCTCTAAGAATGGTCGCCCGATATAGAAAAGTGGAGAAATGACGTGTCCCCATTCCGTAGCTGTACAACGGGGACAATTTGACCACGTACTCCAAAATAATAGTGGATTCTCTATCCACTCCTACATCTTTTCAATGGTAGTTGCTATTTCCAATGAGCCTAGGATCCAGGCTCAGGACCACTATAAATACCTCAACATTGAAATTGAGAGGGACAATTAAACCGACTCTCAGAGAAAATCACATATATAGAGCTTCTCACCTCATACGTGAGTTGACTCTCAACCTTACAATATCCTTTAAAATCTTAATAACCCTCAATCACTTAAAAATGGTCACGTATTATACTTTTTAAGAAATATATCATACATATAGAGTGTGTCTACTATATTATATATTTTTAATGACAAAAAAAATTATTGCGTCTCATAATATAAATTTTCTATAAAAAAAAGTTTGATTGGTGAATAAAAAAAAGTAAAAAGCATTAGTAAGAATAACATTAAGTCATTATCAACCCAAAGAAAACATTGAATCACAAATGAAGCAACCAATGATGTGTTAGAAAAGCATAGAAGGAGGAGAGAGAAATGTGACGAATCGATATAGAACAAAAAATGAAACATGAAAACTGAAAGTGGCCAGCATCATTATTGAGAGGAGGACAAAAAAGAGCAAAGGTGTGACGCGGATTTCACCACCCATCCTTTTCAGTGATTAGCTATTTAAGAAATTGCAAAAATTCCAAGCTTCTTGGTGCTGATGGCAATTCCACACTCATCTTTTTTGGAATCAACGAGTTTGAAAAAATCACGATAAAGCCATTGTTTTATTGATATTTCAAAGTTAAATTTTATAAAAATTTACAACAAATCTAAACATGAACTAAGATATTGTTTAAATTAGTTTAATTTAATCTTATTTACTAACATAACTTTTAATATATATTTTTATAGATTTATTTTATTTTATTTTCAAAAATTATCTTAAATAACTTAAGAAAATATTTTATATTATATAATATTTTAAAATTATATTATTTTTATTATAAAATATTTTATATTATGTAATATTTTAAAATTATATATTTTTTATTATAAAATAGTTTATATAAATTTTTAAATAATCATTTATTTTAATAAACATATGTGCTATAAACTATAAGTTGTTTATGAAGATATTTTAAGTGAATGAAGATGCATGATAAAGCTAAATTTAAAGTGAAGTATATTATAAACTATAGACTTTTTATATTAAATCAATGTCTAAATTGAATTCTTATTCTCGTTCGCTCAAACAAACAAAGAATTTAATGTCAAATTCGAGTGGTTTTCTGTTTTAAAATATTCTAAAATTAAAATTAAATTCTATTTTGAGTTGTAAAATTTTGAAAATATTAAAATAAAAAATTTATGATAAACATATCTTGATTCAAACAATTCATATCATTAAGTTTGTAAAATATTAAAATATTATAAATATGTATAATGTATTTGTTTGGTAGTAATTTTGATAATAGTAGTTAAAAATGGCCGATGTCGGTGGGATGTGTGTCAGCATGATGATCAAACGTGGTTAGAGAGATGATAATAAGTAGTGGTCATAGTAGTGGTTGATGGTGGTAGTCTATGGTGATAATCATCGGTGATTTATGGTGATATGGGTGTGTTGAATTAAATATAGTTTGAAGAACAATAACCTCTAATTATAGAGTTTTGAAGATAACAATATAATTAAAAACATTTATACTCTAATGTATTTATTTTCATGTGTAGAACAATTTGTAATCATCTACAAGAAATATAGTCATGAACGTTAGTACAAGAGTCAACGAGTTTGGCCATATAATCATCTACACCCAAATAGAAGACATGATCATCTTCCCCTAGACAAAGAGATTGATCATTTATACCTAGATAGAAGAAGACATCATCTACCCTCAAAAAAAGAAATGATCATTTTGTGTCCGAGTTAACAAGTTTTGGCCACCTAGACCTCAAATCTAAATGATCATCTATACTGAAGTCAACAAGTTTAAGCACTTAGACCTCAAATCTAAAATGATCATTTATACCGTAGTGATCTTGGTGGTGAATTTGTTAACCATCATTTTTCAAAACTTTTCTACCGAAAAATGGGATTTCTCATAACTTTTCATGTCCGAGAACTCCATGACAAAATGGTGTATTTGAGTGTAAGAATTGTGTTTTAGAAAAATTGGTTCGAACCGTGATAAGTGAAATGAACTTACCTAAATATGATTTTTGGCGGATGCGATTAATAGCGCACACCATATCTTAAACATGGTGGTCATTCGACCCATCCTAGAGAAGACACCCTATGAGTTACTTAAAGGTAGGAAACCAAACATTTCTCACTTTTTTGTTTTCGATTACAAATATTTCATTTAAAATAACAGAAAGGACAATCATGGTAAATTTGATGCTAAGTCTGATGAAGGGATATTCTGAGGGTAATCATCTATAAGTAAAGCTTATAGAGTTTACTATCATAGAACAACTTCAATAGAAGAATCTATTCATGTTGCATTTGATGAGCCCTCACCCCAAAAAATGTGGAAAGGTATTTGTTTTGATATTTCAGGTGTGATAACGGAGAAGTTGGTCAACAAAGAAAGTTCCAAAGAGGACTATCTTTCTTCTTAAAAGGATGAGGACTTTAGTGGAGACAAAGAGGAAAGCTTACACGAGGATGACAAACAAGAGACCTCGAACTAGGTTCCTCAAGATTGGACAATTTCTAAAGATCATCTATTGGATCAAATTCTGGGAGATATCAAAAAAGGTGTAAGTAATAGATCACAAGTTAATAGTTTTTGTAAGTACTCTACTTTCATTTCTCAAATTGAATCTAAATCGATATCTGATGCCTTAATTGACGAGGGATGGTGACAACGTTTGGGACCTAGTTCTGTGTCCAGTTGATAAAACCATCATTGGAACTAGATAGGTATTTAGGAACAAGATGGATGAAAATGGCGTAATTACTAGAAATAAAGAAATATTAGTGGCAAAAGGTTATAGTTAAGCTGAAGGAATAGACTACGAGGAGACGTATGCTCTTATAGCTTGTCTAGAAGCTTTCAGACTCCTTTTGGAGTTCGCTTGCTATCTGGATTTTAAGCTTATCAAATGGACGTTAAATCTTCTTTTTTTAACGGTTGTATAAACTAGGAAGTCTATGTCTCTCAACTTCCTGATTCTGAGGATCATGAAAATCCTAACTATGTTTTTAAACTCAAAAGAGCCCTCTATGGTCTTAAACAGCTCCAAGAGCTTGGTATGAATGACTGAATGGATTTTTAATTAAACAAGGATTAAATCTTGGTAAAGTAGATACCATTTTGTTTATTATACGAAAAGCAAAGCATATTATTTTAGTTCAAATATATGTTGATGATATTATTTTCGGTTCTACTAATGAATCTCTTTGTCGAGAGTTTGCAAGTTTGATGCAAGGCTAACTTGAAATGTCTATTATGGAAGAGCTAACATATTTATTAGGATTTCAAATTAAGCAAGCCGAAGAAGGAACTTTCATAAGTCAAACAAAATATTTCTTAGAGCTTCTCAAGAATTTCGATATGAAAGATTCGAGAAGTATCTCACCACCTATGGCTTTAAATGTGATAATTGACAAAGACGAGAATGACGTGGATTTTGGAACCACAAAGTATAGGGGTATAATAATATCCTTACTTTATTTAATGACGATTAGGCCACATATCATGTTTAGTGTGTGTGCATGTGTGCTAGATATCATGCATCACCTAAGGAATCCAACTTTAAGATCATAAAAATAATTGAGGTATCTTAAAAGAACCTGCCAACACGGTCTTTGGTATCCTAAAGGTAGTGCATGTAGCTTAGTAGGTTTTTCTGATTATGATTTTGCATGGTACAAGTCGGATAGGAAAAACACTAGTGGTACCCGTCACTTATTTGGAAGTTGTTTAGTTTCTTGGCACAGTAAGAAGCAATATAGTGTTGCTCTTGCTATCACCAAGGCTGAATACGTAGCCGCTAGTAGTTATTGTGCATAAGTCTTATGGATAAAGCAACAATTGCTAGATTACGATTTAAAACTTGGCCCCCTTCTAATTAAGTGCAATAATACTAGTGAAATAAGTCTCACTAAGAATCCAGTACTTCATTCACGAACTAAAATCATTGAGAACCAGTACCATTGTCTTAGAGACCATGTTAAAAAAGAGGATGTTTCTTTTGAATACGTTGACACTAAAAATCAGCTTGCTGATATTTTTACAAAACTATTGTCACCAGAACCTTTTCACAAGATCTGTCGGGATTTAGGAATCTTAGATTGCTCGTGCTTTAAATAGATCGAAAATTCTATTTATTTTCATTTGCTATGTATATTTTGTTTTCACTAACACTATTTTATAGAAAATTGTAGTTTCGTTAACTACATTGGGATGTCTCTATAAATCCTTTATCATGTTTTATATCATTATGGCTTGTTTGTTCTATATTTGTTCATTGGTTTTCTTATTACCTTCTTCATAGTTTTGATCATATTGGTTTTCTTTTAAGTGCATGTTGCTAATTATGTGCATTCGAGCATTCATATACCTGCTCATGCATTATTTAATATTCTTATATCATAGTTTTGATCACTTAATTGTATGTTGTTGAACGTTTTGCATGTTTATTTTGCATTTTTTTGTATGTAGCATGTATATCTTCGTGTTCTGTATCTGATATTTGTTGTTATATATCCTTCTTAGCTTTGTAGCTCATGTCTTTATCTGGAACTATTTGTGTTGTGGTTGGTTATTTGGTCATTAGAATCATTTAGATCCATCTCTTTTTGATGTTGTCAAAAGGAGAGAACTTGTAATGTGAGTCTAGAATTGTTTTGTGCATTTTATGCAGTGTTGTTAATGTGCAATGTTTCAGGGGGAGCACAAGCATTTATTTGATTTTGGCTCAAAGTCGACTCAATTCCAAGTGAAAGCTTGCTAAGAATAAAAAAGGGGGATACTGAAGTTTCGTGTCCCTAGTACATTCAGGGGGAGAACTACAATACAAATTTGTTGATTGTCTTAGCGCTTTCGTTTCATTTATTATTGTTTATTAAATCTCCTTCATGATTGCACATCTCTGAATCACGTTTTGAATCAATTCGATTTTTAGCATGCATAATTCAATTGTTTTTATTTGAGTTTGATCATGATGCTTTTAGTTAATTGGTTGAGTTGTTAGTGGAATAAGAACCATATGTGTTGTTGATTCAAGTTAGGTTGAAAGGAAAATCTCAATGTATTTTGAAAATCATGTAAAGTTGGATGTTATGTGCATGACTCGAATCATGTAAATATCCTAACTTGAATCAAATTGAACAGAGGAAAACATAAACTTTTCAATACATGTGACTCGAATCACACTGTTAACTTGATTTGAATCAGACAACTCTATGACTCGAATTATAAGTTGCACTTGATTCGAATCAAATAGATCTAGAAAACCTCTGCCTCATTTGATTATCACAATTTTTTTACCTACATCAACTATGACTTCAGAGAGGATGAACAGGAACTCATGTATACAAAGATAGTAAATGGGATTGTAAGCAAAATGGGATATGATATTCAAGGAAGAGAACTCGTTCCACTACCGCCAAAAAGAACAAGGCAACGAAGAAACAATGACCTTTCTTCGTCCTCCTCTAACACCCTTACTGATATCTGTGATGAGCAAAGAATAATGAATTTAAAGATCAACAAGTAGGGGTGTTCATTGGTTCGGGTAAATCCGAACCAAACCGCAATCCAAACCAAACCATAGTGTTTGGGTTGGACATTTTTTCATTTCGGGCAAGAACCGAACCAAACCAATGAAATCCAATGGCAATTGGTTCGGGCATCGGATTTTCAATTTTCTACCCGCAAATCCAACCCAAACCAATCATAACTAATTACCATAAAAATTACTACTAAACATTCAACTTCAACAAGAAAAAAGTGAAATGTTGTATGTGGATAAGTTATGTTATTTTAATTAGTTATTAGAAAATTATTAGTGTATTGTGGTAATTGAGCATAGAGTTATGAAACACATTCATTATCATATTAACTGAAGTAACTAATTATAGATTCAAAAGTCTTTATGTTAGATATTGTTCTTGTTAGATGTTTTTAATCTATTAGGGAAAAAGTGCTAGTTTAATATTTATAATTGAACACTATTGATACTATTTATTTCTATTTATTTATATTATTATGAAAAATTAATTTTCATAAATAAATTATTTTTTTCAAATATTTTTGTATTATTTATCTACCCGATCAATCCAATCCAAACCAACCCGTTGATTTTTGGTTCGGTTCGGTTTGGGCTTTATCGCAAAAATCTATAAATCCAATCCAAACCAATCCATGTAATTTTAATCGGTTTGAATATCGGATTCTCTCAAAACCGAACCAAACCGGCCCGCGAACACCCCTATCAACAAGCTCATTGAAAGAATAGAGATAAAAAACCTCACGTCTCTAATAGTTTCAAGTGAGGATGTTGATGATGAGGTGAACTAATTATTTATTAGCTACATATGTTGATTATTTCTTGCAATCTCCCTTTTGTAATTTCAATTCCTAGTAATTTAAATTAATAATATGAGTGATGTTTTATCTTTATAAAATGCTTATTTGCCTATGTTTGCATATTTAAATTATCGTAATGCATCTTTACCCACCTTTTTGATTTCGACAAAGGGGAAGAAGTATACTCTTAGAGAAGAAAAGTATACTCTCTACTTGATTGAGGTATTACTCAAAATACTTTTATCTGTTTCTTTTACCACCTCAGTGAGAGATGCGTTGTCATCATAAAAGGGGGAGAATGTGGAACCTATTTTGCATGTTACTTCTAGGTAATATTCCTTTAATAATGACAACAACTTTTGATGATGTCAACTAATGTCTAATGATGACAACTAGTCCTCGATGACAATAACTAAAGTCAAGCATAAAATGGTTAAAGATGCAAACCAAATTATTAGGGTTTGATGGACTTGACTCTTTGATGATGGAATCCAAATGGAACTTAACTCAAGCCTCATCTCAAGCAAACTCAAGCAAGTGTCTACAAGATATAAATATCTCATAAGTCTTGAATCATATGAAAGTATGAAAGCCCTTCTTTTATGCGTATAAGTGAATTTAGTGTAAAAGCATTAGGGTTTTCCCGTTAGGTATACGACTAATCACACACACAAACTAGTTTCCAAACTTATTATTCTCAAGAAAACATTTTCAAAAATACCTTGAAGTCGTGCCGGGTGAGTTGGGAGCTGTCAGAATAGCTTTGGGAAAAATTTTGTCTGTGCCAATTGATTGGAACCTTATCCCAATCGATTGCGGGAGTTCAAAAATACATCCTAAGCAATTAGAACAACATCTTGATTATGGATAACGACTATATATCTTTCCATACCATTTTCAACTTGGTGATTGATTAATTTGAGGGCAACCATTTGTTTCTTTTGTTTACTTTATCTAACTAAAATTTTAGCCATAGTGCTTTTTGAAAATTCATTTTGGGAGTGAGGAAGCTATAACTCTAGAAGGGTAGTTTTGTAAGTTCACTAAGTAGGTTTTTGTTTTTACCTTAGTTGAACATTTTATCCACTTAGGGGATTGTTTATGTGGGTTCAAAGTTAAACTTGTAAAAAGCTTTGGTACGGAGATTGTGTAATTAAATGTCCGTTTAGGTTTGAAAGTTTAGCCCGTACAAAAGCTTTCAAAGGTTTGAGATTAGCCCGTGCTAAAATCAAATAGATTTTTTGTTAGCCCGATTTAAAACCAATGTTAGGTTCGTGATCTCAGTCTAGTGTTAAAAGCTCTACAAGGTTCAAGATTAGCCCGTCATAAAATCTTTGTTTAGAAGCTTGAAGACTAACTGCTCCAAATTTTTGGTGGAAAGGAGACTAACCACTTCGATCCATCGTTTGGAAGAAAGACTCACCACTTCACTCCTCAATTTATTGTTTAATTGGAATTTAGTCATAAACTTCATTTTTTCTTGTATAAAGGGGTTCGAGAATTTATACTACTAAATGCTCTTAAGTTTATTGGATACTCTAAAGATCAAATCTTGAGGACAAGACTAAGTTGTATTTTTTTACTAAACCTGTATAATTCCTAGGTGTCTTCTCTTTTCCCTTAACTCTTTATCTTCTGCACTTTTATTTTTCCGCTCCTTAATTATAAACATTTTTCAAAAATATTTTCAAACTGTGATTTTGGTCCAAAAGCTTTTTTAAAACTCAAGTTTTTCTGAAACACACAATGAACCCTCTTTCTTGTGTGTAAAGTCATATGTCCAATACTTAGAACCACCATATTTCTAAGATGTTTAAATCCGTAGAGCCTACTCAATCATTCCTTCTTGATTCTTTCAAGCATCACATGTTCATGTGATTCCCAAAAACATTGCGAATCCTCAATCTTTAGGAAAAAAACCATTGAATTGCTTATTTGTCACCTTAATGTTATCAAATTTGTAGGAGAATGTTAGCATAACTTTGTTCACGATGGTTGATAAAAAATAATTTTCCCACAACTTTTCAAATAATTGGTGACTGTCGTGGTCTTACTCAAATACTCAGCAGCCTTTTCAATAGTCTCCATCTGCACCAACTCTAATTTTTTTTCTCAATATTTGTGACTAAAATTTATTTAGTTTGCCATCACTAGTATAATCTTTCTAAAAAATATCTCATCCCTCAATCGATAAAGTAGCTTTGTCAGGTTTCAGAAAATTGACAATATCAACCCATTGATCTCCTTGAAATCTTTTTTCTTTAATTTTTTAAGGACAACAACTTGAACGTCTAACGAATCATTGAGAAAAGCTTCCATACGTGTTTGCACTATTTCCATCACATTTTAGAACTCAAAAATCACATTCATTTGTTTGCTCCATCAATCCCAATTCTTGTTGTCAAGAACAAGGAACTTCCCACTAAAACTCTTTCCCATAATCTTCAAAGAACTTTTCATGTCACTACTAGAAACTTCGCATTTAGTGACTGAGTTAGAGAACCAAAAAAAAAAATCGGTTTCTATAACGTTAGGCAGCCAATAAAGCAAATATTATTTTCATTTGAAAAAGTGCTAGTCGCTAACCTTTTTGCGATGAATTCAGCGTCCAAATTTTGTGACTAAACTAACGATTGAATTTATGACTATTTTCAATTGAATAAAGCGCGTCCTTAATGTTTTGAAGGTTACTTGTTCAAACCATAGATAAATTCATTTTGAATTCAATTTTTTTAGTAAAATAAAATAATTTTTTTATCTATAATGAGACATATAATTTCATTTGTTAAAACTAAATTAAATTTATATGTATTATTACATAAATTGAAACTCATAACATTTATTTTAAAAATATCTTAAGACAAATTGTCAAAAAATCTCTTTATACTTGAAATTTCATTATTTTATTTCACTAATATTTTTCAAAAAATATTAATACTAATATTAATATGTTTAATAATGAGGGAAATAATAAAAATTAATATTTTGAATAGTGACTAAAAATTAAATAATGATATTTTTTACAAAATTAATAAATTTATGCTCTCAATTTTTCAAAAATAAATAACTGTTTTAATTGTTAAAACAAAAAAAAATGACAATAGAAATGTATTTTTTTTATGGAAATTAAAAACTAGAAGGAAATTAAGATATTAAAAAAAAGGAGAAAATTAAGAGAAAATAGTAACTTAATAAAGATAATTAGTAAAAAATAACAAAAATTAAAAATGATTAGTGATCGAAATTTTGATTGCTGATTTTTTTTATAAATTAACTTTTATACTTAAATTCTTTTGTGATCACAAAATTGCATTAACTAATTTTATGATTAATTTTATTTTAAAAATGATTTAACAATATTTAAGAATATTCAATTTTAATAGTTAATTGGATGATTAGACTTTTCAATCACTAATTTGGTCACTAAAAACAAACATTCTTAAAACCTTCTTAAAACTATATACACATATAAGAAAAATAGAAAAAGCAAAATTAATTAGTTTGTATTACAATTCTCATTCACTGTGATGGTTATTTGTAGAACTCTAATCTAATATCTAATCTAATATACATCTATAAAAATTAAAGTATTTGGAAAAACCAATTTTAACCCCACTAATCCAAAATCAATTTTAACTAATTCCAAAGGCACCTTAGTCTTTTTTCTACGTTGCTCTCACCATATTGTTTTGACATTAAATGCTGCTGATTTGTCATCACCACAAATTTTTTCACAAATTTTATTTATTTTATTCATTTATTTGTTTTACAATAACTCATCAAAATAGCTTTGAACTATACACGTTAGTATTCCAAGGCAGTGTTTTTGTGGTTCAATGCATTGGGTTCAAGTATGCATGTTTGTATTCCAAGGCTAATTATTGGTATTCCACAATATATTTGTATTCCAAGTATTCACATATTTTATTTATTTTATTCATTTATTTTATTTGTTCTGGTAAGGAATACTGAAAGGCCATTTACAACTGATAATCCACACAACTTTCTATTCCAATACCATTATTGCAGATTTTCGTTTTCTATACTTGGTATCTTCCATAAAAACCTAACAATGCCAATGAAAACCACAACTTCTCATCTTCAAGCTTCAAGTTCGAACCCTAATTGTAAGTCCAGATGAAACAACGTCGACGGTGAGGGTTTCAGATTCTAAATCAAGCTTCCTGATATCTTCTTCTTTTGCCTTTGTTTCTGCTTATTTATGAATCACTTTTCAAATAATCACTTTCCAATACATAGAGAAGGTATGAAAGATGGAAGTTGTTTATTATGAACATTTCGAGTTCATCGGCGATGCCATTTTAGAACTCACTATCAGCAACCACCTTTTATTTTGATAAATCGACAATCAAAATTTTGATGTTTGTGATTTTTTCTTTGCATTTTGAGATTAAGATGCTAAACTTTAGATCTGTTTTTTCTTTGATGTTATGGGATATGCTTGGATTGGATTGATTGTTCATCTTCTCTTCCAATGTTCTTATTTTCTTTCTCTTTTGTTTTCTCCAATTTTTCTTCCCTTAATCTCTATTTTTATGTTTTCTCTTCCAAAAGCTTTTGTATATGCACACCATCTATTTGATAAAATGTTGTAAAAGACTCTCACCAACATTATCATGGCTTATTAGGTTTTTCTTATGAGACCTTATATTGACATGCATACTTTGATACCTTAGAAGTGTAATGAAATTTTTTGGCTAATGCAAAAACATCAAAAGCATGCCAGGTGGATATCGACAATGAGGACCTGTTGCATTTGCTGAGACCTTGGCCAATCTATCCTTCAGGTTAGTAATATCTTTAACTACCTATGTTTCAGTTCTACTGCATTGTACTCCAATATTTAATTTGTTTTGTTATGAGTCAGTTTTTGAATCTGCTTATCTGATTTTGTAAACTATTTGTTTTGTTTTGATTCGAAGGCAATTGATTTCCCATGGCCTTATCCTTAAAATCACATTCACACCACACCATAACCAATTTTTTAATAAAACAAATTAAACCATTCATTTAACTTCGTATTAAACCTACAATACTTAATCACTTTATTATTAAATTTTGTCCAAGCAATTTAAAACTTCAGGCATTGAGATGTAGGCATTGAGTTCTATACCTCATAACACCAAAACAATTTACTAATGACATTATAGTAGAAAGAAGAAAAAAAATTAAGAAAGAAAATGTTAATTCTATTTTTTGAATTTGTAATACACTGAAACTGAACAACTGGATTAGTTTACAAACAAAACAGAAACGAAAAATGAAAAAAATTACAAGAAAACTCTTAATCATAAATATTTGTTTTCAAAGTTTACAACTACAAGGTGGAGGCTATTAATGCTCAAATTATGGAGAGGGATAAAGTGAAAAGGCGAATAAAGTGGAAGGTGCCAAAGAAAGATTTTATAAAGCTTAATGTGGATGGAGCTCACTCATCTAAGGGTGTGTCAGGGTGTGGAGGGATCATGAGGAATGAAGATGGTAACTGGTGTGGTGGTTTTGCAAAGTGTGTCGGGCATAGTAGTCCCCTTATGGCGGAGTTATGGGGTATTCACGATGGGTTGAAGATGGTTCTGGAGCATGGTTATCAAAGAGTGATTGTAGAATCGGACTCTAAGGAAGCGGTGGACATTAGTAATAATATTGGTGATAATAAGTTACTTTCGTGGAATTTGGTTCGTAACATCCATAAGCAGTTGAGTAGGCTGGAGGAGGTGGAGATTTGTCATGTTTTTAGAGAAGCGAATAGTTGTGCAAACCGTTTGGCTTTGTACGACAAGGAGTCTAAGGGTCTGTTTGGATAATTTTAAACTAACGGAACGGGGCGGAGCGGAACTGAATAGAATGGAGCGGAATGGAGCGGAATGGAACATAAACTTCATTCCATTGTTTGGATATTTTACGACGGAGTGGTATTAATATCCCATTCCATTGTTTGGAAATTGGACGGAGCGAAAAACATTAAAATGTTTTTATTCCATTTTTACCCATTACTTCAAAAATACTAATATGGTTAATGTAAAATTTTGGAGGACAGAATTGGAATTGTGCTACTAATTTATTTCATTCTATTGGATACACCCCAATTTGGGTGGAATGAAAAATAGGCTAAAGTACTGGTATTGGATGGAATGAGTTCCATCACATTCCATTCCATTCCATTCATTTTTTATAAAACCAAACAATGGAACATAACATCATTCTACTCCGTTCCATCATTTTCCATCAATTCAAACATACCCTAAGGAAAGAAGTATATTTTATCGGGATATGCCGCATTGGTTGGTAGAGTTTTTTGATAGGGATTTTAGAGGTGTTTCTTATCCTAGGACTGTTTTTGTTTAGTTTCGGTTTGTTCTGGGCTTAGGCCCTCCTTGTTAGAAAAAAAAAAAAGAAGTTAGAAGAGAAAGATTAAGAGTTTTTTTTTTTTTGATAAACTAAAGATTAAGAGATTTAAAGATTGAAAAATGAACTCCAACAAAATAACATAACGGAGGATGGAAGATCTAATGAAACTTTAAATAAGAGTGAGGGAGATTTGACGATGGCTGAGGAGGCTGCAAATTAATTAACTTCGGTTTAATTTTTTTCCCCTAAGAAACGTTTTTTTATAAGTTTCTACATGTGGTTGTATATTATATTTTGATTGATTTTGATCTAAATCTTTTTGAAAAGGATTATATTGATCTTATTTTATTGATTTAATTTATCTTGATTTATTGATCTCGGTTTATTCCATTTGATAAATCTCTTTTAGAAAAGGATTATATTGATCTTGATTTATTAGAGTTTATTCTTAATAATTAATTGAGTTTTTTTTACCAAGTATAATTAATTGAGTTAAAAGCATAGAATTGTAAAAATAATTATATTGATATCTACTTTTGATTTAAGTAGAAACTTTTTTATTGTAGGAGTATGCATATAATAATTATATTACGAGAACTATTTAATGTATGTCTATAATATATATGGCAGTAGTTAATTTTGACTGTTTTTTTATTTTTGTTTAATTTATTTTTTATTTTATAATATGAGAATAAAAAATATTTACATCCTTAATTCTTACCCCCTTCTTCTTTTTCTTGAATTGGAGGAAAACCGTGTTGAAATATAGATTTTGTGATATTGATTCATTATTTTGGCTTATTATTTTAGAGGTTTGACAATACTTTTTTTATATAATATTTATTTTAATTAGTTATAATATTTATTTACTTGACAGTAAATTAACTAGACATTAAAATAATAAATTCAATATTTATCACTAATAGAAGATATTTATTTATAAATATAATTAAATATGAGACACATATTCATCGCTATTTAATAAGTAAATTTAAGATGATATGACAAATATTTAATTTTACAATTATTTTTATAAACACAAATATTATCAATATTTTTATAAACAATAAAATTCAACTATTGATAAAAACTCAACTATTGAAATAAGTTAAAAATATTTTTATAAATGGTCACATGAGTTCAAAGCACTTATAAACGGAAAAAAAATCTAGATGTTGATATAATTATTTGTATAAACGGACATAAGTTACAATAATTTTTATAAACGGAACAAGTTATAAATATTTTTGTAAATAGACACATAGGTTCAAGGCACTTACTATATTTGTAACTATATGAATGTTAATCAAGGGAATAAATGAATGCAAATTTGACAAATGAAAGTGAGAGACGTATAATATGAATCCAGACAAGAAAATGTGAATGTATCTATAAGATACCAATTGTAGACGGTTAATTTTAATGCCATCTTTTAAATTTTTCTTTTGCTTCTGTTTTATATAATTGAAGTTAGATAATCGGATGTACGATTTATTATAAGTACGGATCAATGATTAAAAATTGATGTATATTATTAATCTATATTTATAACTATGTGAATGTTAACCAATTAAAGAATGAATTCAAATTTTACAACGTCTAATTTAATAGACGTATAATATGAATTCAGACGTGACCCGACTTACCATCACTTATAAGGCCTCATCAACGTAAACAATTTATTAATTACTCATATAACAAAACAAGTAACTAACCAAAAACATCTTTTAAATTTGAGTTAGACTTCAACATTTAAAACGTCTAATTATTTATCTGCAGCCCTCTTAGACAGAGTCTAGATTAGATCATGTTTAGTTCCCATCACACCATGTTATAATTAATCTTCCCTATCATATCAAATTTTCTCTTTCTTTCTTTTATCATTTACTTTCCTTTTAGCCCTTGCCCTGATCACGATCCAACGTAAAGACATTCGGCTTCTGAATGTTGAACTGTGAGGCTAAAGTAGTTGGACCACAATTGAGTTGCGGTTAATTCTAGCGAGAGGTCTTGCCAATTTGATGTGATCCTCTTTATAAAACTATTTTGGATTTTTGTTTATTGCAAGCTGTCAAGCAAGTTGCCACATGGGGTCTACCTGAAAAGGATTCTACATGACGTTGCCCCCACTTCCACCTCTTCTTTAGATTCCTTTTTCATGTGTAATTCAATTCTCACCTTTGCACTTCAAAATAAATATTATTATTTATTTATTAGTTTGATTAAAACTCGGGTACATTCAAATTTAATTGAGTATCGATATATTTAATTAATTAAACATTATGATTTAATGTCAAATTACTTTTTTATTTTATTTTAAAATAAATTAAAATTTTAACCGGTAGCTAATTTGAATTCACCATACTAAAGAATTTACTTATTAATTTTAATAGCAATTTCTTTTTGATTTATTAGTTTAATAATTGAAATTTTATTTTTTTTAAAATGAATAAATAAAATAAGTGAAATATGCTAAGTTACTAATTGAGCTGAATTAACTAAACAACTTTAATTTAATAGAAATTATTAAGGTCTAACAACAAACAAATAGTTCCAATTGAATATTCAACATAAATCAACTAGATTAGTTTAGTTTTTTAATGTTTAGATTTAAACTAAATTAAACTTGACCTTTATTAGTTTAAATGTTGATTTTATATCATTTAAATTTGTTTTTTTTTTATCAAGTAAAATTTTTTTGATCAAGATAAAAAATTGCGTTTCTTTAATATATGAGTTAAATTATTATATTTATTCAATATAGTTTTTATTAATTTTCTTTATTAATGAATCCACAAAAAATAGTATTTGTTATTTTAAATAATATAAATAAATTTTTATATTTCTATTATTTTATATATTTTTTAATAACAATATATAGATAAAAATAATTAATCGACTATAAAAGAAAATAGATGACCTAATAAAACACATATACAAGTAAAAATGCAAAAATACAATTAACTAATGAAGAGCAAACAAACACTCTAGTAACAAAACAAGAAGAACCGAAGAAATAAAACAACGTAACAAGCCTCCCAATTAGGCATGATAATGAGGTGGGTCACAGACGATTATTACCTCCTCAAATTCAAACTCAAATTCTCAAACAATTTATGTGTCCTGCCCTAAATTCAAACATGGATGAAGAATTGAAACTCAAATTCGACCCAATCGGGTTCGGATTGGGTTAGGGTATCCCGTCCCTAACCATCTATTTAATAAAATTATTTTTTTAAATAAAAATACTTATTTTTTCCAAAATCAAATTGCATTATATAAATAATAAAATAAACAATTTCAAAAAAATACATACATACACTTCAAAAACTTTAGCTAATAAATACAAATCAAAATATCAAAATGGAAGAGTGATGAATCCCGAGTGATCAACCTCACAGCAGTAAGGGATAAATACCAACCTCACAAAGCACAACATCAAAAAGAAATAAACTCTCACAAATCATAGTCAGGATGTCAAGACATCAAATACGACTTCACAAGCACATAAACATCTTCATTCAGGCTGACAAGACGTCAGTTATTACCTTAAGCATCTCATAGTTATGTCAGCATCAAAACATCATGCTTCAACTAAACACTAGATCAGGAGTAAAAACTACTACCCTCTCAAGTAGTATTCCCTCTCAAGGGAAAATAATATAAAAAAATACCAAACTACACTAAAACACATACCATCTCCTTCTATAGTACCAGAAAATATCTTCCTTGGAGCTCACTCAAAACATAATAGGGTGACTGCTCTGATGCCAATTGAAATTCTGGCACAATATGAAAGAGCAGATGTCGTATACGATGTTAGGACTTCTGAGATATCAAACGCAATGTCAAGCATAATGTTAAGACATCATACCAATAGACATAATAATAAACCGGTTAAAATAAAATGCAGGAAATAAATAACACAAGTCAATTGTTAACCCAGTTCGGTGCAACTTCACCTACATCTAGGGATGTCCAAGCTGGGAAGGAAATCCACTATAATAGTATTAGTTTGAAGTTCTAAACAACCTCTGATTTTGCAAACTTCACACCTAATCACTACCTGTTCTATTCTATGTAAGACACTCCTAGGTATGAGACCCTTCTCGCATCTCTTCAATCACACAACATGTGATAAACAAATTTGACAAGCAAAGAGGAGACACACTCCAATAAACATAATCAACTACTGCTTAAAAGCTTATGAGTGTTTCACAATTACAACTCAACTAACAGTCCAGCCCTAGCATCAAACGATATAAGAGCGGCTCACAATAAATAATGAACTGACGAAGTCCTAATAATTGACACTTTTACATATGCGGCTCATGCTCTTCTTAGGTTTAGAGACTTCCTTTTTATAGCCTAAGAAACGCTTGGGCTTGGGCTAAAAATCGCAGCAGAACCAATCTGAACTGTTGCACAAAATCTGCAGATCTTCTGCATAAAGTCAGGAAAAAAATTAAGTTGTTACAAGACATGTTTTGACATTTAATCTTGGCAAGCAAATCAAATCAGAATTCAATATCATCTCCTAGGTTAAATTCTTCTTGGACCACAAATAATGTGAACAAAATCTTCAGAGGATCTTTAGATATCTCACATTAAAAATAAATCATGCAAGAATAAAAAACAAGTCCCGTTCTAATGTCGTACCAACATGTTAGGACATCTTGTTCAACATTTTGCCATGCCAACAAAATAAAACCTAACAACCATTTTTCTCAATATGAAAAAAGACTTGTTACAATAAATATTATCCTCAGTGACGGAGATGAAGAATCAAATTGTCCATGGTTTTGAAATAACAGCAAAGCAAATAAGTAAAGTAAAGGAAACAAAATATGAGTCGAAAGAACCCAAATACTCTTCCAAGAATATGTTATAACACTCTTTAAGGATTTTTCTATAATATCATATTTTTAATATGATGACAAATAAAACTATTTGAATATGATGTTAAAGAAATGTACAAAAGGACCAAAATTTAGTGAAATATGCAATTTGATGTAGTATACACTAGATCTCTTTAATAAAAGCGTTATTTCATAATGACAAATTGTGTAAAACAGTATGGTGAAAGAAAATTAAAAACATTGGCCTTAGGCCCTTTTTTTCAATTTTTTATTTATTTAAAATATGGGTATTTTAGTAGTTTTTTCTTTAATCAATACGTCTGTTGTGGGCAAAAATATGCTATTTGCATCTTTATCTTTTTTGTTTGTTTTTTGGAATTCTTTTTCTACTTTTTTTATAAATTTATATTTTAATCCAAAAACGAGTACTCAAACTCTTGAATTAACTAATTGAAAAATGATCATAATATTAATAGAAAATTTCTTTAAAGACCCCTTAACTTCCTGAAAACCCGCAGCGAAATTTTTAAAATACCTCTATATTTCTGAGATGCATCTTCGAAATTACTTTTTTCGGAAAAAAAATTAATTTTGAAAGTGCACTTCCGAAAACACAAAAAAAAAATTGTTTTCGGAGATGTATTTCCGAAAACACAAAAAAAAAAAGTGTTTTCAGATATGCATTTCCGAAAACACCTTTTTTCTTAGAGAGGGGTTGACTTCAGAGATGCGTATCCGAAATATTCAAATTTTTGATCTTAGAATGTTTTGGATATGCATTTTTGAAAAAAATTCAATAATTATTAAAAAATTAAAATCAAGGTGAATCAATACAACTAATAATAACATTAATTGTATTAATATATATCATTATAATCAAGATATAATAATAATAATAATAATATTAACCTAATAAATATTTAAATTAAAATTTTTTTAATATAAAAAATCATTATTAATAATAATAAAGATATTTATTTTCTATTTTTTTTATGATACATAAAAGAAAATATTTTATGAACTAATTTTAAAAAACAATTTTATAGTTATAGAAAATCATTTTATAAACAAAATTTCTTAAACAATTTTAAAGTTAACAATTATTTTACTAACTTATATAAATTAAAACATTCTAATTTCATAAATAAATTTTGAATTATATAAAATTAGATATATAATATTTTTATTCATTAAATAAAATTAAGACAAAATTTTCTTTTAATTTTTTTAAACTAAATGAAAAATATTTTTTTATCATAATTAATTATTAAAATAATTTTTATATTTTTTATTTTTATTTATTATTTTGAAAAACTATGTAATTTGAAATTTATATTAAAATATGAATAAAATAGCAAATAATTTTATTCTTATTTAATCTCTTTTATTTTAAAAATTTTATGAATAATTATTAATGTATTTATTTTTATATAATCATAATTATTGTGTATTAGTTATAGTTTTAGTAATTATTAATATGAAATTTATTTATTAATTTTAATTGAAATTAGAATAGAAATATCACCCGTGTAATTATTATTATTATTATTATTATTATTTTTTGAACCAATAAAAAATATGTTGATTAATTCAAAAAACAGTTGGGGTACAAGGTGACCAAAGGTCCAACCTAACTACACACCTAAAGCATCAAGTATGCAACATCAAGTGTGCGGTATACTCACGGTATCTACGACTATGCCAACTCCTATGTATGATGGCCTCTATAATATTATTTACAATATCTGTGGTATTTCTATCTATTCTATTACCAAAACAAACAACATTTCTAAACAGCCAACAATGGTAAATTGTCTCGGCAATCGCAATCTTCATAATCCAAGCTTTTTTTCCTTTTCCACTACAGTAGGTGATGAGCCATTGGAGCTCCACGTTCCAAGGAGAAGGGAGGTAATCAACACAAAGCCAACTTAAAACATCTCTCCAAATCTGATTGAGCTTGCTACACTCAAAGAAAAGGTGATCTATATTCTCAATCTCATGGCAGAGGCAGCACTGCACATCACCAATGATCCCCCATTTGGCCAATCGATCTTTAGTTGCCATCCGACGATGACATGTTAGCCAAAGATAGGTGACAGCCCTTGGTCTAGCCATGTTCCCTGCAATCAAATCATACCAAGCAACAAAATTATTATCACTATATAACACTTTATAAGCACTCCCCAAACTGAACTTCTGAGAGGTAATGCTGCTGTTCCAGTAGCTCAGAATGTCATTAATACGGTTCCTAGCTTTCATAACCCCTTTAATGATCCACGAAGCACCCATGGTCACCTCAATGTTCATGAGATTTTGCTCTTTAATGAAATACGAGTGCATCCACTTCACCCAAAGGCAGTCCTGCTTTTTACTCAGATTCCATAAAAGCTTGAGCATGGTCACCTGATTCCACATTTCCAGGTGGATAATTCCCAGCCCTCCATGCTTGATTGGCTTGCAAACAGTGTCCCAGGCCACAGGGCTCTTGCTGCTATTAGTTTCACCACCTGTCCAAATAAATGTGTGACAAACAAAATGAATTTTGTGTATAACACACTTGGGAATCGGGAAACATTGCAGCCAATAACTTGCAATAGCCGTGCAAACAGATTTGACAAGTTGGATCCTTCCAGCCATGCTTAGCAGTTTGGCACTCCAGTGATGGATTTTATTGAGGATCCTTTCAATAAGGGGAAGATAATGATTCAATGACATCTTCTTGCTGGTGAGAGGCACACCAAGGTAACGAAAAGGCAATTGTCCCTCATTGAACCCAGTACTCACAAGGATATTCTGTTTCTCCTCCTCACTAACATCACCAAAATACACATTGCACTTTGAAGTATTAACCCCTAGACCTGTGGAGTTGTAGAAGGTGTGCATAGTTTTCATCATCATATCAACAGAACTTTTTTCACCCCTAGCAAAAAGCAAAATGTCATCAGCAAAGGTAAGGTGGGTCAGGGCTAGCTTTGCACATCTAGAATGGTGGTTGAAATTATGATTTTGCTGCATTCTTTGAAGGAGCCTGCTCATATATTCCATGACAAGCACAAAAAGGTAGGGGATATTGGATCCCCTTGCCTTATACCTCTCTTTGCCACCATAAGCTTGGAGGGATCACCATTGATACTGAATCTATAAGAGACAGTAGATACACCTGCCATGATCCATTTGACAAAAACCTAAGGGAATCCAAGCTCAAGCAGGATGGTACTAATAGCCTTCCAATTAAGGATATCATATGCTTTTTGGAGGTCAAGTTGTATAAGACATCTAGGAGGGCCATACTTCTTAGAGTAACCTTTGATAAGCTCTGTGGCAAGGAGAATGTTGGAATGAATTTGCTTACCAGGGACAACTGCTGCCTGATTATGGCTGGTAATGGATCCAATGACTGCAGCAATTCTGGCAGTGAGAATCTTGGAGTAGACCTTATACACAATGGTGCAGCAGGCTATTGGTCTGTATTCTCTAAGATATTTGGCATCCACTTTTTAGGGAATCAGAGTGACCAGGGTACTATTGAAGGCTTTAAACATGGTACAGTGGCTGAACCAGTAGCAGATAGTGTTAATGAGATCATCTTTCACTATGTCCCAGCAACTTTTGAAAAATTTAGCACTGTATCCATCTACACCAGGGGCTTTAGAGTCTCCTAAATCATGAAGGGCATCATAGATCTCTTTCTCTTTGATGGGGGATAGAAGATGTTGTCTCTGAATAGTGGATAGCTGAGGTCCATCTCTCATAATCCTCAAATCAATTTGCTGCAGCTCTCTATCTTCAGTCCCCATAAGTTCCCCAAAATGCATCATAACCTCATTCTCAATTTCTTCTCTAGACTCTAGGTAAGTCCCATCAGATTTAAAAATGTGCATTCTTTTCTGTTTGTTCTTGGCTTTAACCACTGCATGAAAGAAGTGATTATTCCCATCTCCAAGTTTAATCCATTCCACTTTGGATTTCTGCCTTAGAACTTTCTCTTCCATCTCTTGCCACTTGATAATTTTCTCAGAATTCTCCTTGATATGCTGCATAAGAGTATGGTTCAAATTATCACCAATAAGAGCCTGCTGCAGATTAGCAAGTTCCTGCCTAGTATCAAGAATGGTCCTCTGAATATCTGTCAAGGGTCTGCTCAACTTTCTAATGGTGCTACTCAATCTTCTAAGCTTCTGCCATAGAATGAAGGGAGGGCTCCCCATAATAGGCATTTGCCAGCTCCTAGCCACAGCTTCTTGGAATCCTGGAATTTCAGTAACACAATTGATGAATTTGACGGAGTTTCTCCTGGGCCTCATAGGAGCCATGCTAGCAACCTGAAGAATAACATGATCAGAGACACTATGAGGAAGATGTCTAAGCTGCAACTCCAAATTCTGAAACCAATTAGGGTTGCCAAGGACTCTATCAATTCTGGAGAAGATAGGTTCATTGACTTGATTATTATGCCATGTATAATAATCACCCACATTGTCCATCTCACTTAAATTGCAGCTAGTCATCATATCTTGAAGGTCTCTGAACTCATTCTCAAGGACCATTCTGCCTCCAATCCTATCAGTGCTCTTGAGGACATTGTTGAAGTCACCAACAATGCACCAAGGGCTGATCTGATTTCTAGGGATGTGTTCAATATCTCGCCATAGAATTTTTCTCTGCTCCAAAGTATTCATAGCATAGACCACAGTCATTAAGAATCTTTCTTTGCCATCTATATCCTCCACTCTGCAATGTATGAATTGGCTAGAACTATCTTCAACAATGATGTTGGTATTGTTTGAGTGCCAGCAAATCCAGATACGCCCATTACCATGATGTTGGTAATTATCCACAAAACTGTCATAGTGTTTCAGCTTTTCCCTGATAGCATGAGCTTTAAGGTGTTTAACACGGGTTTCAAGTAAGATACAAATTTCAGGTTGCAGATCATTGAGACGGGAGCATATCTCTCTCATTTTTCCAACCTTGTTCAGCCCCCTTACATTCCAAGATGTCAACATGGCTCAATGGTTATGTGCTCTACTGGATCAGCCAAATCCCCTAGAGCAGTGAAACCATTGCTACAGATCACGTTGTGTTTATCCTGAGGGTTCTTGCTATTGGTGCTCTTACCATATCGCTGCTTTGGTGTTTCCCAAACAAGTGCTCCTTCATCATTTATGCTAGCCACCTCTGGTAAATTGGTGTTCTCCACCACTGGTTTTGTCACAGGACTAGGGCATTCTGTTGGTTTTTAGGTCTTGTCCTCTTCTTTCTTCTTAGGCTTCCATGTTGGCATAGTCTGTCTTTGCTCACAGTTATGGCCAAATGTCTGGCATCTCCCACAGAACTTAGGTAACCACTCATATTCTATGGCCTGCTGCACCAGGGTACACTCATGATTCCGGATGGTAATTTCCTTGGGCATTTGTTTTGTAGCATCAACTTCTATCATCATCCTAGCATAAGAAGCTCGTAATTTGTGTGCAGTGCACTCATCAGTAACAATAGGTGTACCTATGGCACTACCAAATCTTATTAAGACTCTTTGCACCCCATAGCCTCAGAGGCAAGTTAGGCAGTTTCACCCAAACAGGGACAGTGCGCAGCATATCCGTCTTCATGTTGAAATCATGACTCCAATCTCTCAGCAACATAGTCATGTTCTTGATGGTGTATGGTCCGTTCATGAGAATTTCCTCCTTTTCATCAAAGTTCTTGAAACGTAGAATAAAGTAGCCATCATCATGATACAGAATATCAGGTAATTGCACAGAATTCCACTGCTTGATCATGAATTGTCGAACCATATTCATACTCAAATCCCCCCTAACACATACATGATAAGAGCATTCTCCCAATACCTAATTTCAGATTCAATATCCTCTTCTTCAATTTCAACCACTATCTTCCCGTCTACAACTTTAGGAGCAATGAAATCGAGATTCATACCATGTGAGGGTTTACGGTTGTTGTTGAGCACGTCCACCCAGAGCTTCCGAGGTGCTTCCATGGTTGGCGCTTTCGTAGCAGGGGTTTCACTTCCTTTCGCAGCTTTAGCTTTCGCTGTGAGAATTTCATCTTCTTTCGTATTCACATTGGAGCTTTGTGCTTCCTCTCTATCTTTTTCCTTTGTCTGAGCAATATCAGCGTTGACTAGCGGTGCTTCCGGCATTTCCTCAATCGTAACCAACGGTGATTCCGGCGGCGAGGGTCCCGATCTGGGTGGTCTCCCTCGTCCCCGTCCTCTCCCTTTCTTGAAAGCCATTTTTACTATTTAAAGATTTAAATGTTGGTACTACACTACCTACATTTCTGCTTATTATTATTATTATTATTTATAACTTATAAATTATATCAATTTTATAATATATGAATTAATCAATATCTCAAAAAATTTTAATTTTTGGGATATTTTCGGATATGCATATCAGAAAAAACTTCTGACCATTTTTTTGGGATTTTTTTCGGATATGCATTTCCGAATTAATCAAAATTCCATTTTTTTTGGTGTTTCGGAGATGTATCTCCGAAATAACCAAAATCCCAATTTTTTTCGGAGATGCATCTCCATTTTCTGGAAAAATCTGAACAAAAAAATTACTTCAGAAATGCATTTCCGAAATAAAAATATATTTGGGTCTGTAAAGAAAATCTCATATTAATATTTATACCTACACTTATGAAGAATATTGCACATCATACTAATAGGCCCAAAAAGGAAACAATTGCCCACAACAACTCACTAGAAAAAAATTGAGAAAATTTTATCCCATACTTCAATTATTTTCCTACTCTCACAATTCATTTAATTTGACTAAAATACCCTTAAATAAGTAATTTATGTTTAAAACAAAATTAAAAAACCACCTTTTGAAAAAAAATTATAATTCATTCAATTTCGGAGACTTTAATTAAGGCATCTGAATAACATAAAAAAAATGAATGTCGGAAGAAAAAAAAAACCGCTGCCTAAAGTGATTGTCTACCCAGTCCACGTTAATTTACAAAATACATCACTTTTAGCCACGACTTAAAACTGTTGCCTAAAGTCTAAAATTTTGAAAAAAAATAGATCACCGAAACACTTTATTATTTAATAAAGTTGTCTGTTAGAAAATTACTGGAACACATTAATTTTGTAAATTAAAATTTCACTATTGGAACTTTTTTTCCAAGTGCTCCGTTACATTAAAAATTACGAAAATTTTCTACCGAAACTCTTTTGTTAAGTATTCTAGTATATTAAAAAATTAAAATTTAACTATCGGAACTCTTTTGTCAAGTGTTCCAATAAACTAATGTAGGAGTATAAAAAAATTTCAATTTTAAAAAGTTTTTTTTTGAATCAAACGGATTTGTATTAATTCAAAAACTATTATGTACAAGGCGGTCGCAAACGATCCCGCCCTCAAGGACAAATAAACAAACAAGACAAAGAACGATCTCCTAAACCATAAGCATGGCTAGGTGCTTTCTAACTTTCCTATTTTCCCAAACTCTATATACAAGAGCATCTATGATATCTTTCACTATCCTTTTGCTATCTATGTCATTACCAATTTTTTTTTCATTCCTGTAATGCCACGTATGGTAGATCGTTTCTGTTGCGACATATTTCAACAAATGACTTTTCCAACCTTTTCCATTGCACTTACTTACCAGCCAAGTAAGTTCCTCATGCCAATTTGAGGGTTGGTGAACCACTTTAATCCACACGAGAACTTGATTACAGATTTCCTGTGTTCCCGAGCACGCAAAAAACAAGTGCTGAGTAGTCTCAACCTCACCACAGAAAGCACAGTAGGGCTGGAAATCAGGTTGAATCTATGAAGCCTCTTCTTTGTAGCCAAACGGTCATGACACACGTGTTCTGAAGCAAAGGGATGAATACAATTTGGTGGTTTGTAATTTACAGATGAACAAGTTCCGGTCCAAAGAGGTCTATAGTGCAATCAAGAATGTGGAGCCACACGTGTCTTGGTGTAATTTGCTCTGGAACAATTATGCAAGACCTAGGGCGCAATTTATCAATTTTAAAAAGTTTAATGATAAATAAAAATGATATAATTGAAATATTTTGATAAATGTTGGGGCATAAGAATACTATAATAGTAGAATTATAAGGTAAAATTTTCAAAAATTGAACAAGATATAACTCCAAAAGAAAACAATCTAAATTCTAGCACAATTAAAGTTCACTAAAAAATATTAACATATTGGTCCTTATTATTAAGTTTACATAACATATAGTTCTATAAAACGCATATCATATCTCTTTGAGAATTTAGATTCACTACATTTAAATACTCATGTTTCATAACCGAAGTCACCATGACCAAATAGAAAAAGATCATATATTAGTAATCTCTCACTTAATCAATCCCACCCAACATTGAGATGTCTCTATTTATGCATCCACATATTGATAATATTGTGAATGTTTTTGCAGATGGTAATTGTAGACTTCAAGTTGCTGTTAGATTAATGGGTAAGGTTGTTAAGAATTAGTGTAACATTAGTCTTAATCTTATTAGAGGGTTAGACAAGAACCCAGGAGATTATGTGCGAATGTATATGTCCAGTAAAACATATCAGAGAAGCATTGACTTTGTGTGGATTGATAATGCACTCGTTTTAAAAGTGGGCGAATTTTTTAAAAATGGGACATTTACTTGCACCTAATTTATAAGAGGGTTATAGTAGAGTTGACATGATTTTGATACTGCAAATCATTTATATCGCTAACAACATTTGACTTACTAGTGGTTCAAAGTTCAAACTACCCTCTAAAACAAATCTTCATTTGACACCAATAAAGTTTTGGTTTTCAAACACGTTGATGCACTTTAATGCATCACCAAAGTAGAAAAATATAAATGCATTGATGATTAACTATATTATGTATGCTATTGCTACTTATAAATTAATAATTATATAAAATATATTATAATATTTATCTCTTTAATCTATATGCGAAATGTCTCATGCTCCTAAAATGATGCTAACAATGATATATCTTCTCTCATTGGAAATAATCAAACAAATTGTATGTGACTATGAGTTTATTCTTTCATTTTTCAATACGTTTCATATGAACTAACACATTCGTTATTTGTCAGCCAAGTCGAATATGGTTTTATATAAGAGAAACAAAATTAAAAGACAAAAAAAGTAAGAAATAAAATTTAAAAGCAATTAAAATCAAAAAGAAAAAAAATAAAAGTTGAAACATTTTGGTAACCATGTAACAATAAGAAAAAAAAAAAACTAAAACAAAAATGAAAAGTGAGAAACCAACAATTATCTTTTGATTAGGACTTACAATCACTGTTTTAAAATTTGGACCAGTCATCGACTCGATTAAACTATAAAAATATTGAGTTATTGGTCGGACCAATGTGTCATTGGTCAAACTGTGTGATTTCTAATTCAATAATACATATTAAACAAATATTCACAAAATAAAATTCTTAACATATATTTCATAATTAAAAAATTTACAAAATAAAATTCAATGAATTTATTTGTGTAAATAAATTGATTAAAAATCCAAAATAAACATTTAACTTTCAAATATAACAATTTGTTGATGTTCATAAATTAACAAAAGTTGTATGATATAATAATATCATTAACTAGTAAACTAATATAAAACATAAATAAATTTTATGTTTAATATAAATAATTAAAAATAAAAGATAAAGTAGAAAAATAAATTCTATATATAAAAAAGTTTAAAAAATAATCTAAGTTTTACTTAAAAATAATAATGAAATTTATACTGAAAATAAAGTGAAAACTTAATTCCATCATTATTTGGTAACATACATTTTTTTTTTCAAATAATGATCTTCATACTGAAAATAAAGTGAAAACTTAATTCCATCATTATTTGGTAACATACATTTTTTTTTCAAATAATGATCTTCATACTGAAAATAATGTGAAAATATAATTTCATTTTTTCTTTTGGTAACATGATTTTCTTTTTAAATTTTTTGTTTATTTATAGTATTATTGTATCGTATACTTATTTTTCTAATTTTTTAAATTTATTATATTATTTGATTAATAATAAGTTTAACGAGAATGCATTAGAGAGAAATATTGTAATTATAGAATATATATAACTCTCTTTTCTTTGATCAAATTAAACATTAAAAGGATTTATGATGCAATTGGTAAAACTACAATTCTAAATTTTTTGAAAAGTTATAAATCTGATTCTTAAAATTTGACAAAATTTCATTTTTATAATTTTAACATTACTTAGTTAATATAAATAACTAACATAATTTTAATATTAGTATAATCAGATTTAAAACAGGAACACTAAAACTTAAGAAAAATGAAATTAAAGGGAACAAAATTATAATTAAACTAAAAAATAAACATAAAAAGATCAATCTGCTAGATAAAAAACTCACCAATTTATTGGTCTGATCAGTGAATCGTTCGGGTCACATCGATTTTTACTGATTCAATTATATAATCGAATGACCTTATTAGACCGCTCTATCTTTCAATTTTTGATCTAACTAATTCGATCTATCGGAACAGTCTGAATTTTAAAACACTTCTAGTAAAATGTGATGTTTGAAGATTGTTTTGATAAAAAAAATTAAATAAGGTTTTGCGAAATTTTCAATCTTGAGTTTATTAGATTAAGTTTGAGAGGAAAAAAGCGAGAGAAGAGAAGAATTTTTTATTGTTATATTTTTATTTATCGGATCAGTCTTTCCTAAGAAAATCATCCAAAAGAATCAATTCAGTAAATGATAGAATGAGAAATTGTTAAGGATCCTCTTAAAATATAAGGGGTAGAAGGAGCAATTTCCGAAAACAAATCACATATCTCCACCCAGCCCAATTGACTGTTTAAATGGGCTTTGTACTTACGGGTTGAATTCTAAATCTTACTTTTCTTATTATTTTTTTCTCCTTTATTTAAATGATTCTATTTTTATCATATAACATTTTTTGAAGAAAAGTTTTCTCTCTCTCTTTTTTTTTTTTTTTTTTGTATTAAATCCGAAAAAAAAATGAAATATTAAAAATAATTAAAGGAATGTCACCTTTAGCTTTAAAGTGGATTATTTATATTGGTAGGATTCTATGCAATTTGCATATTCATAATATAATACTTTTTCTAAGATTCAGCTTTTTTTTTTTTAATTTTAATTTTGTTAGTCACATTTTCATTTATTTTGTAATATATATATATATATATATATATATATATATATATATATATATATATATATATATATATATATATATATATATATATATATATATATATATATATATATATATATATAGATGTGTGTGTGTGGTAGCTTATCAAGTTTTCTTTAGTGATTATGTAGATGACTATTATATTTTAGATTTTATTTTACTGAGTATTTTTGAGAAAGTCTTTTTTAAAGGAAGAATAATTAATTAAAAATTTAGGATGAAAAAAACTCAGCAGAATACGAATAGGAACAACTAAATATAGAAAATGATCAAGGCCGACCCAATCAACACGGAGGCTTCGTTCTAATTTAAAAAATGGGCTCAAATTTAAAATATAAGTACAATTATAATAATTAAAAAAACACATAAAAAATACAATAATATATATATTTAATTATAGTTATTTTGAGTTTTGATCTATCTCAATTTTTGTATATACTGAGTTTTTATCATAACATTTTTTTGATTTATTGAATTTTAATTATAACAATTTATTTATTTTGATTAATATTTATGAAGAGAAAAAAACCGGAACCTTTCAAAATTTTGGGACTTTCCAAAATTTGAGGTCTGTGCTGTAGCACTTCTTGCACATGCACAGGATCCTGAGAGTGATGATACAAACAAAGAAAATTCAAAACAAAAATACAACCATAGCTTCATGGGAGCAACTAAAGAAAAGAAACGAACCTAATAAACCACCAGTGCAACAAAGCACCTATCAACAGAAACATTTTAGTTCTCAGACACCAAATCCACCAACAGCAAACCAAACACACTTTCTACGCCAAACATGACAAATCTTTTGATTTGTTATTGATTCAGGCACAAGATAAGAATCTGATCAAGGCATATAGTGAAGGATCGGAAGTTCAAAGAAGAGCTATTTAGAAACGAGCTCTTAGTTAAAAAAATACTCTTATCTTCCCGGAACTTATATACCTACTCTTGAACTTAGGCTTAAGACCTAAAGAAAAGAAAATCTCAAACAAAGTTCTAAGATTCTAAGAATAGCCAATTACACCCCTAATCACTTAAAGATCCTATACGAGACACTAGAAGCAAAAATTCCTGGAAAAAAAAGACACAAAATTACGTCCGATCAACAATGACATTGCATTTAAACATAGCTTTTTAAGAAGAAAACCTACCATGCATAAGTTTCTAAGAAAAAACCACTACCTTATAGGGATCCAACTCTTTCGAATCTTAGATAGAAAAGAAATCACACAGAGAAAATACTATTACTAGCATGTCTTCAAACTCACCTATCACTCTCCCCACTTTAGTGAACTTTTTGGAGAACTGAGAAAAAAAGTAAACCATAGATTTTTCATGACAAAAAAAAATGGTCTTTTTTCACCTAAGATCCCAAAACATTTACCTCCCATTTATCAATTTGACCCACAATACCTTTTTGAATTTCAGAGAAAACTCTCAAAAATCTAATTTAAGAAGCATAAATAAAAAAACATTTGCTGCTTAATAATTGATATCAATTTTAATTTTATTAATTTTACTCTTAGAGTAATCCATAATAGATATCAATTTCAGAGTGTTTAATAATTGAGATTCGTAGTTATTATCTATTGCACCAAATATTCACCATAGACATCAATTTTAATATAAATTAATTTTTAAAAGTTAAAAAATGAAAAACACAAATAATATTTATATCAAACCAAAAAACTTCATAAGATAAAACAAAAAAATTGTATATTTTCAAAAAGCAAATCTATATATTGTTTTTTATTATAAAAATCTAATTTTTATGTTTTCTTACATCTGCTTCATGACTCAAAATATGTTTGTCACTTTTTACGACACACATTTTAATTAGGGGTGACAAAACGAGTCCGGTTTATTAGATATGTTGTTTTGCCCGTACTTTAGGGCGAGATGTATTAAGGTTTTAGACCCTCACTCTTTAATGTGACATTCCCCTTTTGTTTCTTATGCGGGTTATGTGGGCACGTAAAATAACATAAATTTTTGTATTTTTAAGTTTAAAAGGTGTAGTGTCCACGGGCTTAGCCCGCCCCTCCTTCACTTTTTTGCAGGAAGAATCAAGGTTTAGACCTGCATTCTTAACTTTGTTTGTCCCGCCCATTATTTTATGGGCGTTTTGCAGGAAGGGCCTAAACGGGACGGGACTGCCGTTTGCCACCCCTAATTTTAATACTTACTCCATCTTATTTAAATTTTACTATTTATTGAAATAATAATTAACTATGTTAATTTTAATGATGAAAAATTATTATTTAAAAATCCATATTAAAATTAATTATTATTATTATTATAATAAGATAAGTTGAAATAAACAAAAAAATATTTGTGAAATAAAATAAGGAATTTTACATTGATAACATAAAAGAATTAATAAATTAAAACATAAAAATTTATAAAAAAATTCACTTATAGCATCTTATGTTTCTTTCTATATAGTTAATATCTTTGTCTGGTTTTATGTTTCGGGTAAGTTTCTCAATTTCCTAAAAGATTAATTAACAAAATCCACTCAGCATGCACTTTATAATTGATTTAAATAATAGAGCAAGTGCTATAATATTAACATAGGTATCTAAATCTAAACGCACATGGTTACATATATACCTTACTTTCATGCTAGCAATTTTTGTTTTTAGCTCTTATTTAAGTCATTGCCAGAGAATTTTCTGTTAAGTAAAATTCCAAACACTGCTTCAAAAAATTTGCTTTATCCCATATGTCTTTTAGTTCTTGTAACATGTCTAGGAATCCTCCTCAAAAATCTCATGCACAACAAATATTATAATTAGGGTTCCTTAACTTTTGCTGTTCTCCTTTTGTGCTTCCCTCAGATTCTTCTCATTCTTCTCCTTTAGCTGAGCCAGTTCACACATATTTATGAGTTTAGTTTAATAATTGTGATGAAAGATAAAGTTAAATAAACAAGATGGAAAAAAGTTAATCAGCTTTTTGAGTATAAGATTCCATTTACTAGTACGACTGAAACAGAAAAAATTAGTTAGCCAATTAAGAGGTGTTGGAGTTTTATGGAAGTTCAGGGATTGTGTAAGACCAAGATTTTTGGGAAAATATCCTTGAGTTCAATTTTTAAAATGATAGATTCTAGCAGCCTATTGATATTTTTACCCTATAGTTTAAATTATGGTTAAAAAAATAAAGTACTATATGAGGCATGTATAGAAAACCATGTAAAAGCAGCCTTTTGATAGATAAGACAAAATGTCACTCTAATAGAAAACAAAAAAGCAATTATATTGTTGTTTGGTTAGGAGGAGTCTATATACTCTATATTATAGTTTGGATGATTTTTAGATTAAGTGTTGTTATATAAATGATTTGAAGATAACATTTTCATTTAAAATAATTAAGATTTAAAGTTTATGTGTGTTAGTTCGACCGGTCAAATCTTTTTGAAGATGTTAAATAAGGTTTAGAAGTTTATTGTGAGATTGCATATAAGGTTTTTTTTTTGGGTGGCATTAAATTATTGTCTATTTTTTTTTTGTTGGTGATATGATGTTTGTAATTCTAAGTATTAAGGGATTTGAGTGTTAAAATTTTTTAATCCGACTCTTTTTGTGGAGGATGGTTTCAAAGTATTTTGAGTTATGATTTGATATACTCTATGTAAGATATATATTTCAAGTGATATCATCCATCATTGAGGAGACATATGAAGGTTTTAGAGGGACTTCTTCTTGGTGAGAAAGTATTTTCATTCTAGGATTGGATCCTGATGTTGCTGTTTATAAATGATATTTCACAAAAAGTTGATAATTGCCTAATCAATTTTTTTAATAGATCAGAGGCTATTTCTGATTTTGGTGTAGAAGAGTCATTTGGTGGAGAGTATGGCTCATTAGGAGGACAAAGCATGGATTTTGGACCTTAGATAAAAGAAGATTATATTTGTTTAGGAGCTTGATAAGGTTAGTAATATTGTTTCAAATATTCGGGGTGGTATCTTCGGGTTAGCATCCATGGTGGTAGTGTAGCAGTGAGAGTGCTAAGTTTCTTCCTCCTCTTTGCAAGAGTTAGGCCCCTTCAAATGTGATTGTCTTCTCTTGAAAATTACTTAATGACATGGTTCCTAATTTGGGTCACCTTTTTAGACGTCAGAACATTGTGGATCCAATAGATTTATCATGTATCAATGTTCTATAAAAAAACTATGTGTCATCTTTTTGTTTTTTCTTTCTTTTCTAGGTTTAGTGGACTATAGTGTATTTCTGGGGATCCATGTGTTGAGAAATAAGTGTGAGTTATGTTGAGAAACAAGTGTGATTTTTAAGTCACAAATTGCTTGGAAAAGTGAATGTAGAGCACTTTATAAGTGAGAGGACCCTTACACATATCTGTTAGCTGAAGAATTCAATTAAAGGATTGTAATACCTTGGATTGTTGGATCATGACGAAGAAATAGTTCTCATGGAGCTATTTAAAGATTTTCTCTTTAGAAGAGATGTTATTTGACCAAGAGTAATGTTAGCAATGTGACAAGTATCCTTCGACGTAGGCGCTGTTATTGTCGAAACGTCAAAGCAGGAAGATTTGAAACTTAAAATGAAGCAGTTTCGTCCAGCAGACGCGTGGAGACATCCGAAGTATAGTAAAACGTTCAAAACGTCGAACGTGGCAGACATCTATGTAATGACCGTTAGGGTCGAAGTAGTATAAATAGGAATACTATTGTTTAGTTTGACATGTTCGAATCAATATACAGAAAATTCACAAAATACACTCGAAGTACCGGCGCGAGAGAAAAGAGTCTTTGCTGAAACAATGTATGTGTGAAGAACATCATATTTTCATACTTTATGTTATTTGTTCAATGCAAAGTTATACTTAAAAGTTCTTTGTTTATACATTTACTTTATTTCGTTTTAAAGTCATTTACTTATTGCAATTTACATCAACAAGTTGTATATTTTTGCAAATTGTAGAGATTATTGAATATGAATCAAATCACTAAAACATTATTCGACAATGTCCTAGGATCAATCTAGTCGATCCTGCGAGTAACCAGATTGTTTAAACACTTTGGAGGACTAGCGGTTGTTTGTCAGAAATCACTGGTAAACAATATCACCTTAAGATTTTGAGTGAATATGCAGTATCTCTCACTTGTTTGGGTGAATCTTTGACCTTTAGGTGAGTGTTTGGCGCAATGTGAATGTTCCCTTCTCATGATGATCCATCAGTGGTATCATAGCCTGGTTGGAGTAAGGGACCGACTCCTTGTATCAAAAGTCTTTCTAACTTTATGGTGGTCAGGCGACATGTCACATTGTAGTGCCTTTGACGAGTAAGGGTGTCTGTCAATGGCGATATTTGTGTGTGGATGAAAGAGCTTCCGATTGACGGAAAACATAGTGGATGTACTCACACTTGAGGGAGAGATTATTGAGAAATAAGTGTGAGTTATGTTAAGAATCAAGTGTGAGTTCTAAGTCTCACATTAAAGTGAAGGTTGAACACTTTATAAGTGAGATGACCCATAGACCTATCACTTTAAGATTTTGGGTGAATATGTGGTGTCTCTCTCACTTGTTTGGATGAGTCTTTAACCTTTAGGTGAGTGTTTAACCCAATGTGAATGTTTCCTCCTCATGATGACCCATCACCATGCTTATATCACACATATATTCTCTAATACTATCTTAGATTTAGTGCTGATCCTAACTCAACCTTAAAAACCAAATTGTTAGGTAAGAATTGTGGCCACTAATAAATATATGTTCAAGTCATTTATCAATCAATGTGGAATTCTTAACGCACAATGTCACACCTAACACTATTGAACACTATTGAGTTTGATAGAAAAAAAAAACTTATATAGCTAATAACTCAATAGCATAAACTAGTTGCAGATAACCTACAAATATTTGATATAGACTCTCGTATGCTATGAAAAGAGAATTTGGTGATGAATATTCTTTAAAAAAAATTGAACTATGCTACAATCTAATTATTTAGTATAACGTCATCCAATAACTTTTTCATCAAAGTGTGAGTTCATTCATTTATCAGAAATGATATAATGACACTATATGCTACATATATACCGTAGCTTTATACTTTAAAGTCTACTTTTTCTTTTTTTATTATATTTACTTGCATTGGGGTTTGTGCCACAGTTGAAATAAATTTAAATACATACGGTGTAACTGATACGGTGTTATAATTGTGGTGTAAATACAACACATCTCTTCATTTATTTATTATAACCTCATCCAATAACTTTTACATTAAAGTAGACTCACCCAACTATTAGTTAACTATTAGTTTACATGCATAATCAACTATGCTACCTTACCATAGATTTTCAAGAAATCATTTGATGGAAGGAGCTAGTCATCTTTAGTTTTCACCGACTTTATTATCATTATCACTTTTTGATCAAGCAGGTTTAAAATTTTCAAAAATCATTACAAGAAAATTACAAATAAGTTGCAAAAATTTAGTGCAGGTCCCGACTCGACGCTTAAAATGTCTCTTTAGAAGCAGACACAAACAGGTTAAGTCATTTTTCTTATTTTTTATTAAATTTTGAATAATAGCGTGGCTGACGCTAACTATGCATTTGTTTTATCTTACATTTAATAATTTAATTATTGAAATTCTAGCGGCGGTCGTGGCCAATGTGTAATTTGTATATTTACTAGTTAGTTTATTTAATTATGAGGAGGAATATTTTTATTTCATAAATAATTTAAAAGAGTTATCTTTGCTTAATCCCTGTAATTTATCTACAATACCTATAATTTCATTTTATCGTTATCTTATAATTTATCTTCATTAATAATGAATTTTAATTAAATTGAAAAAAATTAATTTTGTAACTTTTAACAATATTCCTAATTTTTAATCATTGTCATTATATTTTCTTGTTTTTTTTAGATTTCAATAAAATAAATTTATTGCATTTTCAATAGTTATGAACTTTTTTATTTTAATAATCTAAATTTTATAGTCGAAGATATTGAATGAGTGATTCTCTTTTTTACAAATAAAAAATATTTATATGCTATAATTTAATTAAAATTTATATTACACTTTATAAATATTATTGAAAAACAACTTTTTATTATAATGAACTATGCTACCTTACCATAGGTTTTAGAATAAAAAGTTGACATTAGTAAAATGAAGGAAGATATTATGTTTTTGAATAAATAATTGTTTTAGACTGTTAGATTAAACTATAATCAATTAATAAGATTTGGAGTAACTCTTTTGAGTTACTCATGGAGTATTGGCCGACGCTAAAGTATTATTTACTTTTTATATTATTTTTTATATGAGTGGAGGTATTGGTCAACGCTAAAGTTAGTGCGAAAAAATTCATTCTTCCCACAAATTTTGTTTGCCTCTTTTTTTATTGTTATAAATAATTATTGATAGTTTTTAGTCGAGCGGTGGTTGAGGGGTTGAGGCCTTGAGGGATATTAATTGTTTGTGAAAAAAATTATTTTTCCTCCGTATTTTTTGGTTGTCTCCTTTATTTTATTTTATTTTAAATTAATAAAATAAAATAATATAAAAATAAAACCAAATAAAAATAAATTTTTTAAAATCAAATAAAACTAACACTATAAATTAGAAAAAACCAAATAAAACTATAAATCAAAACTAAAACTAAATTCTTAAAATAAAATTTATAAATTAATAAAATAAAACCAAAGTTACAAGTTGTGGAAGGTCGAACTTGGAGGATTAAAGTTCATTATAAATAAGTAAGTTACTTTCACCGAGACATGTAACAATCACAAACAATGATGGAGAAGACTCAGATTGAGGTTGGAATGCTTCTTAGGAAGACTAGGGATGAGGAGTAAGTTAAACCTCCTAGTCATCTAGTGGATGTTACTCATGATAATCACTTGACTCATGATAGTGTAAGGACGAAAAATATACCATCGCAAAGATACAATTACGGTAACCTTGATTGTTATACTTTGAATATGACTGAAGGGTTGCAAGACTCAGAACTAGAGACCTTCAAGGACATATATGAAAGCAATGAGAGTCAAGATGTTTGAAGGCATTGCATGGTATAAGATATTTGGAGGTATATCTAAGTGGATTGTAAAATACTTCTAAACATTTTAGGTTTGTGTGATTCATATATTGGGAGTTAGAGAGATCAAGAAACATGAGTAAAAAATATGAGATGTTCTTAAGAATTTGGAAGACTATTATTTGTAATATTTTGTAACAATTATTAAAATAGAGTGAGTTGAAGAGTTGTTCTCTCCTAGAATGGATCTATTTCATCAAATTGGATAAATAAAATTTAAATGTACTAGTCACTTTATCGTATTCTTCTTGTTCGTGTGTATTTGCTAATACTCTTATGTGTATATATTAATTTTGCTCAATCTCGATTATTTTAGTTGTTATTATTCTTTGTCTCACACATCAAAAGATTTTGGTGTAGTTAATTTTTCGATTTAAAAAAGTTATGAGATTATGGATCAAACTCGAGTCTCAAAAAGGGTGGCTTCTTGGTTCGACAGAGATTAAGCATGTTGTCGAAGTTTGTTCACATGCTGATTTTGATGTCTTGCATGCTGTAGTCGAAATACGCTCAAGCATGCAGTAGTTGAAATGCTTGGATTGTTAGCATATCTAATTGAGCATATGTTTGTTTAGCCTAAAATTATTTAAGTTAGCATGCAGCTTAAGTTAGCTTAGTAGTATAAAAATATACTAGTTCTCTCAGGCCGTTGAGAGAGGTTGGTTGTTGTTATTTAGTTGTAATTTTTGAATCCTTATTGAGTACGTGAATAGTAAGATAGTTATAACCAGGCCTAAATTTATTTTTATTTTTCCCTTTTCTCTCTCTTTCGTGAAACCTAATAGGATATCTTGTGTTTGTTCAAGAAAATCAATCTTTCTCATAGTTTTGGTTTGTTATTGACGGTAATCCGTTACAACAAACTAGTGCGATGAGCGTGGAAAATAAGGTGTCGTCAATAAAATATGAGATTGAGAAATTCATTAGTGTGAATGATTTCGGTTTTTGGTGCTTGAAGATGCAAGCCCTACTAGTTCAACAAGGTTTGTTAGAAGCGTTGAAGGGAGCCATACCCATGGATGTTGCGCTAACGGAGAAGGAGAAAATGACGATGATAGAGAAAGCCCACAACGCCATCGTATTAAGCTTTGGTTATAAGATTCTCCGGCAGGTTTCAAAGGAGGAGACGGTGACAGATATGTGGATAAAACTCGAAAGTTAGTACATACCAAATCGTTGGTCAATCACCTATACCTGAAGCATGCTCTGTATTCATTCAAGATGAGTGAAGACAATGTCTTGGCTGAGCAGTTGGATATGTTCAACAAGATGATTCTTGATCTTGAAAATATCAATGTCAATATTGATTATAAAGATCAAGCATTATTGTTGATGTTTTGTGCTTTATCATGTTTTCATGCTCACCTCAAAGAAACTCAATCTTTCTCTTATTTTTGGTTTGTTCTTGACGGCACTCTGTTGAAACAAACTGGTACGGTTAACATGGAGATTCTTGAGATTTTAGATCGAACTCTAGTATCAACAAGGGTAGTTTATTGGTTCGACAAACATTAAGTGAGCTGTCGAAGCCTGTTCACATGGTGATGTCGAAGTCTTGCATGCTCTAGTCGAAGTACGCACAAGCATGCAGTAGTCGAAATGCTAGGATTGGTAGCATATCGAATTGGGAATGTTTATTTATTCCAATGTTTAAGTTAGTTTGTAGTAAGTTAACTTGCAGTTAAGTTAGCGTAGTAGTCTACAAATACACTAGTTCTCTTAGGTTGTTGAGAGAGGTTAGTTGTTATTAACTTATAATCTTTGAACCGTTATTGAGTAAGTGAATAGTAAAACAGTTATAACCAATCCTGAATTTCTTCTTCCCTCTTCTCTCTCTTTTTTAAAAACCTAATAGGATTTCTTGTGTTTGTTTAAGAAACTCAATCTTTCTCATAATTTTGGTTTGTTCTTGACGACACCTCGTTACAACAAACTGGTGCGGTGAGCATGGGAAAGAAGATGTTGTCAACAAAGTATGAGATTGAGAAATTCACCTACGCGCCATTACACTTAAAAAATATAAACCGCCCAGACGCGCGACGCGCGCAACTCTCTGCTTTGAAGCTCCAAAATATGTTGCCCAGGGCGCGACGCGCCCATATCTCCGCGCGACGCGCGCTAACTTCTGCCCAGCACTCTTCAATGAAGGCCAAAACAAGCTCCAAACTTCCCAAAATTGGCTAAAACCTACAAAATCACAACTAAAACACATATTATCATTAAAAGAAAGCTTAAAATTATAAACTATAAATAATTATCTAAAACTTCAGGGAATTTTACGAATATCCGATAAAAACGGTCGAAAGGTGCCATTAATTAAACTAAATATTAACACAATTTGGCACCTAACAACTCTCCCCAACTTAAACTCTTGTTTATCCTCAAACAAAACAATGATAAATTACCGGGAACACAAAATATCACAAATGAAACAACCAGGCAGAAACAAGAACAATTGAGTGGTTCAAATTCCCACAGTACGCAAAGATCAATCCTTACCAGTTTCCATCAAAGTACCATGATAACAATGCTAATCCTATATACAAATTCTATGTCAAAAATTCCACAAGCAAAAGAAGTTCACGAATGAATCACACCTACGCACTTCTCTATTGAGAGAACAAAAATGGAGGATCCTAACACTCACCAGTCAATGACGCAAACATACCGAATTAATTATGAACTCATCTAAGCACAAAATAAATAAAAAAGTGTATAAGCATGAATCACTAAGGACTTTCGGGTTGTAGCTTGGCTTGGTTAACAAGGAAGTGTCATATCTCACGGCCATTGAATCGAAAGGGTCAATACCTAAGAGAGCATTCAAATACATTTACATCCACACCTCTTTATCAACCGATCACACAAATATATTGCTCAAGAGTTCATCTTTTTAATTTAAAGGGAACTAGCTATATACAAAGCTCTTTTATTTTTCTTTTTCTCTTTTGAGCAATCACTTATTTTCTTCTCAACACCAATACAACCAATTTTTTTTTTTTAATTCTCCCCAACTTGAACATTACCACCACATAATCACGAATGCTCTCTATTCTAAGGCGAAAAGGAATCACTCCTAACCACATTTCATGATACTCTTCAAGGTTAAAAGAAAGTCATCAAGATTCAGATCAAAAATCGGAAAATATAAACAAGGAAATGATACCGATTGAATCTTGGCAAAACAGCTCAAAGTGGTTATCAAATACTCACACACTCACCGGGTAGGTTACATTTGGATTGGAAGTTTTTCTCATAGTGCAGAACAAAACGCCTTGATCACTTTCATGCTTAACACAATTTAATAATAAATGCAAGATTAATCATAATAAAAACGAGTTAAAACGCACATTGCGGGTATCCAGCACATTTATTATATATCTACACAGTGGAAAGTCTCCTCACAACTACAGCTAGGCTAAAGTGATTCACAATTGAACTAATTTTATCAACAGAAATTAATGACAACTAATTTGTACAATTAAAAGCATCAGAATCAACGGTACTTGATAAACAAAACGATAAAGGATGTACCTTGCACGTACAGTTTTCAACTTATATCATCACCACTCAAATTGCGTTGCATCACCCAAATTCATCGTGACAACAAAAATTCATGTTCCAACTAATTAATCATCAGGACAACTTATTAAAATTAATTATATCTTAAATATAAACACTAAAAAACATAAAACTACTTAAAAATAAATAAATGCGATAAATAAAGTAAACTGAACTTATATATATATAAAAAATAAAAAAACCACACCAAACCGGTGTTAACTATCCAAAGGCGTAAACTTAGCCTTTCAAAGTACCTCATCCAAAGGATGGAACAAAATTAAAAACAAAATAACTAACAATTGTTCTAACATAAAACTAAAAACAATAAAACATAAAGCAAAAAAGCATAAAAATCTACTCCGCATCGGAAGTCTCCTCATCACTCATCCCCTCCTCAGGATCTGGCCTGCCCTCAGGCCATGAAGCATAAGCAGACAAATCATCCCTGGAACCAACAGGCTGCTGCAGAGATAGCTGCCGGATAGAATCCTGCAAAAACATAAATGCTCTCTGATGCGCCATATGCATCTGATAGTTCCAGTCACTTGCCTCACCATACTGAGAACCAGCAGGCGGTGCAGCAGCAACCGGAACAGCTCCAGCGGCGTCAGGAAGGTCAGGTGCATTAGCAGGAGCACCAAAAGGACGACCTCCAGGCAAACAGTACCTGTTAGCAAACACATCATCGATAACACCATCCATGGGAATCATACCCCCAGATGGAAATCGGACACCAGCTTTCCTGCATAAACCCATTATTAAACCAGGAAAAATCAACCTACATTTTACCCCATCTCCATGAAGAGTCCCATTCAGGGCGACTCTTTTCAGCTCATTCGCCACAATCTGAGACACATCAATGTTATCACCATTCAAGATACCCTGAACCAGACCTGCAGTATCAATGGTGATGGAGGAAGTGTGACTTCGTGGCCTTATGTTGTAAAGGACCACCGAGGTCACCAACCGAGCCTCCTCCGTCAACTGACTACGAGTAAAAGTCTTTGGTAGCCCAGCCTTAGTCAGAGTATAGGTGAAACCAGCCCTGCAAATCTTCTCCCTAATGCTCTCCACATCCCAATTTCCTCTATTCAACCTGGGATGGTACTCACACTCTTCCACCAAAGCAAGAGGGTTATCAAGAAAATCAAAAATAGCCTCTTTGCTAAAATCAATGGCCTTACCTCTCACCCATGTTTTAAACGGGTAAGCTTCAGAGCCCACCCAACTGCTCGGAGGCAAGGCGTTAGCATAGAACTCCCTGACAATCTCTACCTGATAGAATTGTCCTGGAGTGAACAACTTGTCCCAGCACGTTTCAGACAAAGCAGTCCACGCCCTTTGGAAGTGGCCGTGGTCAATAGGAACTACCGTGCGTTCGCTCCACACAACTCGGCTTTCGAGCTCATGGTACCTAGATTCTTGCTCCGGACTTTAAAATTTTGTCCGATCAAACCTGCCAAACTGTGAGGAAGATCCCTCACCAGCACCAGCCTTCTTTCTTTTCAAAAACGGTGCCATTCCTGCACAAATTAATTCAAACGAAACACACAAATTGAAACCAAGTTAGCACATCCTCTCAATTAATAGCACAAATCAATCCTCATCATCATCAATCACAAAACAGACCCTATACAACAACACAGACAACATAAAATTTTTTTTCAAAATTGAACCCAGGGCGCGACGCACGCTCTGCGAAACCCAGAAAAATACTTCATTTTCCTACAAAACAGAAGAGAAAAACATGCTTCTCCTCCCTTCTAAGGGTTCCAGCAGGCAAAAGATACAGCATATGGTTGTTTTCTACCCTAGTTTTTCAAAATCTATCAAAAATTCCTAAATCTAAAAACCTAAACTTCTAAAACTAAAATTAATGGAAATAGAAGAGAAGAGAGAACATACCTTTGATGATGATGACAATGAAACAACGAAAATAGTGAGGGAATGCACAAGAATTTAAGAACAAGCTTGTGTTTTGTTTTTCTTCTCTTGACACAAAGAGGAAAAAGGGTGGAATGGAGGCAAAGACCTCCAAAAACCCTAACTTACTCTTCTGCCAACGAAACCGGGTCGGGCCCAGCATGGGTGGGCCCAAACCAAATTATTTTTTTTTTCAAAAATACGTACAGCGCGTGACGCGCGCAGAACCGGCGCGACGCGCCCTCATCTCTGCCTGGAAGGGGTATTTGAATTCACCTAGCGCGCGACGCGCGCTTATGGGTGCGGCGCGCGTTACACCAGAAACAGCAGAAAAACTGCATTAGTTCAGCACATCTAAAAATACCGGTAGATCGTTTCTGGCTCGACGACAACTCAAAAATCCCACCTGCAAAAATAACACAAATACAAGCGAATATATACAACTTGGGGTGCCTCCCAAGAGCGCTTTGTTTAACGTCGGTCAGCTCGACGGTCAAAGGCAATCAAGGATCACCAAACGACAAAACACTTGTTTCACGATTAAAATCGCTTCCTCGATAAACCTTCAACCTTTGACCGTTAACAACCCACTCTTGCTTAGATTTTTGGTCCTCTATCACAATAGCCCCATGGCTTCTAACCTCTTTGACCAAAAACGGTCCGGACCATTTCGACTTCAACTTTCCCGGAAAAAGTCTTAACCGGGAATTGAAGAGTAACACCAATTGTCCTACCTTAAAGTCTTTCATTCTAATCTTACTATCATGATAGAATTTGGTCTTTTCTTTGTAGATAGAATTAGACTTGTAGGCATGCAACCTCATTTCTTCCAACTCATGAAGTTGGATTTTTCTTTGGTCACCACACAACTTGTGGTCAAAATTCAAAAGTTTCAAGGCCCAATATGCCTTATGTTCTAGTTCTACGGGAAGGTGACAACTTTTACCATACACCATTTGGAATGGTGTAAGACCGATCGGTGCTTTGAAAGCGGTCCGATACGCCCACAAGGTTTCATCTAGTTTCATCGACCAATCCTTCCTAGAGCTAGCCACAGTTTTTTCAAGAATTCTCTTAATCTCTCTATTGGTCCTCTCAACTTGCCCATTAGTTTGTGGATGATATGGAGTAGCCACCTTGTGCTTTACTCCATATTGCTCCAACACTTTCTCAAGCGGGGCATTACAGAAATGAGATCCGCCATCACTAATTAACACTCTTGGCGTGCCAAACCGCAAAAATATATTTTTCTTCAAAAATTTGACCACGGTCTTACCATCCGCTTTGGGTGAAGTAATCGCTTCCACCCACTTAGACACGTAATTCACATCTACCAAGATGTATTCATTTGACATTGAGGAAGGGAATGGTCCAACAAAGTCAATGCCCCAACAATCAAATACTTCTACTTCTAAAATACTTTGGAGGGGCATTTCCTCTCTTTTCCCAATTCCACCAGTTCTTTGACAACTATCGCATGAGGCAACATGGTGGTAAGCATCTTTGAACAAAGTAGGCCACCAAAATCCCGATTGAAGGACTTTTGTGGCCGTACGCAAACCATTAAAATGACCACCATAAGGCGAATTGTGGCAATGCCACAAAATGCTTTTTGTCTCCTCATCCGCGACACATCTTCTCAAAAGATTGTCACTACTCAACTTAAACAAGTGAGGCTCATCCCAAACATAAAAATTAGCATCGTTCAAAAACTTTTTTCTTTGATTCCAAGTTAGATCCTCCGGTATCCAGCCGGATGCTTTGTGGTTAGCCATATCCGCGAACCAGGGTCTAACTTCTTGTACCATGTACAGTTTCTCATCCGGGAATTCTTCCCGCACTTCTTTTTCATTGTTAGTCACCTCGGTATTCACTAACCGAGACAAATGATCCGCAATCAAATTTTCTGTACCTTTCTTATCTCTCACTTCAAGATCAAATTCTTGAAGCAAAAGAATCCACCGAATAAGCCTCTGTTTTGAATCAGGCTTGGTGAGAAGATATTTGATTGCGGCATGATCGGTATAACACACCACTTTAGAACCAATAAGGTAAGAACGAAACTTCTCCAATGCAAATACAATTGCGAGCAATTCTTTTTCGGTAGTGGCATAGTTAACCTGTGCCTCATTTAAAACTTTGCTCGCATAATGTATAGCATGGAATTGTTTGTTCTTCCTTTGGCCTAAGACCGCACCAACCGCATAGTCACTAGCATCGCACATGAGTTCAAAATCAAGCTACCAATTAGGAGCGACAATTATGGGTGTGGTGGTCAAATTTTCTTTGAGTTCTAGGAAAGCTTTTAGACATGATTCATCAAAATTAAATTCCATACCTTTGTTGAGCAAATTACTCAAAGGCTTTGCGACCTTGGAGAAATCCGTGATGAATCTTCTATAGAACCCAGCATGTCCCAGAAAGCTCCTTATGCCTTTCACATTCACCGGTGGGGGAAGCTTTTCAATAACCTCGATTTTTGCTGGATCGACCTCAAGCCCCTTTGAAGATACCTTATGGCCAAGAACTATCCCATCAGTTACCATGAAAGTGCACTTCTCCCAGTTGAGAACCAAATTTGTTTCAATACATCTTTCCATCACCACATCAAGGTTTTTCAAGCACAAGTCAAATGACGACCCGTACACAGAAAAATCATCCATGAACACCTCGATGCTTTTCTCGATCAAATCTGAGAAGATAACTTGCATGCACCTTTGAAATGTTGCGGGAGCATTACATAGTCCAAATGGCATTCTTCGGTAAGCAAAAACGCCAAAGGGACATGTAAAAGCAGTTTTCTCGTGGTCCGCCGGATTCACTGTTATTTGATTATATCCTGAATAACCATCCAAAAAACAATAGAAGTTTCTTCCGGCTAACCTCTCTAACATTTGATCCATAAAAGGTAATGGAAAGTGATCTTTTCTTGTTGCTTGGTTCAACCTCCGATAATCAATACACATACGCCACCCGGTCACCGTTCTCGAAGGAATCAACTCGTTCTTCTCATTTCTCACAACCGTCAATCCACCCTTCTTAGGAACCACATACACCGGGCTCACCCATTCGCTATCGGATATGGGATAAATCATCCCCGCCTCTAATAACTTCACAACCTCTTTTCTAACAACTTCTTTCATGGTTGGATTCAATCGCCTTTGAGGTTGTGCCACGGGCCGAAAATCATCTTCTAACATAATCTTATGCATACAATAGGCCGGACTAATACCCTTCAAGTCGGATAAAACCCATCCTATTGCTTCTTGATTCTTTATCACTACTTCCTTCAATCGATGCTCTTCTTTGCTAGACAAACCACTATTGATGATAACCGGTTTAGTAGAATTGTCACCGAGAAACACGTATTTCAAGTGAGACGGTAACACATTCAACTCCACCTTTTGCTCTTCAACTTTAGGTTCATCCTTCAACTCTTCAATTTGAGTTTCAAATGGATTCATCTCATCACAAGCCTCTAAATTTCTCAAGCAATCTTCAATCTCTTTCTCTTGATCTTTGGTGAGAACTTCGAGAGCTTCCATTAAAGTTTTCTCAAGAGGATTCGACAAGTGCATTTGATTCTCCACTTTCATAATAGCCCTTTCGGTAGCATCGATTCTAAAACAATCGTCATCATCACTCGGATGCTTGATGGCTTCAAAGAGATCAAGACATAATTCTTCATCTTGGTACCTTAATTTCATTAAGCCATCATCAATGTCTATCATCATTCGGGACGTCTTCATAAAAGGCCTTCCTAAGATCAAAGGTATATCAGGATCTTCTTCCATGTCTATGACGATAAAATCAACAGGAAACCAAAATTTGTCAACCTTGACAAGCAAGTCTTCCGCAACTCCATGAGGATGAGCTGTGGACTTATCTGCTAATGATAGTGTCATTCTAGTCGGCTTCAAGTCATTAATTCCTAACCTTCTCACCATAGACAATGGGATCAAATTAATGCTAGAACCGGTATCCACCAAACCTTTGCCTATATGAACATTTCCAATAGACACCGGCAAGGTTACCCTTCCAGGATCATTTGATTTAATCGGTGTAGTGCGTTGAATTAACGCATTACAACAAGAGCTCGTCGTTACTACCTCCGGATCCAAGAATCTTCTCTTCTTAGTGATGATGTCTTTGATAAATTTAGAGTACATCTGCATTTGCTCTAATGCCTCGGAAAAAGGAACATTGATTTGCAACTTGCTAAAGATGTCCAAGAACCGAGCATAGTGCTTTGCATCTTCTTTCTTTGACGGACCGGGAGGGTAAGGTAATTTCTTCACTTGAATAGAATCATTCTTCTTCTTTCCCTTCTCACTCACACTCAATTTTTCTCTCTCTTTTTCTACTACTTTCTCAAGAGTTTCTTTTTCCACTAATTCTTTCTCTTTCTCATTTTCAACTAAATCACCCTCAACATTTTTTTCTACTTCAATCACCCTATCTTTTTTACTTTCAACAATTTCTTCCTCAACTATCTCTCCCACACCCATATCAATATTTCTACCGCTACGAGTTAAGATTGACTTACAATGCTCACGAGGATTTTCTTGTGTAGTAGCCAGAAAAGGACATTTGTTTTGATCGGCAAGTTGCTTTGACAATTGCCCGACTTGAGTTTCAAGGTTCTTTATTGCGGCATCCGTACTCTTTTGGCTTGCAATTTGCAATTGCATGAATTGGCTAAGAGTGTCCTCTATTGAAAGCTTTGTTTGTTGAGGTTGTTGAAGTTGTTGGTTGTAACCACCTTGATAAGGACTTGGACGATTTGATGGACCCGCATCCGGCCTCCATCCTTGATACCCTTGATTACCTCTTTGTTGGTAACCTTGGTTATTGTTGTAAGGTTGTTGTTGTCTCCCACCATAACCTTGATTCGGATTTGCAACATAGTTCACCTCTTCACCCGGTGGAGGACAAAAACCAGTTTGATGGTCACCCCTACACAATTCACAACACATCACTTGTTGATTTTTAGGAGGAATTCCATGTATCTCTTTGATTTGTTGAGGGAGTTTTGACATTTGTTGAGTGAGCAATTCTACTTGTTGAGTCAATAACTATTTTGAGCAAGTATTGCATCACTAGTATTCAATTCAAGAACTCCTGGTTTTCTTTGCGATGCACTACGGTTGTGTTGCCCTTGATGATCATTCAAAGCCATCCTATCAATGATAGCAATTGCTTTAGCAGCTGTTTTTGACATCAACGAACCACCCGCGGTCGGATCTAAAAGAGTATTTGGTTGAGGTTGCAGTCCATTTCTAAAGATATGGATTTGAGACAATTCATCAAACCCATGCCCTTTGCATTTTCTAACCATAGACTTGAACCTCTCCCAAGCTTCATTGAGAGATTCACTCGGACCTTGAGAGAACACCGCAATAGAAGTTTTCGCTTCCATGAACCTATTGTGAGGAAAGAACCGATCCAAAAACTTCTCTTCTAACTCGTTCCAGTTTGTCATGACATTGTTTGGTTGATCAAGGTACCATTCCTTAGCTTTTCCTATCAAGGAATGAGGAAATAGTCTCCTGAAAACCTGTTCTTCTTCGGCCTCCGGAGCACTAATGGTTCCGGCGATCTCATAGAACTTTGTTAGATGAGTAAAAGGATCCTCGTGATCTGCTCCTGTGAAAGGATTCTGATAAAGTAATTGAAGTAACCCCGTTTTCATCTCGGAGTTTCTTCCATTGGCTTGATCACGAGCAAATTGTGCATTGAGTCGAGGGCTATTAACACAAGGCCCTCGAGGTGGAACATTAGGGATCTCTCCTGCCATTTCTCCCTCAACTAAGTTTTCAACCGGAGTTGAAGAAGAAGATGCTTCTTGTTGTTGTCTTCTTTCCCTAGCTAGTTGTCTCCTCCTACGAGTTTTGTTATTCTCTCTACGTGCAGTCCTCTCAATCTCAGGATCAAAAAGGAGTTGATCTACAGGTATACGTCCTCGCATAAACTGTAATCTGAAAAACTAACCAAGCAAATTAACAAACACAAGGAAAATAAATTTAAAAACAAGAGATTAATTATAAGACTCAATACAAAACAAACTATTGCAATGCTTGCAATATCTAAACAACAATCCCCGGCAACGACGCCATTTTGTTGAAAGAGTATTGTGGTGTACTTTTCGTTTATATCGTATCCACAGGGATTATTGCGATATCACCGCCGTTCTATAGCCTATTTTGTCTTGAGTTAATGTTACTTTAGTTTTGGGTTTGCAAAAGATCATTCAATCACTTTAGTAGCAAAGAGTAAATTAATGAAAGTTCTAAGTTACAGAAAATGTATCAAGATTCGATTTTATCGACCTAAATTTGTATGTCTCCTTATAAATATACATATATGAACTCGGTAACGATCAATATAATTACGTATCGACGCCTATATCGTCCGTGTCCGCAACGATATAGTTAGATTTACCGTATTGTTTAACCGACGATTTCTCCACCTTTTAAACAATACAAATAACGTTTTTAAAACCGATACTAAGTAAACATCAAGCGCTAAATCCATGTCTGCAATTTATAGTTTGATAAATGATAAAGTTAGGTCTAGATACAAACATTGATGTCTCAAACACTTATACCAAATAAAAGCTTTAATAAACAAACTAAACCATCTATATTGATCATCACTTGTTCATACATAGTATATTCACAAGAAAATCATACAAAAGGCTAGGAAGATTACATCTTATCTTGATACAAAAGAGATTTAGCTATCCATGAAAATGGTAGCTTGCTCAAGGAGGAAAGGATGAAGATCAACAAGCATCTACGGCGATTAATCGATGATCAAAGCTTCGAATCTCCAATTCTTCACTTGCTACAGTAGTTAGGGTTCCAAGAGCTCTTAATATATCAAGAAGAAGCTCAAATATCACAATTACTCCTTTTATAGTAAAACTGTTTTCTGTCCAGGGCGCGTCGCGCCCTCCAGCGCGCTACGCGCCATTACACTTAAAAAATATAAACCGCCCAGACGCGCGACGCGCGCAACTCTCTGCTTTGAAGCTCCAAAATATGTTGCCCAGGGCGCGACGCGCCCATATCTCTGCGCGACGCGCGCTAACTTTTGCCCAGCACTCTTCAATGAAGGCCAAAACAAGCTCCAAACTTCCCAAAATTGGCTAAAACCTACAAAATCACAACTAAAACACATATTATCATTAAAAGAAAGCTTAAAATTATAAACTATAAATAATTATCTAAAACTTCAGAGAATTTTACGAATATCCGATAAAAACGGTCGAAAGGTGCCATTAATTAAACTAAATATTAACACAATTTGGCACCTAACAGACAGCGACATATGTCTGGATGAAACTCGAAAGTTTTTACATGACCAAATCACTGATCAATCGCCTCTACCAGAAGCATGCTCTGTATTAATTCAAGATGAGTGAGTGAAGACAAAGTCTTGGTTGAGCAGTTGAATTTATTCAACAAGCTGATCCTTGATCTTGAAAATATCAACGTCAAGATTAATGATGAAGATCAAATGTTGTTGTTGTTGTTGTGTACTTTATCACTTTCTCATGCTCACTTTCAAGAAACTCAATCTTTTTCATATTTTTGGTTTGTTCTTGACGGCACTCCGTTACAACAAACTGGTGCTGTGAACGTGGAGCTTATTGAGACTTTGGACCGAACTCTTGTCTCGACAAGGATAGCTTCTTGGTTCGTCAGCATGATGTCGAAGTCTCTTCACTTGTTGATGTCGAAGTCCTGCGTGTTGTAGTCGAAGTACGCTCAAGCATGCAGTAGTTGAAATGCTATGATTATTAGCAAATCGAATTGAGCCTGTTTGTTTAGCTCAAAATTGTTTAAGTTAGTTTGTAGCTTAAGTTAGCTTAGTAGTCTATAAATAAACTAGTTTTCTCCGGTTGTAGAGAGAGACTTGTTGCTGTTATTTACCTGTAATATTTGAACTCTTATTGAGTAAGTAAATAGTAAATAGTAAAACAGTTACAACAAATCCTGAATTTTTTTCTTCTTCTTCCCTTTTATCTCTTTTTCGTGAAAACCAATAAAACTTTTTGTGTTTGTTCAATGTTTTCCATAATTTTAGTTTATTCTCAACGACACTCTATTACAATAAAAGTATAACTTTTTATTAAAATAATGCAGATCCAAAACATAATACACATACGCACTGGATTAAGAGGGGAGAGGGGAGAATTATTAGAGAATGTTGAAATAAATTAATCTGCTCCATGGGGAGTTGTAATCCTACATTGGGTAACATGCTATAAAATACAAGGATAAGATGTTCTGATCTTGTTTTTTATATTCATATTAAAACATACAGAAGCAAACATATATTCCAGACAGAGTGGGGACCATTGAGATGTAGAAAGAAAATATTTTTTGCGCATAAAAATACTGAAGTACGTTTTTGACCAGGGATTCTCATAGAATTTGTTTTATCTGTTTTATCATTTGAATCTCAATGTAACGACGAAGATTAAGTTAATCAAGGTTAATTTCCTTTGTATTATTGTACACTAAGTTTCTCAGATGAATTGAAAATTGTCTTATACTCGATTACGTCGAAAAGGCTGCGTTGATTTATATTTTATTTGATATGCAACTCAATCATGCAACTGTATTATTTTGAATAATTCTTTCTTGTAGTATTGATTGGTTCATTTATAGTTGAATATGTACAAAATCATGGTTTATATTATTAGCTATACTCCAAGGTTTGGTGAAAAGTAGAGTTGCATTTGAATTAAAAAAGACTATATGGTAGGCAACAACGTGGACAAAATGTGTCAATATCCAACGTCTTTCGGACTCAATCCTTACACGTACAAGATACTACTATCTCATTTACTCTAAACAATTTTTCCCCTCAACTTTAGCATGTTCTTAAAAAATAAGTAAGTAGGGTATTGTCATTCAAAAAGTAGGTAGTTATAATGTATATATTAGCTCTATGTGGCTTAGGACATTGCTAGTTGTTGTGGGTTAATAGAGGTAGTTTACAATCGGAATTCTATGGTTGACAACAAATGAGTAATTAGTAAGAAAAAAATAAAAACATAAATAGCAAATTTTCGAGGGGTCAACGAGGGAGTGTATTATATTTGAGACACATTTTATAAGAGACGCACCACTTGTTCACCTAAAACCTTAAGCTGATAGATGTGTGGGTTCTCTCACTTATAAATTGTTTATTCTTCCATTTTTTGTGGGACTTCTTCCTTACACTTAATTCTCAATATTCCCCTCAAGTGTGAGTCTATACAATGCACCCCATCATGTGAAAGCTCTCTCTTCCACATTCAGTTGTATTCGTTGATTTTTTTCAACTACAAGTAAGTCGGTCCCTTTCTCAAACAAAAGACTCATGATACCACTATTAGGAGGCTACTCGAGGGGGGTCAACGAGGGAGCATATTACACTTGAGACGCACTCTGTGAGAGACACACCAATTATCCACCTACAACTAAAGTGATAGGTGTGTGGGCTCTCTCACTTATAAAGTGTTCATTTTTCCCTTTTATGTGAGACTTCTTCCTTTCACATGATTCTCAACACGAACAATAAACAAGATTATTTCGTTGTGAAGTCGGAAAAATTCTATATTATCATTTAAATGAGTTAAGCTTTCAGTGTTACAAATCATATGTATAATACTAATGTTCAAATTACTAATTTTTTACTTCTCTATATAAAAATCATATAAGTTAAACACACATTCTCTCTTACTCTCATTCTCTCTCACACACACACACTCACACACACACACACATATATATATATATATATATATATATATATATATATATATATATATATATATATATATATATATTGTATTATGCTTTAAAACATTAAGTGTATAAGAGGATGAAAGTAATTTTAAAATTGCATAAATCAATATGGAAGTAGACATAAGTCGACGGTGAGAAGGGTGTGGTGGCATTATGGGTGAGGCAGGGCAGACAGTGGGTCTGGTCGCCAACAAGCATCAGTTGCCAACTGGTTGGTAGCAAAGCAGTTGGATTGGCTCGGCGGGTGATTCAAGTACGTATTGTATTAGATCCGATCTAGGAGGTTTTTATGTATCCGTCTTAGTTTATGGATCAGTTTGTCAATGAATTGTGTTTTAGGTCCGTTAAATATCTGTTGGGTTTCAACAATTATAAATATGCATTTCCATCATTCTTATTTTCACAACCTTCACAATTTTAGAGTTAACAATAAAGAGAAGAGTTTGAGAATCCTAGTATTAATCATAGAGAGGCAAGAATAAATTCTTAAGAGTTAATCCTTATAATTTGGAAAACTAACACTTCTAAACACTTTGGGCTTGTGTATTTCATATAAAGAGAGTTAGAAAGGTTAAGAAACACTTGGATAGAAAATAAGGGTTGTTCTTGGAAACTTGGGTGACTAACTTTTGGAAGTATAGTAAATTAGAGAGTTACTCTCTACTCTAGAGTAGATCGTTTGATCGAACTGAGTAAACAAGTTATTATATTTCTTGTCTTTTATCTTCTTCTGCCAAGTTAAGTTATTGTCTTATTCCATAAAGAATTATTTTTGTTGAATGAAATTTATTTTCGTTGTCATTGTTCATTGTCTCTACAAATCAAATTTCTTAGTGAGATCGATTGAGTCTTTTAATTTCACATGTTTATATGGTGACACATTTTTTGTCATACCTCCAAATTATTTAAATAATTTACTTGTCGATAATCCTATTTTTCTCAAATATTACATGAGAAGAAATATATTTATAAAATAAAAACATATAAATATGAAGATCATCGTCTTGAGAATCGTCATCTTACTCATATTGAAGAACTTGTTCATCTTTAAAACCATATTTGTTTCCAACTTGTAAATATAAAGAAATTATATATCCACCGAATGTAGTCTTACCTATATATAGTTCACAACCTTTGCCTTTTAAATAAGAAATGATCATATTTTCAAAATTGTAGTTTAAAGAGAATAAGCGATGATTATGTTATTCTCACACTTTCACTGAAATACCGCTCTTACTGTTTGCAACCATTGTTCCTCTCACTACCGTCATTCTGATATGTTATGGTCATCTTTTTCGTGTTCAAGTTATCTTCTATAATTTTTTTTTTACATTTTTTGTTTCTTCTTTAACAAAATTCCTTCTAGTCTTGTTACAAAATAGTGTTGATGTGTGTTTGAGGTGTGAAACATGTTAATTGATATGTGTTTTGTTGTGTTCTATTTGTTAAGCTTTAAAATCCCTTTCCAACTTTCTCATGCAAGTGTTAGCTTTTATATTCCATAGTGAACTTTTTCAAGATGCAATGAAAATCATAGTACTGTTTCTTATGGATTAAGAGCTACTTGTAATTTGTTTGAAAAAATAGAGCATGAAAAAAATGATATGAAGTGTATTATTTTAAAAAATAATAGCATAAAATACACAAAAAACATGATAGTGGAGAATAAATTGATGAATATAATAATTTTAAAAATAACCATTCTAAACCGATCAATCAAACCAAACTAAACCGAACTAAATCGATTAATTTGATTTGGTTCTATTTTTGAAAAATGTTAAAAATTGAACCAAACTAAACCACTAAAAATATCATCGATTCATACTTTTATTTACCAAAAATCGATCCAAACCTGTTCGATTACACTCTTACCTAAACAGCCTAATTTTAAAATAGAAAACCCATTTTTTAAACATGTCAAAATATTTAAAAAATCCATATTATAATTAAATTAAAATTTTATACATGTATTTGAATATTTTATCTTAAATTAAACATCCTAAATCTTGACCGTTAAATATGTAACACTACCCCTCAATAAACAAGTGTTTATGATACGAATTTGTACTTGACCAATATCAAACATCACCAATAAAAAACCATATCCGATGTTTCTTTCTTGCCGTATCTACCTTTGCAACCTACACTTAGGTTACCTATCCATTCAGCCATATTTTCAGCATAACAAAGGTAAACAAAATAGCTGCATAGCATAGCATAGAAGAACCAGAACTGCAAAACAGAAGAAAAAAAAAAGTGTCCAAAAATGATTCATTCATTATGCACTAACCCGTGAGAGAAAGTAACCCAAATACAGACAAATTTTCCATCTCCCAAATACAAACAATCTGGTGGCCGGCTACTTCACATGCCACCAAAATCCACAGGTTCTCTCTCTTTCTCTCTCTATCTTGATCTCTTATATCAGACACATCTCTCTCACTCTTTCTCTTTCCTTACCAAGCAAAACTCAGAAGAAAAAAAGAGGTACCACTCTCTTAATAGAGCTACATCACAACCATTTGTAGCCATGGTTTCTTTCCATAAACTCTTTTTCTGGTTTTTTACAGGTTTTTTACAGTGCATATCTGCTAAAGCCTGATCACTTTTTCAAGAACCGTCTCTTTTGCCCAATTTGACTTCAAATATGTTTTTTCGGGATATGAGTTTATTCATGATCAGTCCCTTTTATAGCATCAAACCATAATATTATTATCCCCACTCACTAACTTGTAACGTCCTTTTTCTTTCTCTCCTTTGATTCATGTGCACATCTTCTCCCATAAACCCTACTCCAACAACTGGATCCTTTCCAAACAACTATTATATATTCATCCATTCACCATTCACCATGCCTTTAATTTCGCTACCGCGATATAAAGGATTTTTAAGTGTCTGCAACTGAACCGAACCAAACCAAATCAAACCGCAATTTTCACTTCATCTTATGAAATATAAAGTTTTGTGATAAGTTTCAGTTTTTCATTTATTTTCGTTTCTATAATTTTTCTATCTCTCTATGACGCAATTTACACCTTCACTACCTTATATGCTTTCAAACCCTTCTTCTTCCATGAACAAAAACAATCAAATACCAACTAAACCATGGTTCCCAACTTCCAAAGCCTTATCAACCTTTGGTGACACGAATTGCATGGAACAGTTACTTGTTCATTGTGCAAACGCAATCGAAACCAATGATGTAACACTTGCTCAACAAATCCTTTGGGTTCTCAACAACATAGCACCGCAAGATGGCGATTCAAATCAACGCTTAGCATATAGTTTCCTTAGAGCTCTTACCAACCGCGCAGCGAAAACCGGTACCTGTAAAATGCTAGTAGAACAAGTTTATTCAAGCGCTCATAACAATCTTACAGTAGATACACACAGGTTCTCGGTGATTGAACTAGCTAATTTTGTTGATTTAACACCTTGGCATCGATTTGGTTTCGCAGCAGCTAATGCAGCCATACTTGAAGCAACGGAAGGTTTCTCGGTTATTCATATTGTTGATTTGAGTTCAACTCATTGCATGCAGATTCCTACATTAATCGACGCTATCGCTAATCGTCACGAAGTTGCTCCTTTAATCAAACTCACTGTTTCTGATCATGCTAATAGCAGTGATCATGAACTTCCACCTAAACTTGATCTTTCTTACGAAGAATTAGGATCTAAGTTGGTGAATTTCGCTAGGTCGAGAAATGTAACATTGGAATTCAGAGTAGTTTCTTCTAGTTACACAAATGGTTTCGCTTCTTTGATTGAACATTTGCAAGTTCAACGTTTAGTTTATTCCGGTGAAGCCTTGGTTATTAACTGTCACATGATGCTTCATTATATTCCAGATGAAACCCTATCAGATTCAAACTCTTATGTTTATGATTCTATATCTTCTTCTTCTAGTATAACTTCTGCTACTACTACTACTTCACTAAGATCGTTGTTTCTTAAGGCGCTTCGAGGTTTAGATCCAACACTAGTTGTATTAGTAGATGAAGATGTTGATTTAACTTCAAACAACTTGGTGAATAGATTAAGGTCCGCATTTAACTATCTATGGATACCTTATGATACCGTCGAAACTTTCCTGCCGCGCGGAAGTAAACAAAGGCAATGGTATGAAGCTGATATATGTTGGAAGATAGAGAATGTGATAGCTCATGAAGGTGTTCAAAGAGTGGAGAGAGTTGAGCCTATAGGAAAATGGGAACAAAGAATGAGAAATGCAAATTTTCAAGGGATTGGATTTGGTGAGGAATGTGTTGGTGAAGTGAAAGCTATGCTTGATGAACATGCTGCTGGATGGGGATTGAAGAAAGAAGATGAGTGTATTGTGCTTACATGGAAAGGTCATAATGTTGTCTTTGCTTCTGCTTGGTTGAATGCTTAATTAGTTCAACATTTTTTAACCTTTGTATTATTCTTTGCATAATAATGTTGTTGTTTTTCTATTTAGTGTTTGGTTTTTAATAGCTTTTTGAAATGGAATTTTAAGGGTAAATAAGTAGATGAAGATGATATGTTTGTGTTTTTATTGTGTTGTATGTTTTTATTTTTTGTTAATTAGATTAGATCTTTTCTTGTTGTGGTGAGATTGAGAAATAAGATTGAGAGAAATCAAAATGAGAGAATATGAGGAAGAGACAAAGATTCAAGAGAAGGAAACAAAACTTGTAAGGAACTTTTATCTTGTATTCATATTTTTGTCTAAGCTGATTTCACACAAAATCCACAATGTATCTATTCCCAAAAATCACACCTATCTAATGAATGTGTAGGGGTGTCTGATAGTTGTATAACACTCATACAATAAGTGTTTTTTTTTTTTCATATTAATGTCTTAAAAATGTTTTTTTCTTTGATTAGATATTTCTTGAACAATTCAAATAATTTTATTTTTATTTTTATTTTGTTGTCTTAAAAGACTTTATATAGGTTTTTTTATATGACTTGTGGCCTAGTCTTTTTTAGCTAAATAGGCTTATAAGTTTAGGTATTTTTCATTTATATAAAAGAGAATTTCTTTATACATTTATATAGTGTGAAAAACACATCTGAAAACCTCAAAATACCCTTTTATATATATATATATATATATATATATATATATATATATATATATATATATATATATATATATATATATATATATATATATATATATATATATATATATATATATATATATATATATCCGAAGACACTCATATCACATTTTCAATTATTTTGAATATGCATATCTGAAATCACTATTCTTTGAACTTTTTTCATTTAAACGTTGAATTTAAAATGTCAGGTATTTTTTCAGATATGCATATTGGAAAAAATATTTCCTAAAGAAATTTGGAATATTTATTAATTCGGATATGCATATCTGAAGTATCCCAATTGTTCTGGTCTAGGCCGAGCAGGCCAACACTTATCACTAACGAGCAGGCCCAATCCTTAGGTCGAGCTCGAGCAGGCCCATTCGCGCTCCAGGCCCAATAACGCATACACTAGCCATTACAAGAGCCAATTCCACATACCCACTAAAGAGCACGTGGTTTAACCCTCTAGCGGAGGATTCGGGCAACTCGCTTCTAACCCTAAACTTTGTCCACCCAGAATATGAGTCATTTGCTGACTCAGCCCTATCACGTAGGATTCTGGTAGTTTTCCAGTGCTGGGGACTATAAATACCTTCTTGCACTAGAGGATCAGATATTCAATATTCATTCAATATCACCTTTTCTGTACTTGCTCTCCTTGCTCCCAGCTCTCCTTGCTCTCAGATTTACTTTAGCATCGGAGTACCTTGCAAGTATACCTCCCAGTCCACAGAAGTCCAATACGTTGCAAGCCACGACGTCCTTCTGATCAAGTAAGATCACCAATATTCCAAAAAAAACTGATTTTATTTTGAAACAATATTTATTTAAAATATAGTTATAATAATTAAAGTGAGTCATTATTAATAAAAAATAACTTACATACAAATTGTTATAAAAGAAATAAAAAGATTAAATAAAATTTTAATTTTGTACGTAATAATTTATTTATCATAAATTTTTTAAAATTATAAAAGTGATTATTTTTTAAATAACTACAACATTATGCATTTTGCGTGTTTCGATTAAACTTGAACTCTCTTGTATTAAGGATACTATGAAGAACCCTTTAATCAATAAAAATAATATTAGAGTAATGTTAATTAATGAAATTATCATGTTAAAAATATTCTTTTATAAGCATTATAATTTTTAATTTGAATTAACTTTTTTTCTTTAATTAATTTTATGTGAGAATAATGTGTTAATTTAAATATTTAATTAATTATATATTTTGATAAAAATGATATATAGTTAATTATATATTTTGATTAAAATGGTATATATTTAATTATATATTTTGATTAATACAATTAATTATACTATTAATACAATTGATTCACCTTGATTTTAATTTTTTAACAAATATTGAATTTTTCAGATATGTATATCGAAAAATTCCAAGAGCAAAAATTAGGTTATTTCGAATGTGGATCTATGAAGTCTCCTCTTTCCCAAAAAAAAGTTGTCTTCGGATGTGCATATTCGAAGACACATTTTTTTCTTAGAAAATAAAGTGACTTCGGATGTGCATATCTGTAATCACCTTTTTTTTTATAGAAACTAGTAAAGGACCCGTGAGTTCGCACGAGTCACTCAAAGTCGATATAAATAATAAATAAATATATAATGATGGTTAATAAATATATATAAAATATAGGCAAATTAAAAAGAAAAAATATTTAAAATTATATTTGTCATATAAATATTAATTTAATCTAGTTAGACATATATACTTTAGTAAAAAAAATAAATAAAATAATTAAGCAGTCATCTACCTCTGCGTTCGCATGAATCATACAGTAATGTTATAAATAATATATATATATATATATATATATATATATATATATATATATATATATATATATATATATATATATATATATATATATATATATACATTAAGTAGCTTTGGTCCGTCGAAAAATTTATATTTTAGTAGAAAAATAAAGAAAATAATTAAGAAATCATTTACCTGTGCGTTCGCACGGGTCGTATAATGTTGTTATAAATAGTAAATTAATATAATATAGTGATGGTTAAAAATGTATATAAAATACAAAACGAATAACAAATTTTTGTTTTCATAAGAAATTTATGTAGTTATCACTCATAATTGTATCACGTTTTACCACCCCTACAATTAGGTCCATCATATATAGCCTAATTAAAAATTTATTTAAGATATGATTGTAAATATTTCGGCTATTAAAATATATACTTTCTTATATATTTAAAATAGAAATAAATTTGACTTTTTAAATATATGAAATATTTTAAAACATTTTCTTCTAAAAAATAATTAGAAATTCAATCGTCTTGGTAATCTATTTTTTGATATAGTCATAACTAACACATTTTAAAGTAAATTGATGAATTTAGCCATCTTTTAAAAAAAATACATAATAAAATATATCGAATGAAATTTATGTAATTCAATTAAATATTATAATAAAAAAGTTTTAAAAAAAAAAGAAAATAAAGCTTATGTAATTGAAATGAATATTATAATTAAAAAATTATATTTAAATAAATCACTTCTCTTAGTCTTTATTAAAAATAAGATAATTATTTTTTAAAATAGTTGGAAAATACTAATGAATAGATTTATTATAGTAATTAATGAATATATTTATTACTATAACAAATAACGAATATAATATAAATGATATGATTTTTTTAATATAAAAACAAATGTCATCGTTAAAAAAAAATTATAATTATAATTATTAAAAGTTAAGATATTTTAAATCATGGGCTAGTTTATATATTAATAAGTGTAAATATGATTTGCATATTGTTAAGACCAAATCAAAATATAAAATTAAAGGAGATAACTTCCCTACCCATCATAAAAAGTTGGGTAGTGTACCTCCAACCAATTACATGATACAATTTAACTTTAACACATTTAATTATTTATAAATACTATAATTATTTGTTGTTTTCAAAGCATTTTATAACGGAGGTAACTTTACCCAATTTTTTAAGTTGGGTAGATAAGAATTCACCAAAATTAAATATTAAAAAATAATTTGAATAAAATCAAAATATAAGTTTTATCTCTGCATTGAAAATTAAAAGAATTACTCATCACTGCTGCTGTAAAATAATTCAAAATTGTTGTAGTTACTTTTTTTAATATTTATTTATTTACTACAATATTAATTATATTGCAATTAATATACTGATTAATGGAATAAAAAATATACTCATTAATGGAATAAAAAAATGACATAAAAAGATTTCATTCCACTTAGGAATTTACTAATATTTATAATATTGATTAATAATAAAGAAGCAAGTCATTATATTACTTTTAATTAGGAAATAAAAATAAATATGGTAGACATTTACTTTCTTAGTAGATTTAAAAGTAAAATATAAAGAATATAACCGAAGAACATTTTTATATGCATTGAAAATTTATCAATAGTCCAAAATATTAATAAAATTTGACAATTAATATACAATATTAATTATATTGCAATTAATATACTGATTAATGGAATAAAAAATATACTGATTAATGGGATAAAAAAATGACATAAAAAGATTTCATTCCACCCAGTTCACTTTTTAGGAATTTACTAATCTGAGCCTTGTGGTATGTATTCCACCCAATTCACTTTTTAGGAATTTGTAAGACAGTTAACTAAAACCAAAGTCACAAAAGTCCAATTTTGTTGCAATACGTTTCAAGATATTTTCCTTTCTAAAGTGAAATACATATCAACATAGAAAACACGTGTCAGTTTATAGAAATGAAAATGATAAAATCAGTAGCAATCTAGCATTTCAACATTGTGTCAATAAACCATTGCCTAACAAACAATTAGTACTTGGAAGTTGGAACTCCATAAGAGAACGTTACGCTTTGACACTGGAATGAATTTAAGCAAAAAGAATCTTACACTAATAAGGGGAAAACAAAAATATGTATATTATAATCCATGGAACTTTTCAGCTTAGTAAGCTTTAAATACAATGGTTCTATTAATTATGAGTTGGATATCTTTCATGTGAAAATCAAGTGCAAGACATGCTCACTATCGATCATATTGTAACATGCAAGTTTTTTTCTATAAATATTAGATGAAAGATGCCACAATAACAACTATGTTTTATCCCACCAAGTGTATATGACCAATGCTACCTGAATGAGCCATGCTATGCTAACACCCTTTTTTTCAGACACAAGATGCTGATTCAAATCAACGCTTAGCTTATTGTTTCCTTAGAGCTCTTACCAATCGTGCAGCAAAAACTGGTACCTGCAAAATGCTAGTAGAACAAGTTTATTCAAGCGCTCATAACAGTCTCACAGTAGATACACACAGATTCTCAGTCATTGAGCTAGCTCATTTTGTCGATTTAACACCTTGGCATCGATTTGGTTTCGCAGCAGCTAATGCAGCCATACTTGAAGCAACGGAAGGTTTCTCGGTTATTCATATTGTTGATTTGAGTTCAACTCATTGCATGCAGATTCCTACATTAATCGATGCTATCGCTAATCGTCACGAAGTTGCTCCTTTAATCAAACTCACGGTTTCTGATCATGCTAATAGCAGTGATCACGAACTTCCACCTAAACTTGATCTTTCTTACGAAGAATTAGGATCTAAGTTGGTGAATTTCGCTAGGTCGAGAAATGTAACATTGGAATTCAGAGTAGTTTCTTCGAGTTACACAAATGGTTTCGCTTCGTTGATTGAACATTTGCAAGTTCAACGTTTAGTTTATTCCGGTGAAGCCTTGGTTATTAACTGTCACATGATGCTTCATTATATTCCAGATGAAACCCTATCGAATTCAAACTCTTATGTTTATGATTCTATATCTTCTTCTTCTAGTATAACTTCTGCTACTACTACTACTACTTCACTAAGATCGTTGTTTCTTAAGGCGCTTCGAGGTTTAGATCCAACACTAGTTGTATTAGTAGATGAAGATGTTGATTTAACTTCAAACAACTTGGTGAATAGATTAAGGTCAGCATTTAACTATCTATGGATACCTTATGATACGGTCGAAACTTTTCTGCCGCGCGGAAGCAAACAAAGGCAATGGTATGAAGCTGATATATGTTGGAAGATAGAGAATGTGATAGCTCATGAAGGTGTTCAAAGAGTGGAGAGAGTTGAGCCTATAGGAAAATGGGAACAAAGAATGAGAAATGCGAATTTTCAAGGGATTGGATTTGGTGAGGAATGTGTTGGTGAAGTGAAAGCTATGCTTGATGAACATGCTGCTGGGTGGGGGTTGAAGAAAGAAGATGAGTGTATTGTGCTTACATGGAAAGGTCATAATGTTGTCTTTGCTTCTGCTTGGTTGAATGCTTAATTAGTTCAACATTTTTTAACCTTTGTATTATTCTTTGCATAATAATGTTGTTGTTTTTCTATTTAGTGTTTGGTTTTTAATAGCTTTTTGAAATGGATTTTTAAGGGTAAATAAGTAGATGAAGATGATATGTTTGTGTTTTTATTTTGTTGTATGTTTTTATTTTTGTTAATTAGATTAGATCTTTTCTTGTGGTGAGATTGAGAAATAAGATTGAGAGAAATTAAAATGAGAGAATATGGGGAAGAGACAAAGGTTCAAGAGAAGGAAACAAAAGTTGTAAGGAACTGTTATCTTGTATTCATATTTTTCTCTAAGCTGATTTCACACAAAATCCACGATGTATCTATTCCCAAAAATCACACCTATCTAATGAATGTATAGGGGTATCTGATAGTTGTATAACACTCATACAATAAGTGTTTTTTTCCATATTAATGTCTTAAAAATGTTTTTTTTTTCTTTGATTAGATATTTCTTGAACAATTCAAATAATTTTTTTTAATTTTTATTTGTTATCTCAAAAGACTTTATATAGGCTTTTATATGGTTTGTGGCCCAGTCTTTTTAACTAAATAGGTTTATAAGTTTAGGCATTTTCTATTTATATAAAAGAGAATTTCTTTGTACATTTATATAGTGTGAAAAACACCACTGAAAACCTCAAAATACCCTTATATATATCCGAAGACACTCATATCACATTTTCAATTATTTCGAATATGCATATCTGAAATCACTCTTCTTTGAACTTTTTTCATTTAAATGTTGAATTTAAAATGACAGGTGTTTTTTCGGATATGCATATTTGAAAAAATCTTTCCCCACAGAAATTTGGAATATTGATTAATTCGAATATGCATATCCGAAGTATCCCAATTGTTCTGGTCTAGGCCGAGTAGGCCCAACACTTATCACTAACGAGCAGGCCCAATCCTTAGGTCGAGCTCGAGCAGGCCCAATCGCGCTCCAGGCCCAATAACGCATACACTAGCCATTACAAGAGCCAATTCCATGTACCCACTAAAGAGCACGTGGTTTAACCCTCTAGCGGAGGATTCAAGCAACTCGCTCCGAACCCTAAGCTCTGTCCACCCTGAATATGAGTCATTTGCTGACTCAGCCTTACCACGTAGGATTCTTGTAGTTTCTTAGCACCTGGGCCTCCAATGGATTTGGCCCAATTAGGAAGTCTTGGCCCATTGCTGGGGCTATAAATACCTTCTTGCACTAGAGGATCAGGTATTCAATATTTATTCTATCTCACCTTTTCTGTACTTGCTCTCCTTGCTCTCAAATTTACTTTAGCATCGGAGTACGAACCTTGTAGGTACACCTCCCAGTCCACAGAAGTCCAATACATTGCAGGCCACGACGATCCTTCTGATCAAGTAAGATCACCAATATTCCAAAAAAAAATGATTTTATTTTTAAAAAATATTTATTTATAATATAGTTATAATATAATAAGAGTGAGTCATTATTAATAAAGAATAACTTAAATACAAATTGTTATAAATAAGGAATAGAAAAATTAAATAAAATTTTAATTTTGTAATAATTTATTTATCATAAATTTTTTTAAATTATAAAAGTGATTATTTTTTAAATGACTACAACATTATGCATTTGGTGTGTTTCGATTAAACTTGAACTCTCTTGTATTAAAGATACAATGAAGAACCCTTTAATCAATAAAAATAATATTAGAGTAATGTTGTTAATTAATTAAATTATTATGTTAAAAATATTCTTTTATAAGCATTATAATTTTTAATTTGAATTAACTTTTTTTCTTTAATTAATTTTATGTGAGAATAATGTGTTGATTTAAATATTTAATTAACTATATATTTTGATAAAAATGGTAAATATTTAATTATATAATTTAATTAAAATGGTATATATTTAATTACATATTTTGATTAATAAAATTAATTATACTATTAATACAATTGATTCACCTTGATTTTAATTTTTTAACAAATATTTAATTTTTTCAGATATGTATATTCGAAAAATCCCAAGAGCAAAAATTAGGTTATTTCGAATGTGGATCTCTGAAATCACCTCTTTCTCAACAAAAAAAAAGGTATCTTCGGATGTGCATATCTGAAGATATATAGAAACTAGTAAAGGACCCGTGCGTTCGCACGGATCACACAAAGTCGATATAAATAATAAATAAATATATAATGATGGTTAATAAATATATATAAAAGATACGCAAATTAAAAAGAAAAAACATTTGAAATTATATTTGTCATATAAATATTAACTTAATCTAGTTGGACATATATACTTTAGTAGAATAAATAAATAAAATAATTAAGCAGTCATCTACCTGTGCGTCGCACGAATCATACAGTATCATTATAAATCTACCATGAGTAGTCATTTACCCGTGCGTTCACACGCATTGCACAATGTTATAAATAATATATATATATATATATATATATATATATATATATATATATATATATATATATATACATACATATATATATATATATATATATATATATATATATATATATATATATATATATATATATATATATATATATATAATAAAATATATACAGATTAAGTAGCTTTGACCCTCGAAAAATGTATATTTTAGTAGAAAAATAAAGAAAATAATTAAGAAATCATTTACCCATGCGTTCGCACGGTTCGTACAATGTTGTTATAAATAGTAAATTAATATAATATAGTTATGGTTAAAAATGTATATAAAATTCAAAAAGAATAACAAATTTTTGTTTTCATAAGAAATTTATGTACTTATCAATCATAATTGTTACACATTTTACCACCCTACAATTAGGTCCATCATATATAACCTAATTAAAAATTTAATTAAGATATGATTGTAAGTATTTCGGCTATTAAAATATATACTTTCTTATATATTTAAAATAGAAATAAAATTTGACTTTAAATATATGAAACATTTTAAAACATTTTCTTCTAAAAAATAATTAGAAATTCAATCGTCTTGATAATCAATATTTTGATATAGTCATAACTAACAGATTTTAAAGTAAATTGATGAATTTAGCCATCGTTTAAAAAAAAATACATAATAAAATATATCGAATGGAATTTATGAAATTCAAATGAATATTATAATTAAAAAAAGTTTTTTAAAAAAGAGAATAAAGTTTATGTAATTGAAATAAATATTATAATTAAAAAATTATATTAAATAAATCACTTCTAAGTCTTTATTAAAAATAAGATAATTATTTTATAATAAAAAGTACCTCTCTTTTCATTTTTTTTAAATAGTTGGAAAATACTAATGAATAGATTTATCAGTAATCAATGAGTATATTTATTACTATAACAAATAACGAATATAATATAAATGATCTGATTTTTTTAATATACAAACAAATGTCATCGTTAAAAATAAATATATTATAATTATAATTATTAAAAGTCAAGATATTTTAAATCATGGACTAGTTTATATATTAATAAGTGTAAATATGATTTGCATATTGTTAAGACCAAATCGAAATATAAAATTAAATATTAAAAAATAATTGAATAGATTAAGGTCAGCATTTAACTATCTATGGATACCTTATGATACCGTCGAAACTTTTCTATCGCGCGGAAGTAAACAAAGGCAATGGTATGAAGCTGATATATGTTGGAAGATAGAGAATGTGATAGCTCATGAAGGTGTTCAAAGAGTGGAGAGAGTTGAGTCTATAGAAAAATGGGATAAAAGAATGAGAAATGCGAATTTTCAAGGGATTGGATTTGGTGAGGAATGTGTTGGTGAAGTGAAAGCTATGCTTGATGAACATGCTGCAGGATGGGGATTGAAGAAAGAAGATGTATTGTGCTTTATTAGAGTTTGACCTAACTCATCCTTACAAAACCGGTTGGTAAGGTGAGAAGTGTCTGTCTATATATACTCTTTCAATGCTCTATCTCCAACCAATGTGGGACTTTTAAAATCTTTCTAATACACCCCCTCACGCCCAACACTCTTTTTTTTGGCTTGGTGCGTGGATATTTACGGTGGGCGGCCCATGGTCCGATCGATAGGCTCTGATACCATATTAGAGTTTGACCTAACTCATCCTTACAAAACTGGTTGGCAAGGTGAGAAGTGTAACACCCTTCTAAACCCCGCGGAAATTATAATAATAATCAGAGTAAACATAAAACAAGGGTGCCACAATTAAGAAAAATAATGAAAATCATAAGTCGTCTGTCATGCTTTATTAGGAACGATCCACAAAATATCAAAACATATGATTAACACAACGGAATATCATTCAACAGTATTGTAAGACATCACCAAAAACATAAACCAAACGATACATAATCCAAAACTGCAAAAATAGAGTATCATAAGTAACTCTGAGTCTATCGTTCCCCAGTGTTACAAATCTGAGCATAACTCGACACGAACTATGGACTAGCCTATGAGCTATCCTCACCAATTCAAGATGTCGTCACTCCTTTATCTGAAAAATATCTACATGTAAGGGTGAGTCTCATTCACAATTAACAAGTGTTATTAGATCATAAACAATAATATATCATCAGTTTATCATTCACCCAATTGCATGTATTCAGATTTTCAAGAAAACATTCATCAACAATAATGCAATTACATCACCGAATACAACACTGGAAACCATCCAATCATGTCATAATAATAGTGCATATGTAATGTACTGACACTATGCATGTGGTACCAAACGTGAGATTAACCCACCCGACCGATCTAACATCTTCAAGATACGGCCCAACCGACACAAATTCCTCACAATGGGAATTATGCCCTCACTGATCCAACACATCTTTTGGATTCAGCCACCATATGATTTATGAATGAATGCACACACATAACATACTTACAACATCACCGATCCGATGTGCTACATCGTCTCATTTTAACTCACCATTATCGTCACCAACAAGTATGTACGTGCCTCATTATAATTCAATAACTAATCATGTATCAACCTCAACAAATCACCACAATCACAACATAGTCATATCATAATCACATCGATCACATTGTTACATAATGCCACATATGTCAACAATGCATAACATTATCAAAATATTTTAATCGAGGTTTAAAATAAAATCGGCTACTGTCCTAAAATTTTATTTAATTAGATAGGATTTTTAATTATGAACACAATTCTCAAAACGACGCTTAAAACGGACGTACGATTCAAAAGATGAGTTTTACAAAATTAAATTTTCTTGAAAAAAATGTCAGGTGTAACCGGTTACAGCATGGTTGTTACCCGGTTACACATCACCGTCATTGTATTCCCTATTTGCTACGTTCAGCTGTAACCGGTTACAACAGGGCTGCTACCCGGTTACACATCACCGTCATTGTATCACCGTCATGGAAAGGTCATAATGATGTCTTTGCTTCTGCTTGGTTGAATTCTTAATTAGTTCAACATTTTTTAACCTTTGTATTATTTTTTTTGAATCAAATAATTGATATATTAATTCAAAAAACATAGGAAGTACAATGGCGACCTCAAGGGTCCAGCCCTCTTGAAGGACTTACATCATCAAATGGGCCAAGTAATCTCTAAGTTTACATTTTCCCCACCCTCGATACACTATATTATCAATAATGCTGTCACCTACTTTTGTTCTATCAGAATCTTTCCCAAAGCTCACACAATTCCTATAGATCCAAATCCCATACACAGTTTCAGCCAAAGCTAATTTTAACATCTCTGCTCTTACAGATTTCCCTCTGCAGTTTTGATTCATCCAGTCCAGTTCCTCATTCCACGGTTTAGGCTCATGGCTTATGTCCATCCATTTTAGCACCTGCCTCCAAATCCTGTTAGTCTCACAGCATTCAAACATCAAATGATCCATGGTTTCCTCATTCATACAAAAACAACACAAGGAATGATCCACTAAACCAAATCTATACAATCTGCTCCTAGTGGCTAATTTACCATGGCAAGCCATCCACAACATGAATAAAGCTCGCGGTCTTGCACTATTTCCACACAGCAATCTGTACCAAGCAACATGAGTGTCATCTTTGATAAGTTGTTTGTAAACAACTCTGGTATTAAAATGTTGCATTTGATTCCATCCTTGCACTTCCTTGGCAATATCTTTTTGGCTCAATATAGCTTTGAAAATCCAGGAATACTGGACTTTTTCCTCCATGAGCATGATGTCTTGTTCCTTCAAGTAGTAGCTATTTACCCATCTCACCCATAAATTGTCTTTCTTGTTACAGAGATTCCATAAAAGTTTCAGCATACCAATGTTATTGCAGACCTGCTGATCCAGGACATTAAGACCACCATACTTGCGGGGCTTGCATACTCTCTGCCATGCCACTGGACTTTTCCTCTTAACCTTTGTATCATTGCATAATAATGTTGTTGTTTTTCTATTTAGAGTTTGGTTTTTAATGACTTTTTGAAATGGATTTTTAAGGGTAAATAAGTAGATGAAGATGATATGTTTGTGTTTTTATTGTGTGTTATGGTTTATTTTTTGTTAATTAGATTTTTCTTGTGGTGTTGTTCTTGTACCTGAAAAAACAATGGCGAGATTGAGAAATAAGATGGAGAGAATAAAAAAAAGAATATCAAAAACTGTTATCTTGGATTTATATTTTTTCTCTAAGTTTTCACAAAAAAATCCATGATGTATCTATTCCGAAGAATCAAACACTCATTCGACAAGTGTTGAAAAATTCATATTAATATCTTTAAAATGTTTTTGTTTCTTTGATTAACTAGTAATAAACCCGTGCGTTCACACGGGTTCTCGTACGGGGCGCGCATTTGTTTCAGATGTACATTTTTTAATAGAAAAATGTTTGGTACTCGCGAAAAAATAATAATTAAATGTATAGAAAAATGTCGGATACCTTTGAAAAAAAACAAATTGAATGTATAGAAAAATATCTGGTACCTGTGAAAAAATAATAAGAATGTAAAAGATAATAATTAAATGTATAGAAAAATGTCAGGTACCAGTGAATTCAGTAATTTCATGCCCCGTTAGTAATCAATATTTTGATCAATAAATTCATGTCTAGTTAATAATCAATATAATAAGAGTGTAAAAAAGAAAAACAATATTATTTAATCGAAAGAGCTTATTGAAAAACATATTTTAATTTATATATGGATTAAAAAATAAAATTATTTGGATTAAAAAAATTGTTTCTATTTATTAAAAAATATTAAAATTTAGTCATTAATCGTGACACAACTTTTTTTTGAGATGACACAATTTTGGTCCTTGATTATTCATATACTTCATTTTTTGTATGAGATTATTAACATACATTTATTTTAAAATTTTTATTATAACTATAATAGTTAAGATTAAATTATAATTCTCTGTTTTAAAATATCCATACAACCCTTTAAAACTTTTAAAATAAGTTTCACTAAACATTACATTACAATGCAGCATTTAATTTTTATTATATTTTAATTTAAGTTTTATGAAAAGATCTTTCTTTTTGGTAGACACTTTTTCAAACCAAAGCATGGTCATGCTTCCACAAATATCCATCTACGGTTGACATAATTGTTTTGGTATAAGTGTAGAAACGGTACAGACTAAATTCAAATCAATCAAATAATTAAGGGGACAACTTCTCTACCCATCACAAAAAGTTGGGTAGTGTACCTCCAACCAATCACATGATACCATTTAATTTTAACATATTTAATTATATATTAAATTCTACAATTGTTTGTTGTTTTCAATGCATTTTATAAAGGAGGTAACCTTACCCAATTTTTTGAGTTGGGTAAATAAGAATTCACCAATAATTAATTAGAATAAATTATAATCTATAATATAAGAAAATTAATGGCTCTGGAAAATCGAAATTTAACCTTTTTTCTTTACCCTCCACCTCATTGATTTGGGGGTAAAATGTGTCCAAAATTTACTTTTTCTAACCAAATTGTACTATTAGTTACATACAAAACATATTTGATCTTAATAGTTAAAGTGAGGCAAAAAGTTTGTTCTCAAAGGACAAAAAAGTTAACCAAATGGTGTGTAACGATTTCATATTTGCAAACACATAGAAAAAGCTGGTTGACAAAGTAGATACAAAGTACAAGGCATATCTTCTTTTTTGAAATTTCAAATTTTTTAAAAAGTGCTTCCTTAAAGACCACCCGCCCTTTCTTTTGTCCACCGGATATTTTTGATTTGGAACCCTATTGTCCATCAAACCGTGCCAAGACTTCCTCTTGGTTTTCCTCTTTATTTTATCTTTCTTCACCATTTCTACTTTCTCTTCTTCACAAATTTATTTTCTCTTTCTTCACCATTTATACTTTCTCAAACCGTGCATCTCTTCTTCACCTCTACACGTTTCTGAGTTTATGGTTTATGGTTTTAGCTATTGGTTTTGTGAAATATTTTTGGTTTACGAGTTTTTGATTTCGTTATTTATTTATGTCTTCGTTTTCGATTCTGAGTTTATGGATTTAGAGGAAGAGATCCAACTAAAAACAAGTAAAATAACATAGAAAAGGTAGTATATAGTTGTTTTGGTTTATGAGTTTGCAGGCAAGTTAAAGTTGTCTTGTTTTCTTTGTTAACCTAACAAGTTCAGTAACCTAACAAGTTCAAGTTTTGCAGGGAAATGTATTTTTTTATGTTTAAGGAGTTTTTGAGATCTGGTTTGGTGAGATCTAGAAATTAGAATCAGATCTTGTATATGTGATTTAAGTTGACATAGTTTTATTTTTCAGGTAACAATGATATCTAAATCAAAACTGGAACTTTTTCTATACAAAATATTCAAAACTAGAACTTTTTCTATACCAAATATTCATGGTTTGTTTATGCAGTTTGTTGTTGATAGCTAACGCTGGCTTTCCAATATATATGGCTTCATTGTTTCCTTATCTTATTTTTCTGCTCGTCTGATTTTCCACTGTTTATAAAGAGTTTAAATATGTCAGCAAGAATGATGGCAGTGATTTGTGTCTCATGAGCATCCTATTTTAGATATGAAATTATAAAGGTAGATATTTCAATGAGGCTAAAACGAGTAAGGGGAAAATGCATTCTATGTGTTTGATAATATGTCTATGATAGGTTTCATGGTGTTAATAGTCTAATATCTGAATGTGTTTATCCAACTTGAATGTTGTAGAATAGTTGACATATTTTGTAAAATATAAACCTTCCAATATTTGATGACAGTCTGGCTTAATTTCTTACTGATAAAAAAAAATGTTGTATCTTGAAAGTGAACATTAGGCATAGAATTGATCCATATCAAGTTTTCCATTACTCTGAAATTTGCATTGAATGTTGTATCTTGAATTGAATGTATTGATTTTCTTTGTTTATCTGGAATTTCCATTACTCTAAGAGATTTTCTTGCTTTGTATGCATAAGAGAAGATCCGCCATCAATCTTATTTAGTTGTTGTATGTTCAGGAAAAAATAAAGAATTTACTGTTGTATGATTTTTTTCTTGAAAGGTACGAAATCTCTCTCTATTACAATCGTTGGAAAGACACTTTCACCAACATCTTTACTCACTGAGCTCAATGAGATAGGTGGAAGACATGGAATTGGCCCATTGACATGATTGAGAATCTTCTTGTAGGCATGAAGAAACCTCATCAATTTTTGTGACTGAAATTGTACAAAGGGTTTGTTACTGTAACAGGTAGGAAGAGTCCCTTCAGCATGTATAGGCAAGATATCTCATCATTCAAGGGTAGAAATATATATGATCAAGCTGATGTTGTTGGTTTTATCTAGCTTTATGGTGTTCCAATAAGAGTTCCGGCAATGCTTAAGCAGAGAATTCAATTTAAGTGTTGATATCATTTCAAAATATGTATTTGTTTGCAATATGACCATGCTTTGTTTTGTTAGATGACATAATTGTCTTTTCTCTAATATTTCAGTTCAGTTTTGTTTATTCTACAGAGATGAAATTGTAATCCTATATTGTTATAGACAAGCAAATTCAATCCAAGGTGGTATGTTGTCCTTAAGTGGCTAAGCATATTTTTTGTAATTTGTTTATTTAATTTGTTTTGTATCATATTAAATACTATTTAATATTATTTGGACAGTCATATCAATTGGATTTAATAATAAAGCAGAGAAACCTATAGACAGTTAGACACATTATTCTCTATCTCCATCAACGAGCATATCTAAATTTTAGTCTTTTGTGAAAACTAGTGCTTGCATTTTCTTCTATGTTTCTTAGTGTAAAGTTGTATTCTTTTTTCTAAAATCAATCGAGGGTTCAAATTGACAACTTTATGTCAATGTTGTTCTATGGTTTTGTACTGTAGCATTGTGAGAATTTATGAAATAGATATTTTTATTTTTTTTGAAATTGCAAAGATGAATAGAAGATAATTGGTGCTGTTTGCCATTATTTTATATAGGTTTACACGTATAATCTTTTGCAATAGGTTATTTATAAAGATACATCCAAAAATATTATAATCTAATAATGGAAAATTCGTCAAAAATTTAAATTGTATTAAATATTACGAATAAGATATTTTAGACGGGAAATTGTAAATTAAGAAACAAAAAATATTGATCTTCTTAAAATTATTTTTTACCGTTTTAGTTATTCCAAATTTGTTTTAGTTATTTCAAATTGATAGTGTTTCTAAAATTAAAAGAATTTCTTATTTGGATTATTGATAATATTTTAATAAATAGAATTGTCTTCATAATGTTGATAATTTTTGTTTTAGATATTATTGAAAAAATATGAAAGTAAGACTGTTAAATTTCTTCATATGAGAATTATTTTTGAAAATAAACTTCAATAGATATACAAACTCTATTTATATTTTTTAGTTATTTAAATTTGATAATTTTTACAAAACTGAAATAGTTAATGCAAATTTTCTTAACAAAGACTCTCAACTTGACAGATAAAACATATGAGAAAAAATCTATACAATATTTATAATTAATAAAAAAATATACTTCAAATTTGTTTTACTTTCTTTTTATTTTTATTATATTTTAAAAAACAAATGCGTGTAATACGCAGTACCCGTGCGAATGCACGGGTATCCCACTAGTAAACATTATAGGAAGAGTTGTAATATGTGTCGCATTGTGTTGTAGTCATGTAGACATATAGTAGTAACAATTAAATACTCCTGTCAAGTTTAGTTTCTTGAAAAAAGACACAATATTATACCCATATAAATTAACTTGCAGGTTCTTACTTCAAGAAAAAAATGTTTACACACTTCATATAATAAAAATTAAATATATTTTAGAGTCACTTATTTTTGTTTTAATTTTACCCTCAAAAACTCATATTAAGCACATTATTTTTTTTACTCAGTACATAGTATACACATTTGTTTACAATTAAGTGGCAGTTTAAAAATAAATTGAGAAATGTTTGTCTTGATATAACGTAATTTAATAATTATTATAATATAAAAATATTGATTTTTAAACTTTAACATCAAGATTATGTAATAAATTATATAATAATAAGTAGCCTGTAACAATATTGAATATTGAATGCTAATTATTACAAATATTATAACATTGACTCCACCTTTACTTGATAAATACCATAAAAAATCTCAATATTAATAATAATTAACATAAAACAATTTAATAATAAAAATAAATGTCAAAGATTAAAAAAAATGAACTCAATTTAATAATGAAAAGAACTTTAGCATTAAAAATTTTTACTACAAAAATCATTAAAATGACTATTACGTTAATGAATGATAGTGAATAATAAGAAATTAAATGGTAATTAAATTAATCAAATTAATTGAAATTTATTAGCAACAATAAATTAATACAAAATATCATAATTTCTATTCGTATAAAAGTATATCTTTTTCTTGTAAGTATTACCTTTATATAATTTAATATTAAAACAAATATTAAAACAAATATCTTATAAATAAATGTTTTTATATTAATAAATGATAATTTTTTTTGTTTTTCGATTAATGGTTTACTTTTTTATATTATGTTTATTTTTTTGCTTTCAGTAAATACTTAAAAAAAGTAATTCTTATATTATAGATAATGAGTGAATTTAAAAATGGTTAATCATAATAATAGATTTAAAAAAATATTTGACTTATCTTAGCATATGATATTCATGTTTTACTCCATTTCTCTTCTCTTTGCTATCAATATTTTATTCTTCAAACTTTTATACAAGATTCAAAAGCAGATTTTTCGGTGGATGAACAATAAAAAAATGAAATCTTTTGAAGAAGTTAGTAGATATGTAAGCTGAAAAAATGAAAAAGAAATCACAAAAGTGTAGATGATACACATTTTAGTCAATAAAATATAACCATTTCAAATCCGACCATAACCACAGATTCATGCCGCAAAACCGTACACCACTGTAAAAAAAAACAAATATTAACACAAAGACGAAACAGAATCAGAAAAATCAACACAAAGACTAATGATGATGAAAAATGATAACTTTTTTAAAAATAATAACCATAAAAATGATAACTTTTTATGAAACAATAACCATAAAAATGATAACTTTTTTCAAAATAATAACCATAAAAATGATAACTTTTTTGTTAACCTCATCAAACAATAACATAAAACTCAGAAGCATCACATATTAACGATGAGAAAGAAAAATAAAATGTTGATGAAGATGAATGAGTGAAATCAGTAATGTTGTGAGTAAAAACAGATCTGGAAAAAATATTACCTCCATTAAAAGGTCAAGAAGGTTGTAATGAATCCCAAAAAAGTTATTCATATTCTCCATTGCTTGTCCTTGCATTAACCACAAACCTTAAACTTTTGCAAACGAAAGTAGGAGAACAATGGTAGATCGAAGTAGCCTTTTTCGATAGGTACCCTTTTCTCCATTTTTGTGATTTTTGTTTGTAAGAAGGATGATTTACATAGAGAAAAAGAAGAAAAATAGTTTCTTTTTATAAAAAAACAGAAGAAGGGAGACCATATTTGCATTTATGTTAAAAGAAACATTGTTAGAAGAAAAGAAGAAGAAGAAGAAGAAGGAGGTAAGATCTGAGAAACAACAGTGGGAAAGAGAGAGAATATACCAGAAAAGTTTATGGAGAAAGAAAGAGAAAATGCATAGAAAAGACTTTTGAGTAGTAGTAGGGGAAAGCAAATATTTGTGGTCTCAGACGAATGGGAAGTAGAAAAGGAAATAAAAAAAGGTATCTATGTAACACCCCTTACTAACCCCGCGGCAATTTAAAACAATTATTCAGAGTACATGAAATAAGGGTGCCACAATTCATAATAAATAAACATCATTCAGTCATGTCATGCATTCACTGAGGTAATCATCATAATTTAAAACGGTTCATGTTAACACAACGGAAATTTATCAAAAACAGACTAAGTTTAACATCTTCAAAACTTATCCTTCAAAACATCAAAACATAACTAGAGTCATAATCATAAACTCTAAACAATCGCGTCCCCAGTGTTACAACTATCAGAGCATGACACCTGACGCTACTAAACACTGACTCATGAGCTAATCCTCACCGAGTCGAACAGCCGCTATCCTCAATCTGAAAATGACAACATGTAAGGGTGAGTCTCATCATAATTAACAAATGTTATAAGGTTATAAAGCCATAACACATCACAGTTGTATCATTCACCCAATTGTTTCATAAACAGACATTCACAACGAGCAAACCAAAATCAATACATCATTAATATTTACAACACTGGAATACATCCAATCATGTTATAAATTATGCATATGTATGAACTGACACTATGCATGTGGTACCAATCATCATCAATGGGAATAACCCATGACCGATCCAACCTCGTCCAAGATACGGCCCTGCCAGCACAGATTCCACACGATGGGAATCATGCCCTTCACTGATCCAACACACCCTTATGGATACAGTATCATCAATGAACATGAATCAATGCAACATATATAACATACTTATACCATCATCATCATCAATCATCAACATCATCATCATCATCAATCATCAACATCATCATCATCATTCAAGTATGTTCATATATATTAACATCATTCAATTACAATTCCATAATCATCATACACAAAACATACACGTATTTGCATCAATCTTCATACTCAACAAGAATAGCATACATGTATTTTCATCATTCTAAAAACCAATCAATCATCATCATATAGATTATCCTACAAGGTTCGTTTAGCTCAAAACGGCGCATCAAACGGACCAACGGTTAAAAAGTTATGCATCTTTGAACTTTTAAAATATCTCAAAACACCAACAGCACGCGGCGCCATCACCTGTTCGCGGCGCGCACTGAGCGTCCCAAAATTCATTGGTTCTCTGCCAAGCTGTTCGCGGCGCAAACATCCACACGCGGCGCGAAACGAGAAAAAAGTTACGCCTTCGCGGCGCGAACGCAGGTACGCGGCGCGACCTGAGCGTATCACAACTTCCTGGCATTCTGCCCACCTGTTCGCGGCGCCTCCCTGTGCACGCGGCGCGAACCGGTAATTTCAGAAACCCCAACCTGCAGAAAACAGCATTCTATGCATTCCAAACACACCCAAACCATACCAGTACGAACCTAGAGAAATAGAATGCACAAACAACACAAAATACGTCTCATAATACACTATTTACACATCAATTGAGACCATAACAACGCAGACATCATAGATTCAAACATAGAGATCAAACATCATACAATTGACTCAATCCCTAAACCTATCATATGACTCAATCGACCCGAATTCCACATCTATTCAGTATTATCAACCCCTAACCCGATAATAGATGATAATCAGATAAGTCCCCCCTTACCTTAGACAAATTCTTGATTCTTGGTCTCTCCCTCTACCGTTCTCCTTCACGTTCCTCGTTCCTCAGACTTCTGTTCTTTCACGTTCTTTCTTTCTTCCCAATTCCAATTATTTTATGAAAATAATAATAATATTAGTAAAGGGCCTTCCTATATCACACCCCCCCTTTTACTATTTCCCACATGGCCCAAATGCCATAAACCATTATTTATTTATTATTTTCACAAAATCCTTAATAATTCTAATTATTAATTCAATATTCTTGATTAAATTAATATTAAAATTATACGGGCGTTACAATTTACGTGGCTCATCTAGGAAGCTAAGGGGCATAATTGTATTTTCCAGACCATTAAACTTTCTTATATTGTAGATTATTTCTAGAATGAGTGTCTGACGTATGATTTTCATACGATGTCAAACAATTCAAATAATGTTTTTTAAACTATTTTTTCGTTGTCTCAACTTCCCTTATACATTTTTTATAAATGTTAAACACATCTAAAAACAATTAAAGATATGTTGAACATTGGTTATTAACTAATAGTTAAATATATTAAAATTTGATTATAACATTTTAACTTTCTTAATAGCAGATAAATAAATGAAGGGAAAGGCAAATACCAGTAAATAGTGATGTCACGAGTGTGAGAGAGTATTTTGTTGGGCTTTTCTTTTTTATTTGAGAATTTATTTTTACACCCATGTCACTTCTTAAACACCTGCCATAAAAATTTCAAAATACTTTTAAATTTCGGATGTGCATATTTGAAGTCATCTTTTTTCACAAAAAAAAAATGTGATTTCGGTGTGCATATCCGAAGAAACCCTATTTTTTTAGAAAAAACGTGTCTTCGAAGATGCACATCCGAAAATACATTTTTTTTGTTAAAATAAGGTAAATTCAGATATGCACATCCGAAAGCACCCCTATTTTAGAAAAAAATATTTCAGAAATACATATCCGAAATATAGTCTGAAACAAAACACACAAAAACATAACTACAAAGCATCAATTTATCATAAATAATCTAAATTACATGATAGTTCATCATACTGGCAGTTGAGGACGACACAACATTTTGATAACGTCTTCTCCCAATCTTCAAAGTTTTGCATCCAACTCGATCGGACCCTTCGACGAATATTGTTGAAAAGTTGTCCACATGACCTTTAAGTCATCGTCATTCTTTAGCTCAAATGGGGTGAACTTGACGTTTCTCTCGTCGTCAAGTGAAGGTGAACGGTACTCAAGCCTAACAACCTTTCGATTTTCCGAGTATTGCAAGAGAGAGTTAAGCGTCGGTATCAACTCCGCAAACAACATGTCGCGCGAGAACCTAAATTGAAGCGGCATCGGATAACTACTACTGAAGTAGACAAAAGCAATGTGGGGGTAGGTTTGAGTCATTTTTGTTTGTGGCTTGATGTAGATGGAAATCTATAGAGGCATTATTTATAGATGTTTTGTGTAATATGGACCCAAGAAACCTTATCCTGTTGTCAATGGATGTTTCGGAAATGTACTTCCGAAAAAAGCCCAGATGCATGAAAATTTCCGAAGTACATTTCTGAATTATGCAGAAACAGAAACAGAAAGACATCATTTTTTTGTCCAAGTTCATCCTCAATTCAATCAAAACAATTAAATAGGAATACGAAAAACGTCGACAACAATAAATATGGATATTATATATATATATATATATATGTATATATATAGAATCATATTGGTTTTACATTCGTCACGACAATACATTAAAAAAAGACACACACCCGGTCAATACATACAAAAAATGATCTGGCGTATAATCTAAAATGCGTAGAACGAACCCTCACCACTTAAATCTAAAACCGGTAAGAGCTTCGACTTCTCCCTATTTTCTTCCCTCTCTTGCTTCATCATTTCTTCGAACTCCACCATTCTCTCAAAAAAGGATCCGGCCAAGTGTCCGCCTCTTTTGCATGATGCACCGTCCACTGACACGAAGTAGCCGGAATAGGACACCCAGGTTTCAAAAAAACTTGTACAAAGTAATGTGATCTTAGATTTGATCAGTGCAATTTGATGCACGTTCTTCCATGTTTGTACTCAAGCATTTCTTCGATTTTTTTTAATTATTTTTATGTTTTAATATGTTTTTATAATTTATTTTATTTTTGCACTTATTTAATTTTCGCACTTTATTTTTCAGCTTTAGCAGTTTGCGCGGAGACAATCATAACTGGAGTTCCGGGAGTCCGATTGAGGCGTTCTAATAATCGTCGGAAATCTAAGAGAGAGAGAGCTATGACTTTCATGTTGGAGTCGAAGTCAGATTCGGAGCCTATAATTCCCAGATTTGCGTTTGAAGCTGCAACACTTTATATTTTCAGTTTCGGGTCGCTAGTAGTGGGCATGGGTTTTGTTTTTGACCCAGTTGGGTTGTAAACCGGTTGGGTTGTTTTTCCTTTAGACCCTAGCAGCCGAAAACATTGTTCATCGTTTTACTATTCACGTTTTTTCACTATTCACGAATTTGAGAGCTTGTACGAATGGCTATGGAGAACTAATCGCTTCTGGTTAATCTTCCGTATTCAGGTTCCTTAACTATGAGATTAATATAATTTTGCATTATAATTCCAATTCCTTCAATTCTACTTCGTGTTTATCATTTGCTTAATCTGATTATTCGTAGAGTAAATTATTTGGTTTGATTGATTTATAATTTCCAATTTAATTGCGTTTTATCGTTGCTTAATCGTTGCTTAACCATTCTCTCAAAAAAGGATCCAGCCAAGTGTCCGCCTCTTTTGCATGATGCACCGTCCACTGACACGAAGTAGCCGGAATAGGACACCCCGGTTTCAAAAAAACTTGTACAAAGTAGCGTGATCTTAGATACCCAAAAAATGATGCTACCGGACGCGTCTAAAGGTGGGCGACTATGACATGGAAAAAATGTCTTTGAAAATTCAAATCTCGTTAAATCGACACACATCCGATCATTTGCTCTTGCTATAAGATGACCCATATCAGGGAAGGACATCCACTTTGAAAGCGGTGCATGACCGGTGAGGTATGGAACAAGGGCATCATGAATGTTACCAATTTTTTTTATTCTCATAAAGTCGGGTGTAGAGGTCTCTATGCGAAGTCAACTCCAAAATAAGTGTCCGACGAATAATAGTGTGATTATCTTCTCCTTTACCGAGTAAACCGGCAACCGCCCGATACTTACAATTACCATCGGTCCCAACATCAACTATATTTTTTATATGTTTGTGCATAAATAGTGGCATCTCATTAATGTAGACCATTAGGGATTTTTTGTAACACCCCTTTTATACCCCAAAACAACTAACATATAATCAGAGATAGTAAGCATGCATATAAACAAAAGGGCGTCACATCGACGTTTTCAAAAACTAAAAGCTTTTAAAAACCGACAGCATTCATCCACAATATACAACACACCTGGTCATTTCAAATAACACGTCTCATTTAATCATAATTCATCCAGAATATGCATTCACACCGGATAATACTAAATACTCATGTATTTCATAAAATGATTCATGTCTCATACCATGATCATATCTCAATAAGCATCTCAACATAAAATAAACCCTAATCATAATATTTAGCTTAAAGCCTCTCAAACAACAAGTAGCCAAATATACAGGTTCACAAGTTATAACATAATACATAACCAAGTAGAAACATGAGTTCAACACGCCTAGTCTACCCAGTGTTACATGACCAAAGCATCGACTCACTACCTAATCTCCAACAACTCGGAAGAAATCTCCGGCTAAGTCTCGCACGAGCTACTAAACTCCAGAACCTGCATGTCGCCAAACGAGGGCAACATTAAAACAGAAGGGTGAGAATACGAATCATTATGAAGAAGTATAAAAGAGATACAATGGTTAAAATCAACAATTATATGAATTTATTGCACCATGCCTAATCATGTAAAATAATATTAATCAATATATTCACATATATTAAGCATTCAACAAGTATAACGAGTATAATATTCCAATTTCAATACTATATTTCCAATTATGCACATAACCATAATTATCACATATTCACACATTTAACCAAGTATGTATCCAAACATCACCCATTTCAATTGTCAAACTCGTACACATATCACAACTACATCAATTTCACATATTCAATTATCACATAACTCTAATGTGACTCAATGCAAGATATGTGACGCTATGCATGTTGTAACTCGGTTTTTCGAACTTACTCCTTCTTTTTTTATATTTTATTTCCGCAGAGCAAAAATGTTTGGTTGCGGATTTTTTGTTTGTTTGCAAGAGTCGCCACCGACTTTTATTTTATCCAATTATATTAAGAAAGGCATAAAAGAACAAGAAAGACCTTTTGAATGATTTTGGTTCCGGGGGGTTGGTTATACAAAGGAAAGGTTTTAAGCACCCTTTATATCCATGGTTATCCATGGGCTCTTAATTTCTTAGCTCGCTTTTGTTTGAATGCTTGAAATGATTGTTTGATGGAAAACAGTTTTGAAATTTGATTTAAAAATAGAAGAAGTGAAGATGGACATTAGGTCACATAGGTCTCTGAAGAGTTTCACCAGGAATAATGCCCTTCAAATACCAGAAGAAAGTTTTTGAAAATAGATGAGAAGTTTTGAAAACACGTTGTTTGAAAATGAAAGGTGTTTGAGCAAGCAATTAGGAGTTACCTACTCTCAATTTATAAGATATTTCCTATGCGTTTAATATTTTTCTTAAATGATGGTATGATTAAAAAAAAGTAACAAGAGGGGAAACCCTATAGGTGCAAGTGTGCGAAGTGTGTTGTATTCAGATATTTATATCCTGAGTTAGTAAACTAGAGATTCAATTATTATCTTATCACCTAATTACTAACAATTAAATATGTACAGGAAATTAAATCCTATGCTATTACATCGTTTTGGAAGATTTACATGATTATTGGTACGAAAAGTAAATGCGAGAAAATTGAATCTACGCTATTACATTGATTTGCAACCTATACATTTATCTAAGAATTTAAATTGCAATAGGTAAATAAACATGTTTTTTTGATTTTTTTTGAAGGTATAATTAGGTTAAGAGAAAGTAAGATAACAAAATCCTAAATCTAAAACAAAGTAAACCTAATTCATTTTTTTTGTTTTTTTTATGTTTTTAATTAAATTAAAAGTCTAATTAATCTAATTAAAAGTCCAAATGATAGAAATAAAATCGAGCCTAATTAATAAGTCAGGATAATAAGTCTAAAATGATTAGTCCATTAAACCTAATAAACTAATATATATTTTTTTGTGATTTTAGGAATTGATTTTAAGTTAATTAAAAGTTAATTAAATAAATAATTATACAAATAATTAAACTTAACAAGAAAAATATTTTTTTCTGTCAAAAATTAAATTATAAAAATATAAACCTAAATCTAAAAGGAAAATATTTTTTGGAGTTTTTTGATTGGTTGAAAATAATTAAAAAGCAATATTTACATAACGACTAATTAATTAAGCAAAATAAATTAATTATGAAGAAAAATAAAATATTTTTATGTCCAAAATTAAAATAATATTTTATCAACTTAAAACTGAAATTAAAATATTTTTTTGGGTTTTTTAAGTATTTTTAATTAATTTTGCAAATAAAAAAAAAAGAAATTAAAAATATTAAAAACAGTGATCCTGTGTGGTTAATTTGTGAGGTGCATGGTGGACCTGCAAGGCAAGGAGTGTGGAATCAACAATTAATGAGATCTGAGGGCTGAGAAGAGCCTGCATATGGCATGAGCGTGGGCCATAATGCACTGGATCCAAGGTCTTTGTCCCAGTCAGCATGGGGACCACTACTATTCATCATCTACAACCTTTTTCCTGCAGATTTACCTGCGGATTTACCTACGGATTTCTGGATCCTTCAATGGTGGCGTTAGTTTTGTCATTAGAGTAACGTAGCTATGGATTCGAAGTTTGGCCATGGTTATGTTCTAACATGGTGTTCTTTGTTCTGGACATTAAAGCTTCATGTTAATGTTCAAACCTTTTTTAAATAACTTCAAGAACATGTTAGCATCAATAGATTTCATTAAAACATAAACATAATAAATATATGAGAAATTGAAAATATGCATAAATATGGAGTTTTTAAATCATGAACTCCAAACACTACTACATGTTACAAGCTACATGATTCTTACTCTATGATATCCCAAGAGTGGAATAGAGTGATTGGATTTGATGGAAAGTGGCTATTTGAATGAGCCTTGATTTTTACAAGTTTCTTGACTTTTTTGGTTATGGAGGATATACTTAAGCTATGGCTTTTTTCCTTTTTTCCCCCTCTTGAATGAAGAAAATGAAGCTCTATTTATAGGCAAAGGATTTGATATGGAAGCCTTGCAAGTTGAGATTGTCATGAGTGATTTTGGAAAAGAAGATAAAATGGAATATTTTTTCAATGATTGCAAAGCTTAACCATGGTTAAAACACTCAAGTACATCCATCCCCCTTTGCAAATCTGACCTTTAAGCATCTTTGAATTGGTCATTGCTTGCATCACATGAGCATCTTGGATAATATCTTTGAATTATCTGACTTTAATTAAATTTTAAATGAATAAAATTCAATAAAAATGAAATAAAATGTCATGAACCATGGATAGGTCTTGAATGCCCTTATCCATATGAGAATCAAGATTGAATCACAAAATAATTGGCCTTTTTGAAAAAGAATCAAGTTTTGGTCATTACTTGTTTCATGCATTTTTCCAAAAAAGGGTCAACTTCATCAAGACATATCTCCCTAAATTTTGATCCTATGAAGGTGTTCTTGTAATTTTTGGAAAGCCCAAGATGTCCTATACAAGCCACTTTCGAAGCGTTTTTGCATTTGGGAAAGTTATCTTGATGATATGCGCTTTGACAAAAACTGCTTTTTGTTGACTTTCAAAATGACCTGTAATGTTTTGGCTCATATCTCCCAAATGGTGTATCAAATGATCATGGGACCAACTGCATTTGGTAGATAATTGAATTTCCTTTAAAATGAGCTTTGGTTGGAATTTCTCTGATGAATCAGGAGAGAGTTATGGCTGGTCAAAGTTCAGTTGACTTTTAGGTCAAAAACCCTAATTTTGCAATTTTGAGTTTTGTTGATTTCTGAACTTTTCTTGATGAATTATGATCAATCCTTGATCAAATGATGAATATTACTTCAAATAATTGATGTTGACCAAAAATCTTGATTTTTGACTGCAGTTGACTTTTTTCAAATGAACTGCGATTTTGCGATCTTTCAATGAATCAAGGTCGTCTCCTCCGTTCAATGACATGAATGGACTATAATGTTGATTTGAAGGCATTTGAATCATATTTTGAGTCTTGGAATCATATCCTGATTAAAAGTCAATCCTCTGGTGAAATTAGGTCAAAACCCTAATGTGGCGCTTCGGGCGATCTTGTGAGTTGTCTGCCTTTAACTGAGCCATCCTTGGACTTGAATATTGATTGAAGGAACCTTTGAATCTTGAGAAAATGTTGAACCTCTTGTGGGCCTCAAAACCCTAATTTCTTCAGCTTTCTCTTGATCATTCTCCTGTTTTTGACACACAAGCAACAAACTTTTTTCTTATTTTTTTGTTAGTAAATAAAATATGCATGATGATAAATGATAATGATCATAACACTTAGAAAATGATGGGATCTCAGAGGTCAAAAATTGGGGTATGACACATGTGGTACCGCAATGTGAACCCAACGTTTCACCCTTTTCCCAATTCAATATCTAGAATCTAAGCCACACTTCTGATTCGGACAAGATCAAAGCCACCACACATGTTTCCAATTAAGGATCAACGTATTCTACGTCTATTTCCATTCAAGGATCATCGTCTATTACCATGTGAACCCACAGTTTCACCGCTTCCACAATAAAACCGACTATGCCATGAATGAATGTATAATTACCAACCAACTATGCAATTAAGATTATCTCATCAATCTTAACTTACCGCATACCAACAATAATTCAACTATATGAATTATATATCAAATTGTACACAACATTCACAATGCATTGATATCAATCCACATAATAGAAACAATATTCAATTATGATTCACAAAATACAATTAACACTATTAAATCATACTATATCATGCTAATTCATATTGCCAATAAAACTTAAGAATATACTTCTAAACCAAGTATCAATTCATTAGTATTTGACCAAAAATACAATTATGGTTAAATTCTCAAGATACCATACTTTACCGACAAAACTGAATAATTGATCTAATTCCAAATTTATTCCAATCAATTAAACTTATTGAAATTAATTCAACTATTAAGTGAATCAACCAATTAATATTCTACTATTATTTAGTTATCATCAAGTACCAACTATTATCCCTACATTCCAAAACTTGTTCCTAAATAAACTCTATTTCTGCTACAGTACATAGAGAAAACATAACATTTATACTAACCAATTAATATACCATTCTATTTCTCATTTCAAAAGAACAACTAATAAAAAACTAAGTGATATGAAAGAAAATGGTGTTGTAGGGTGAAAAGAACAACACGTGGCCACATTCCACAAGAAAATGGTGCCGACCGTCCCACCACCCTCACCTACAAGAGGCGGGCGCCTCATTATGTGGGAAGGGCGTCTCACTTATGCCCCGTTTGGTTTCATCCCTTTTTCAATTTCATTTCCATTTTTCCAGATTTCCAGTATTACAGCAACAACAACGCAAGATTATTAATGAAGAATAACATCATACATTTCTAACATTCATAACAGATTTCATTTTCCAAAAATAATCAAATCAACATCAACATAACATTTTCATAGATTTAATTAACAAACCCTAACATGTTAATCTACCCAAAGACCCAATTATACTATCCCATAATAATAGGGATTCTTCCCTTACCTCTTCAATTTCTCCTATAAACCCTAGTTCCTCTTCTTGTTCTTCTCTTTCTTCTTTTCCTTCTTTTATTCTTTTCTTAGCCTCCCTCTCTCTATCCGTGAGAATGAAAAGAAAATTATATTTCCTCCCTCATTCTAACCCTTACTAACTATTATATACAGGCCTAAATATAACACCCCCTATTTACTCCCAACATCAATAATTAAGCCCAATAAAATATATACTATTTATTATTTCTATTTTAGCTACTAAATTAAATAACACCAATAATCAAATAGACACAAATATACACACCAAATTAATTAATATAATCAATTATTATACTATCTAACAATCAATTAATTAATTAACACATCAAATAAAATCAAATAAAATAGTATAATCATATAATAAAATAAATACTAAAAATTGGGTTGTTACATTTTTTAATCGTAGGTGTGCGAGGAGGTTTGGAAATCCGTGCTCCCTTGTTAGCACTACACTTGGATTTTGGTGTAGGTGAATCTGGGATCAAAGTATTCATGATAAGAAGGATTCCGCTTAGTTGATGTGTCCTCTTGGGTACTTTTTGCCTTTTTAGGTGCACCCTTGGTTTTAACCAGTTGAGATGGAGGTTTCAAATCGGTTGTTTCCAGAAATGTGACTTTTCGTAATTGTTCTTTTATGTGCAATTTCATGGTGTCATCCGATTTAGAAAATTTATCCATTATCGCCTCCAACTCGGCGACGATGGTTATTTTGGAGTCACCCTCTTTCGCGGGTTCGTAATCATCAAAATAAAGTTTTTTCAATGATCGCTTACTTCATCCATGCGTATCGGGGAATTCAACTTCATCTTTTTAGAAAGTATACAAGCACATGAAAGGCCGTAAGTTTTTCTAATTGTACACCCACATTATGAACTATCCGGGCCCGTAGTTTCCGCCCACCTCACTTCATGAAAAATAAAATTCAATCCCGCACGAGATATGTTGTAAATCAAATGCGAGTAGAGATTTTTTCCCTTAAACCAGTGTTCCACAACCGTCTTGCTCCGGCCAAACAATGTTTGAATTTCATTATGTTGATTTTGGAGCATTTGATTCACGGTGTCCCATCCCCTACACAAATCCTCCTTGCTATCACCCAACCATTTCTTGAACCCCGCATGTGCGGATTCAACGGTTGGATGTTGTGCAACCAAAATGTCTAACTCGGTCCGTCCAAGCACAAGTAACTTTTTCTTTTTCAAGTATAGTAGTTTCGATGTTTTTTAGAAAGTGGGATATCCTACACATAAAGTCCGTAATTTTTCCATATTCTCGGTATATAAATCTTCGAAACATGAATCTAAGACCTCCTTCCATTCGCCGATTATCTTCTCGACCACGACACCGGGCTTGATGATGTTTCCGTTGTCATCCTTTTTTCTTTCATGTCAACCACGAGTTTGAGCTTAGCTCTCAAATTTGATGTTATATGATACCAACAAAGTAATCCGGTTGATGATGGAAAGACGGTACTGACGAAATTCATAAGAGCATTATCTCGATTGGTAACGATGACACTAGGCATATTGTTTTGATCAACTAACAAAGTCTTACATATTCCCAAAGCCCATGTAACGTTATCTTCTTTCTCACATTCTAAAAAATCTAAGCCAACCGAAAATGTCATGTCCGTAGAGGTCACACTGACAATTTCTAAAAGCGGAAGCCTATACTTGTTGGTCTTGTACGTCGAATCAATTATAAGGACGGTTGGAAATGTGTTGAACAACTTGATACTTTCGGGATGAGTCCAAAATATGTCACGAACAGTAACCTTGTCTTTCACATGCTTTGAAACTTGAAACGTATTGGTTATCACCCAAAAGTTTCAAAAGGTGTTGCATTTCCGACCTCGGACCCATTTTCACAACTTTGAGATTGTATCGTTCATTGTATACCTACTTGATATTTGAAACACTATTTGGTGTTTTTTGCTTCAAGTCGGCAAATATGTTTCTCGGTGCAACTTTGATTATCTATAACTCTGAAATAGAATTCTTCTCTTCGCGACTTAGTCGACATGCAATCGGATGCCCCTTTAGCTTGGTTTCCAATGCGTGATTATGAAGTCCGCAAACGACACTAAAACGCCATAAAGTATCAACCCTACAAGATATGCGCAATTTAAACGGACACACACACACTTTCTAGATCTCGTGTCATCATGTTTTAACTTCGGTATGTTGGAACATACTTCCCACCCCTCTCGCATTTCATCACAACAAATGCTTGCCTTCTACTAGTGTCATTATCACAACGCCAAATCCAAGTTTATTAGCTTCATTTCAGACCCACTCTAGCAAATGTTCACGACAAGTGAAAATCATTTTATTTGTAAATTATGGTCAAACATCCACCGCATATGCAATCGTTTTAACATTGTTAATCACCTCTTTCAGAGCTTCTAACTCATCCCTTACAATGTTATCGGGGTGCACCATACCTAACAAATGCAAAAAACATACATGTTGTCAAAACTATTTTTTAAATTCTAAAACATACCTTATTTCTGAAATGCATTTCCGAAATAAGTTTGGTGGATTTCGGAAATGCATTTCCAAACAGAAGCAGTTTTTATTCATAAATAAGCAACAATGCAGTGAAATGGGAGATGGAATGAGGGAAATTTTACCTCAAATTATAGCTTTCTATGCTCTCTTTGATATGATGAACCACTTGGAACTTGGTTTGGAGACGAAAAAATTAATTCAAATTGGTTGAGGTTTTGGAGAGGGGTTGTATTTTGTTTGGAACATACTGAATGAAATAGTGAAGGAGGCAAAAAATTATATGAAGGGTTTTTTCGGATATGCATCTCCGAAAAAACATTTGACATTTTAAATTCAACGTTTAAATGGAAATAGGGTGTTTTCGAATATGTATCTCCGAAATAGTTAATCTGGGTGATTTCAGAGATGCATATCCAAATTCTTAAAAATTAGGAAATGGGTGCCTTCAGAGATGCATCTCCGAATGGTATTTTGGAGTTTTCAGGGGTATTTTTCACCCTATATGGGTGTACAAAGAAATTCTCTTTATTTGGAGTGGTCCAAATGGATGTGGGTTAGTGAATCATGTGAATGTATGTCTTTGTTGTTGAGAATTTATCTTGTCACCCCCATTTTATACATGCAACCCCCCAAGTATGGGGTTTTTACCAAATTATCCCTATAAAATATCGGATTTTTTGAAATTTCCGGGACCATACCGAAAATTTTATATAAATATAGAAAATTTTGTTGGATTTACCAATTTACCGTGCCTGATGCTACATACCGGAAATTTTAAATTTCCGCTACCGAATATTTCAAATTTTCAGTATGTAGCAGCAGTTAAAATTAATACCGGAAATTTGAAATATCCGGTACCGAATATTTCAAATTTTCAGTATGTAGCAGCAGTTAAAATTAATACCAGAAATTTGAAATATCCGGTATATGAAAAAATATCGGATATTTCAATATTCGGGTGTAACTTCAGTTTATAAACTTACCTGAAATTTCAAATTTTCGGTAAATGGATACCGAAATTTTGTAAAAAACAAAGAGTTTTTGGTATCGGCCAAATAGAGGTATCGAAAATTTGCTTTTTGATGATTTTGGCAACAATAATTTTTTTCTTCAGAAAAGGTAAAATTTTTTAGTAAATATGTTTGGGGCATTTTGGGAATAATGTAAAATGAGGGGTGACATGTATAACTTGGGAGTGGCAAGATAAATTCTCTCTTTTGTTACTCAAAAAAGAGAATTAGGTCATTTATTCATTGTGTGAGAAAAACAACAAGAAAAGCTAGAGAGAAAACACTATTCCCGCAACCCCTTTTATGCACAAATCAATTCCAAAAAATTGGAGTTTGGGCAAAATCCAAGTGTCGGATCGTACTAAAATTTTGGCACAGTGTTCATGACTCATAGGAGCAAATTCTGAATTGTGGAGATTGAATTCTGAGCTTTGTAAGTTAGTCTGTTGAGTCGATCTTTGATGTCAAATTTTTTTGGTGTTTTTTGGTTGTTTTGTCTCTCTTTATTCTTGTTGTATTCTAAAATTGACTGTAGATCTTGATGATATTTATGTATATCTCTAACTAGTGTTAGAGAGAATCTTGCTTGTGTTCATTGTTGATTATAGTGGAGATTTTAAGTGGCCTACGGGTCCCATGATTTTTTACTCCTAGTTAACAGAGGTTTTTCCACGCTAAAGTTGTGTTGTGTTTTTTGGTGTGTTTTTTGTTGACTGTCTCTAAGTTGCATGTGATATTTGAGAGAGTTTGTGTTGTTGAATTATTCCAGCGCTGGTTGTGGATTTCCTTCCAACAAGTGGTATATAGAGTTGTGGTTTGATTTGTGTAACAATGGAGATAAACATATATAGGATGGTGATTTTAAATGGTTCCAACTATAATGTTTGGAAAGGAAAAATGAAATATTTTCTTTATGTGAAAGGTTTTCACTTGTCAGTTTTATATAATGAAAAACCCGATGGAAAGAGTGATGAAGAATGGACTTTGTTGCATAGACAAGTTTGTGGTAATATTCGCCAACGGGTGGATGATAGTGTTTTGAATCATGTGAGCTCGGTGACTTGTGCTCGCTTTCTTTGGACTAAACTTTAGTATTTGTATGCAAGAAAGACGGGGAACAATAAGTTATTCTTGTTTAAGCAATTGATGTCATTGAGGTATAATGATGGTTCACCAATGGTTGATAACTTGAACAATTTTCAAGGGATTCTAAATCAATTGTCGGTGATGAATCTTACTTTTGATGATGAAACTCAAGGTTTGTGGCTTCTAAGTACTTTTCCTAATTCTTGGGAGACTTTTAGGACATCATTGTCTAACTTTGCTCCGAATGGTATCATCTCGATGGACTTGGGAAAAAGTAGTATGTTGAATGAGGAGTTTAGATTTCTGCATTAAGATTCTTTTCTCCAATTCAGTAGCTTGAAAAAGCTCCTTAGTCCAACGAGTTTTATTCAATTATATGGCCCTGATTAAATAAGTCAGCATTGGGTTTCTATTGCGTGTATACCAATCTTTCTCTGTAATCATTGATATTCTTCTCACTGTTACTACTTTTCTTGCTTAGGCCACACATATTAGGTTGGAGTATTTTTAATTTCCTCCATAAAATAAACATTGGTATGCCCTTGATATCAATGTTCCACCAATTCATGACTTTTTCCATAAATTCCTCATCATCAATAACAGTGTTGAGAAATTTGAATCTAGGCTGCTTATTCTTCCAGAAGGAGTTTTTGTTCTGCATGATTCTGACCCTCAGAGGGGAATGATCAGAAATGTGATTTGGAAGAATCTCAATCTCACTATTTGGGAATTTAATGTGCCACTCTCCATTGCAAATATCTTTATCTATTCTAGAATAGATAGTTTCATCATGGTGTTTATTTGACCTTTTATCATGATTACATGTAGTAACATGTTCAAACAAACCCACATCATTCATCATGTTCTCTAAATCTTCACACTCACAATTCTGAGCAGGGCAGACACCCATTCTATCAGCAATTGTTAACACATTATTGTAATGCGCAATGACAATCCAAGGCTCCTTAATATTGGTATAATTTTTTTTATATCCTCCTAAAGTTGTCTTCTATTGGATAATTGGTTCTGGGCATAGACTGATGTCATCCATAAAAGTCTTTGAACATTAGCATTAAGAACTTCATAGTGCACAAATTGATCTGAGCTCTCAATCTTCTTAATATCCATATTATGCTTCTTCCACATGATTCATATTCTTCCATTAGGGTGATGTTCGTAGTTACCCACCCACTGCTAGTTAATTCCAAACATCTTTCTCACTTTATTGGAATTATGCTCTTTCACTCTAGTTTCAAATAAAGCAACACAAGGCACTTGCATTTTCTTGAGATGGGACCCATTCTTAATGTGTCTTTCTCTTTTATTTATGCCCCTAAGATTCCAAGCAACAATCATGGGACTTTTTCTTTAAATAATTGTGCCTCATTCCCCATTCCAAACACATCAAATCCAGTGCTATTCAAATCATAGTGCCCGCCATTGGAAAATGGTGGTCTATTTACGCTCCCTCGTTCTTCTTAGAATGCTTTTGCAGAAGACATTTTTACTCGTATCTAGGAGCAACTTATCCAACTCTTGCTCTGATGCTAAATGTAAGTATGAGAAGCAATCTAAGAGGAGAAACTATATTTGTTAGATTTTTCTTATTTTTATGAAAAGTTTCTTATCTTTTATTTTTTTCTAAAATGAGTGATAGTTTGTATCTTGAAATTGAATGTAGAGTGCAGAAAATTAAAAGCATAAAAGTAAATGACACACAAGGTTTATACTAGTCCCCCCTTATCAATCAAGAGGACATCAGGTCCCTCCACTACTTGGAGGATTTTATAATATGGTTAGATTTTTGTACAAGTCTTCAACAATATCTTATTATAATCTTCTGATACACATGCAAAAGAAATAGCTTTACTTTATTTTTACAACACCTTATCACCATAATCTTGGTGATGAAGTTACAAAACAAACTTTCAATAGCTTTGAATAATTGCAGTCTTGACTTGATTTCAAGTTTAATCCTTTGATATTCTCTTTCACAATGTTGCAATCCAAACTAATGTATTTCAAGTGCTAAAAATAATAAAGAAAATCTTGAATAATATGAAATTGATGTAGAAAGTTTCAACTTTAAAAATAGATGAACACTTTGAAAGTTTATTTGAATTGATATGAAAATAAATTTTGGAAAGAGATGAGTTGTGTTTTTGATGCACATACTCTTATATACATCCTTAAACAATCCTTTTAAATGATGCATAAGTTTAAAATCAAAACATAAAGCATTACAATGAGTGATAAACATTTTGAACATGAAAAGATGCACTACTTCAGCCTGATAGTCGATTACCAAGATGTGGTAGTCGACCATCACTTGTCCAACATTCATTTTTTTTCAAATTTTCAACACTGCTATTTGAATACCAATATGTGGTAGTCAACTACCACCACTTTCAGAACAGAAAAATAATGCATTTTTTGATCCGGTAGGCAAATACCACTTCTTGGTAGTCGACTATCACTTTTCCATTTTGCTTTAAAATGTATTTTTCATGTATGCCTTCAAAAATGATCGTGAATGATAATGCAATAAAGGTTTAGATGAAGTAAGAAATAAGTTTTCTAAGCAATTGAAAGCGTTATAGCATGGATTGGAACATGTACCTTAGTTATTCTTTCTTATCTCAATCTTCACTTGAATTCAAATGTTCATTCATTCTTGATCATCTTCATTTATGATTTGCAAGATACTATTTAGTCTTTTTCTACTTTGATAATCTTTGTCTTCATCAAAATTATACTTGATACAAGAAGTATTCACACAAGTAACAAAGTAAACAATAAGAAACATCATTATTTGGAGAATACTCTAGCCATGAAGGAAACATTTTAAACCAATATGCTTGAAATCGTCTTGGATATTTATTTCTATTAAGGGAATATCTTTCAAATTTGCATTGATAGGTACCTCAATTAAGATAAGCTCTTCGAATTTCATCTCATTGATTTACTAGATATTTCCAAATTTGGAGACGTTTATCGGGATCATGTTCTAAGAGGTTGTCGAAAAGTCGCTGTCAAAACTGTTGTCGAAAGTCTTTGTCGAAACTGTGGTCGAAGTCTTCGTGAAAACCTTGAACAAAGGTGTCATCTTCGTTGAAGCCGTGAATAACGTCATCACCATTGGGGTTGCTTCCTTTGAAGTATTACCTTAACAAGAAGAAGAGTTTGACGTGTCATATTTATTGCTTTGGTATGTGACCGAATAAGATGAAAAGTTTAATTTATGCTATTGCGTCTGCGTCTAAGAGAGTGAAAACAAAGAATTTGAAAAATTGGAATTGGAAGGAACTTATTCAAATTTAATTTTTTACTAATTTCAGAATGACATCGTTTTAGTTAATGAATTGTTTTTTAAGAAAGTGAGGGGTGCAGTGGCTCTGCCTGCTCCCCATTTGATTCTCTACCGATCGTATGGTTTGAACTTTGAACCCTAGACTATGTTTATGTAAATGTAAGTTTAACCAATTTTTTTTATATGTAACAATTGAAAAAAAGAAATGGACAAAGGGATAAATATACATCAAAATGTATTAAATAAAAAAAATTTAATGTGTTACATACAATTTATAAATTTGATGAGGCGCATTTAATTTTTAACGGTGTTGTATCGATATGAGATTCATATTAAGATCACTTTTCATTTAACATATCTGGTGACGTCTCTAACAATAAATGATCTTTGTTGACCAACACATCATGATTTTATAATATATTTATCAACTTGCGGAGTTCTGGAATAAATTTAACTAATGCAAAAAATTTTAACGATGTCATTATAACTAATTTAATTCGTTCAAACTCGTCATGCTTAAGATTAAACATCTAGAATACGACTTGAGTGGTCAAATAATAATCACTTAATAACAGATGATTGAACACATCTTAAATAAATTGTGATATCATCCTAAACTTTAAATTTATACTTATTCATTCTTATAAAGTCAATCAATATCCAATTCATAGCACAAATTCAAAACTACACTTTGACATAAGTGACTAGATATTAGTGACTAGATATTAGTGACTTGAATATGAGACAAGATCCTATTAAATTTGACAAATACCCTCACCTTTAAAAAAAAAATTAAAAACAATAATTTAATTGATTTATCATGTACCAATTTTTAAAATAGAAAAGAAAATAAGATTTGATTGATAGTGATGTTGGGTTTGAAGGGTGAAACGAACCCAAGTGTTCCTTATATTGTTCCATATGTTTTTAGTAATCCTAATCTCATGATTGGCACGCACGCACACACACCCCTTTGACGGCGTAGCTAGTAATAGTCATAACACATTACAAAACCCACACGTGCCTTTGACCTTTATAAACACTTCAACACTTCGCACTACTACGTAAATAAATTCTCAAGCTCTTTCGCTCTCTTGCTAACAAAAGCCCTAATCTCTTTATTCTGTTCCCACTTCCGCAACAAACCCTTGCCTTGCCGTCTTCAATTCTTCTTCCAAGGTTTCGCATTCTCTTCTCTTTCTCTCTTTCCCGCTTTAATTCTTGCTTCTTGATCAATTTTCTGTTCCGTGTTTTTTTCAATTTTGGATTTCGTGTAATAAAGATCATGTTTTTCTGCATTAATTGTTCAATTGTTGCTTATGATTATCGTTTAGGTTTAGGTTTATTTGATTTCTTGTAGTGAGTGTTTCAACTTGTTTCAGCTGTTAATGTTGGTTTTTATTGTTGAATTTAGCAATTATCTATTATGATGTTGGGTTTTGTCTGTGCTTGATTGAAATTGACTTATGAGTTTTTCAGATATATATGTGTATTGTGATTGTGTTTGTTTTTGATGAGATGATGTTCGGATTCTGATTATAGTGATGACTTGTTGAAACAGATGCCCGCTGGGCGGTATATTTCGTCTATAAACACATTAGATCAAAAGTTACAGATTCAGAGGAGGCTTGGTGGTTTGAAATCGTGCAAGTACTTTAATCTTCTCACGAGTTATCTCGAGATGAAGATTGCTAAACCTGATTTTGACAGGCTTTGTATAGCGATTATTGGGAGAGATAATGTACCTCTTCATAATCATTTCCTCAAGTCAATTTTGAAGAAAGCTTGTTTGTCCAAGGCAGCTCCGCCAAGACCGAGCGTAGCAGAAGGTCCTTTGAAAGTGAAAGTGCCTAATGGATGTAACGGGCTTCCGCCTCTAGGCAAGAACTCTCGAAAATGTAGGACTCCAAATTCGCGTGAACGCAGATTTAGAGACCGTTCTAGCCCTCTTGGTCCTCATGGGAAGAACGGTGGCGTTGGATTTGAGAATTCAACTCCTAAAAATCCAGAGCACCAAATGAATATCGATATACATCCTGTAGGAAATAGCCTTCATGTGATTGAAGAACATAGGGAAGAGGTTAATCCTGATTCTGACAGACTGGCCAATAATAGAAGTACTCCTATACGAGCACCTCTTGTTCCTCATGGGAATAACAACAGCATTGGATTTGAGAATTCAACTCCTAAATCTCAAGAGCACCAGATGGATACAGATCTACATCCTGTAAGAAACGGGTTTCATGTGTCTGTGGAACTTAGGGATGAGGTTAATCGGGATTCTGAAGGGTTGGCCATGAATAGAAGGACTCCTATGCGAGCACCTCTTGGTCCTCATGTGATGAACAACAGAACTGAATTTGAGAATTCAACTCCTAAATTTGAAGAGCACCAGATGGATACTGATCTACATCCTACAGGAAATGGATTTCATCTGTCTGTGCAACATAGGGAAGAGGTTAATCGGGATTCTGAAAGGTTGGCCATTAATAGAAGGACTCCTATGCAAACACCTCTTGGTCCTCATGGGAAGAACTACAGCATTGTATGTGAGAATTCAACTCCTAAATTTCAAGAACATCAGGTAAATACTGATATACATCCTGTAAGAAACGGGTTTCATGTGTCTGAGGAACACAGGGAAGTGGTTAACCGGGATTCTGAAGGGCTGGCGATGAATAGAAGGACTCCCATGCGAGCACCTCTTGATCCTCATGTGATGAACAACAGCACTGGATTTGAGAATTCAACTCCTAAATTTCAAGAGCACCTGATGAATACAGATCTACATCCTGTAAGAAACGGGTTTGATGTGTCCGTGGAACATAGAAAAGGGGTTATTCAAGATTCTGCAATGATGGCCATGAATAGAAGGACTCCTATACGACCACCTCTTGGTCATCATGTGATGAGCAGCACTGGATTTGAGAATTCAACTCCTAAATTTCAAGAGCACCATATGGATACAGATCTACATCCTGTAAGAAACAGGTGTCATGTGTCTGAGGAACAAAGAAAAGAGGTTATTCAGGATTCTGCAATGCTGGCCATGAATAGGACTCCTATACGAGCACCTCTTGGTCTTCCTACCTATGATAATAGAGCACAGATATTTTCACCCCAAGGATTACAATCTGGTATTGTCACCGATACCTGTCAAAGTATTGGCCATTTACCTGATACATATTCTTTGATGAAAAGGGTGGAGCGTAACATGGCACCTGAGGGGTGTCACATCTCAGCAGATGCAGCCAATGTATTGAATACTGCGCTTGATGTTTACCTCAAAAGATTGATAAAACCGTGTTTGGATTTAGCAGCTTCAGTACCTGTAAATAAATCTAGAAGTCAAATCCAACCTGGAATGAATGAGTTGCCACGAAATAGGCGTGTGCAAAAGCCAATTGGATCTGCTTTTGCATCATTCTCTGACTTTAGGAGGGCAATGGAGGTGAATCCTACCACACTAGGGGAAGATTGGCCTCTACATTTTGAGAGGAGTTGCATTCTTGCATTTGAAAAATGAGTTCAACAAGCTCAACCTTGTATTTATCCAAGTTACAAATACAAGATTTTCTCAAAATTCAGTCTCAATTCTGACTGAGTTTTTACTGATAGATATCACCGACAAAGATAGAGGTGAAAATATAGGAATTTTTCAAACTGGTGACCATACCATGTATAGTTTTCAATATTGGATAGTTTGGCTTCGGGCATTTTACATCATAAAAATGTCAACAGTTAGAGTCAAGTTTACTGAATAGATGTGGGAATCACTTTTAATGATGTCTCTAGGATATCTCTTCATTTTATTAAGAACTTTTTGAATAAATCTCATATTCAATCTCTCCAGGCCTAAAATCATGTTCTGCGGTGTTTGACTTAAGTATCATTTATAGCCTTTTTTCTTTTCATACTGTATATAAAAGGCACTCATGAATTTATATTTATAATGATATTGTCATCCTGTTACTTTGTTTCAATTACATATAATCTAATCTCCGCACATGATTATATTATGATCATGCTCCTATTTCTCCGATTTTGTTAATTTGCGCTTTATGTAAATGTCCAAATAGCAGAGCCAGAGAATGTAGATATATGAAATATCCAGAAAAACTATTTTGCCATTAAAATTGCATATTTAACCAGTAGGTTTGAACCAGAAGGTAGATTTCTGATTTTACTTATGCTGCTTAGGTATATTTAGATTTTGGTTATAAGTTTGGTGTGATTTTGTTGTTGTCAGGGATTGAATTTAATGAAACAAACCGGAGAAGGAATATAAGTTTGGTGTGATTCTGATTTTATTTGGTTGCTTTGTTTCAAGAGTATATATAATTGTACATGTGCCTGCGAGTTTTAGTGATTTTAGACTCTTTGTAACAATGATCCATAACTGCAAGTTATGTCTTTTGATGAATTTGTCATTCAAATAAGCAGAATACGAATGTTTATCTTTTAGCCTTGATAAAAAAATATTGTTTACTTTCTATGTGAAGGAAATATAAAGACACTAGTGAGTTTTTATAGATTAGGGTTACCAGTTAAATAATGTCTCTTGCCAAGTTGCAAAGCCTGTGTAAGTTACAAAATTTTCCAGGAGCGTGTGTTCGCGGGTTGTTTACTTGCAGTTATGGGCATGACTTTTCAACTTCCAGTCCTTTTAAGTTGACTGTGTTTGTCTTGGTGTCATTAGACGTTACCCCTAAATGTTGCATCTTAAATGATTTATATGCCTGCAAATCATAGCTTAATTGGTACAAACGAAGAACGTCATCATTCCTCGAATTCACGGTTGTGTGTGAGTGTTAGTGGTTATTACCACTTTGTCTAAAAAAAGAAAATATTTGTTGGCAGCCTTAACATATAGTTAATCTACATTCTACAGAGGCCTTAACATATACTTAGGGCCCTTTGTTTCAGCTTTAAAAAAATAGATATTTTCTTTGTATTTTTGAAAATAGATTTTTCAAAACCGTTTTTTAAAATATTACAAATTTTTTTATATTTGTTTTTTCTAAAATAAAACACTAATTTTGACATCCTAGAACATAAACATAGATTAATGAAGACCAAAATTTAGTTAAAATCACAATTTTTTCAAAAAGTTGTATTTCAAAAATGATTTTTATGAAAATCTATTTGAAATAACTTCAAAATTAAGTGATTTTTTAAAATTTTGATATCCAAATTTTTTCCCCATAGATAGATGAAATACCCAAAATCACATTTTAAGAATACATATTCAAACAAAATTTTCATTTGAAACTTTTATAAAAAGTTTCTTTGTAAATTTTTTTTTCACAAAATTTTATGACACTATAAAAATTATTTTTAAAAAAAGGCAAAACAAACCAGCCCTTAATCTACAGAGAAGGAGAAAAAAATGATTTATGGTCGACCTTAACATAACATATAGTAAAAATACAGAGGATCAACACTTATATTTCAATAGCATTAACAGGTAGAGTGTATTAAAAATTGAAATTAACTATTATACAATGTTAAGTGTAAAAATTTATCACCATAATTTATTTGCAGGTGGTTAAAATAAAAGTCAAACTTCTTTCAACATCTAATATTCATGATTAATTGAGTATGTACAATTCATTTGCACTTTCAGGGTATTTTAATTAAATTTTTTTTAAAAATCTACATAATACACTTTTACTTCTAATGTATTTATTAAAAAAACTATTTTTCTTGATTTCAAGGGATTATGCAAGGTAAATCTTATTTTTCTTGGTTTGTGTACAAACTTGGGGTTAAAATAAATTTAAAAAACAAGTTTTTTTGTTGTCAAAAGTTGAGCGCAAAATTTAAATAATGTTTGACTTCACTTTTTATTACCTCAACTGTGATAGAACATATAACAAATATGTTATTTTATATATTTATAATATTATTTTAAATTTTTTAGACATTTTTAAACTCAATTTAGAGGCGTGGATTCATCCTTAGTCATCTGGACATTCTCATTTTTTATATGTCTAGGTTGTTATAAAGCCATTGTCTGCCATAATATTAACAAAATTTATACTTTGGAATATAAACAAAATCTTTAATGAAGCTGTGATTTAATCAAACTCAATGATTTTAAATATGTACCTAAAATCAAAAATCGAATATAATGAAATTTGAAATGAAAGCGAGATATGTGTTGTCAATGCTCAACTAGTTGAAGGATTTAGACAAAGCTCCATACGCATACACTCATCTCGTGTAAAATTTAAAAATGATCTTGTTAAATGAAATTTTGTGTCTATCTCACATCTTGAGTAAGGTTGGATTTTAAATGTGAAAGTGTTAAAGTCTTATATCGAATAGCAATAAAGGAATTGTTGGATTTATAAGAGAGGTGATTCATACTCCCGTTGTCTTAAGATATTGGGTGGATATGTGGTGTCAAGTCTCTTGGATCCCTAACGTTTGGCCCGTTAACACTTACGAGTCTCGCTTTCCAAAGTTCTCGACAAGTGATATCAGAACCCTGGTTGGCTCGGTGGGGGAGTGGAAGTGGATTCTAGTATGAATCAAGGTTAGCGATGTGGGTGACTCACACTTGTGGGGAGATTGTTGGGTTTCAAGTGTGAAATTGCAAAAGCCCCACCTCAACTAAGAATAGATGAAATGTTGGGTTTATAAGAGAGATGACTCATACCTCCATTGCCTTAAGGTTTTGGGTGGATATGTGGTGTAAAGGTATCTTGGACCCCAATGTTTGTCTCATTAACACTTATGGGCCTCACTCCCTAGACTCTCGTATAATTTCAATGTCCCTACCTATTAATCTTCTATGAAAAAAAGTGATAAACAATAGTTTTCCACGCTAGGAGCGAAAGTGGATCCTAGTGTGGATCAATGCTAGTGATGTGTGTGACTCACACTTATGGGAGAGATTGTCGGATTTCAAGTGTGAAAGTGCTAAAAGTCCCACATCAACTAAAAATGGAGGAAATGTTGGGTTTATAAAAAATGTGGCACATACCCTATTGTCTTAAGGTTTTATGTGGATATGTGGCGTCAAGGTATCTTGGATATATCCCCAAAGTTTGCCTCATTAACAGTTTTGTGTCTCGCTCCAAAGACTCTCCAATAATTCAATGTCCCCACTCATTAATCTTCTATGAAAAAAAGTGAAAAATAATTTCCCACGCTAAGAGTGAAAGTGGATCCTAGTGTAGATTAAGGCTAGTGATGTGGGTGATTCACACTTGTGGGGGAGATTGTTGGGTTTGAAGTGTGAAAATGCTAAAAGTGTCTCATCAACTAAAAATGGAGGAAATTTTGGGTTTATAAAATAAGTGACACATACTTCATTATATTAAGATTTTAGGTGAATATGTGACATCAATGTATTAACACTTTTGTGTCTCTCTCATTAATCCAATATCCCCACTCATTAATCTTCTATGACACAAAGTGATAAACAATAGTTTCCCATGCACTAATGTTTATTTCCATGTACATTATATTTGGATAAAGAATTTTAAAGAGGAGAAATATTTTGGAAAATAAAAATTTTAAAGAATTTTAAAATGATTAGTCCAAAATTTGATTTTTAAATAAAAATTCATAAAATTATCAATATGATGGAAATGTGTAAGATATTTTGTTTAAGTTAAATTAAAGAAGTTCTAAATGACATTTAAAATTAAAGAATTTAAAATCCCCTCTTATTTTATTTCATTTGAATGTCAAATTGATTATCACAATGGGCGGTCTCATGCCTTTTGAACAAAAAAATTATATTGGTACACATCTCTTAAGCACGAGGGCTTAAAAAGGACATGAGACTACCCCATGAGACTTTTGACATTAAGAGCGCTTATAACATTAAGATTTCTTTGTATGGACTACCCCATGAGACTTTTGAGGACTTACAGTGAGTCCCTCAATCATAGCTTAGGGAAAGACTTTAATGAGCTCCTCAGATGAGACTTTAAGTTGGGTTCCTCTAGAAAGACATTAAGTTTTGTCCTTCAGGCGAGACATTAAGTTGAGTTCCTCATAAGAGACTTTAAGTTGCTCATCGGGCGAGACTTTAAGTTAAGTCCCTCGGGAGAGACTTTAAGTTGAGTCTCTCAGGAGAGAATTTAAATTGATCTCCTCAAGCGAGATTTAATAGTCGAGCCCCTCGAGAGATACTTTAGGTTTAATCCCTAAGGTTAGACTTTATATTTCAGTCTATGGAGCAAGACTTTAAGTTGATTCCCATAAGCGAGACTTAATATTCGAGTCCCTCAGGTGAGACTTAAGGTTGAGTCTCTCAGGATAGACTTAATAGTCGAGTCCCTTAGGTAAGACTTTAAGTTGACTCTCTCATGCAAGACTTTAAGTTGCGTCCCTCAGGCGTGACTTTATTTTGAGTCCCTCGGGAAAGACTTTAAGTTGAGTCACTCGGGCGAGACTTTTAGCTGAGTCCCTCTGGAAAAAATTTAATTTAAATCCCTCAAGGCGAGAATTAAAGTTGAGTTCCGCAGGCGAGACTTTAAATTTATTCCCTCGGGAGATACTTTAAGTTGAATCCCTTGTTCAAGAATTTAAGTTGAGTATTTTGTGAGAGACTTTTAATTGAGTATCTCGAGTCATACTTTAAGTTGAGTCCTTAGGCGATACTTAATAGTCGAGTCCGTCAAGTGATACTTTAGGTTAGTCCCTCAAATGAGACAATAGAAAAGTCTTTAGGGCGAGACTTTAAGTTGTTTCTCTCTGGAGAGAATTAATATTACAGCCCCTTGGCTTAGACTTTAAGTTAGGTCCCTTGTGAGAGACTTTAAGTTAGGCCATGCGGGGGAGACTTTAAGTTGAATCACTCGGGAGAGGCTTTAAGTTCAGACCCTCGGGAGAGATTTAAATTGAGTCCCTCATGTGAGACTTAATAGTTGAGTCCCTATGGAGAGACTTTAGGTTAAGTTCCTCAGGTGAGAATTTATTCGAGTATCTTAGGAGAGACTTTAAGTGGAGTCCCTTGGGAATCCCTTAGATGATAATTTAGGTTGTGTCCCTTAGGCAAGAGATAATAGTCGAGTCTCTCGCGAGAGACTTAAAGTTGAGTCCCTCATATGAAACTTTAAGTTGAGTCCCTCGGGAGAGACTTTATGTTGAGTCTTTCGAGCGGGACTTTAAATTGAATCCCTCTAGGGGAGACTTTAAGTTAAGTTCCTCAGGCAAGAATTAATTTGAGTCCTTCGGGAGAGACTTTAAGTTAAGTCCCCTAGAAGAGACTTTAAGGTTAACCCCTCATAAGAGACTTCAAGTTGAGTCTCTCGGGCGATACTTGAAGTTGAGTCCCTCGAATGAGATTTTAAGTTGAGTCTCTCAGAGAAAACTTAATATTCGAGTCTCTGAGGAGAGACTTTAAGTTGAGTCCCTCAGACAAGACTTTAAATATAGTTCCTCAGAGAAGACTTTAATTTGAGTTCCTCGGGAGAGAATTTGAGTTGATTCCCTCATGTGAAACTTTAAGTTGAGTCCCCCGGATGAGACTTTAATTTGAGTCCATCAGGTGAGACTTAATAGACAAGTCCCTCATGCGGGAATTTAGGTTGAGTCATTCATGTGAGACTTTAGTCGATTTTCTTGGGCGAGGATTTAAGTTAAATCCCTTAGGAGATACTTAATAGTCGAGTCCCTCAAGATAGGATTTAGGTAGAGTCCTTCAGTCGAGACTTAATTGTCAAGTTGCTCGAATGAGACTTTAAGTTGAATCTCTAAGGCGAGACTATAAGTTAAGTCCCTGGGGCAACACTTTGAGTTGAGTCCCTCAATAATTTCTTGGGGAGAGTTCAATTTTGTTTTTGTATTATGTCAGTTATTTGCATTCTTTTCCTTGTGGGATATTTTTCAACCATGCCCCTCGAGGTTCTTCTTTAATGAACATTTCAACCCCTTTACCATTTTAATTATGGAATTCTTAGTGTTGTGTCATTTATGTTTTTCATATTATTGGAGTTGAATGAGTAGTCTATTAAGGCATAAAGGATTCTTTTATAATGATCTTGTGATGTATTGTCTCTTAGGGGGCCAAGTGTAACAGCCCGGTTTTCGGTTTCGGTTTCGGTTTGTCCCCCTTGAATGTTTTTTTTTACTAAACGCCCCTTATAAAACCCAAAACCTGGATTTACCAAACCCTTTTACCACATTTGCTGATTGGGCTTTGACTTTGGATGATGTGGCAAAAGGGAACCAATTTGTAGCCGCCACTTGTTAGAAAATACTCAGCATCCTCTTTCTCTCATTGAAAAAAAACTGATACAGTAAACCAATAAAAATCCATATATTCTGATGCAAAATGGAAACGACCACCATCATTTTCTCTCCACATTAACAGTAACCACTCGCCAATCATAATCTGGACAACTCCTCACTTCTCTTACCTCACCATTCCAACTCTATTCCGGCCAAGCTACCAAAAACACACAGCCTACACACCATGCTCATACTCATTAGAAGCACCGTGAGACTCTTTAAGTCACCATATTAAAACAGCAACAACAACTTACACTCTGACCAACAACAACGTGAAACCACCACAACGGTTCGCCTTCCGTCTCTTACTCATGCCTACAACGTTTCTCAATATCACAATCTCGAGTTCATCTCCGACCCTGCCACTAACGTCACCTCTGCATACAGTAACCTCGAGCCATATTTGTTATTCTGATTCTTTCCACAATAAATGTAAAATTTGAGATGGATGGAAAATGAAATCAAAGGGTAAGCTGAAGTATGCTTTTACATAAGCAGTCTTCGTAAGCTATATATACCCTAGAGTTTATTAAAATAAATTAAAGACAATTTATGTATATATCGTAAACTATTTTTATAATCCCTTTAACAAAAGTTTACACAAACTATATAATACAAAAGGTCAGCTGTATAATGTATAGTAATTTGTTGAATACTTTTATCTTTTTAAAAAGTGATTATATCTACCATGGAAATATTCTGACCTTCACTTTTATGTAACTGGCTTATGCTAAATATTCTAATTGTTGTAGTTTCCTCATTTTCCATTTCATAATATATGCGAGTTGCAATTTATTATACTTTGAGAAATTATACATGAGTTCTGATAATTATACTTTATGTCATCACTCATAAAACGTTGGTCTATCTGAGTTACAATTTTGCATGTCCATGTTTTTCATGCAATCCAAATCCAATATTAATATTTATAAATAATTGGTAATTTTTATGGATGATAAAAACTACAATTCTGCATTTCATATTAAACTTATTATAAAACTATAATATCATCCATAAAAACTAATCATATTGATTTTTCAAATGACATATATTTTGCCTCCACAAAAGATAAGCTTGAAGGGCATCTATGGATGCACAAGGTACAACTTTCCCATGGAAGGAAGGAGGAGAACGCAGTTCCTTCTGCAGAAAGAATCCATGCCATTTTCTCACAAAGACAGATGAGAAAAACGAAGAAATAATGGATAATACTTTGCTAGCTCGCCTTTCTTAAGACATTATTTTCTATTCTATTTCAATAACGGGTACTCATAGATCTTTTCCACAATGATTTTTGCTAATGTAAAACTGGATATAGTTTATGTAGAAACAATGATTTGGTGGTTGTGGAATGATTGAAGATACAAGGCATTTTGTTTTTGCTTTTTTGTAAGTCAAACGTTTTATGTGGGTAAGAGTTGTTTTTTTATGATAAAATTAATAGGAGACTCAAAGTGGTGGTGGTGGTGTCGGATTAGAATGCTTTTTTAAGATAAATATTCAAATGCAGAAATCAGTTTGTTATAGATTTCAGTACATTTATTGCATGAGAATGAGATTAGACAGAATTTGGATAAGCCACCGTGAATCGGAGATGGAGGTGGAGGAAATGAAACGGCGGAACCAGGAGGTTTTTGGTTGGGGGTGAGGAGAGAGAAAGTGGGGTGGGGGTGGAGGTAGTGGTTAAAAATAATTAATTAATTATTTATACAACCCTTTTGCCACATCATCCAAAGTAAAAGCCCAGTCAGCAAATGTGGTAAAAGGGTTTGGTAAATCCAAGTTTTGGGTTTTATAAGGGGCGTTTAGTAAAAAAAAACATTCAAGGGGGACAAACCGAAACTCGCTATATTGGCAGGGGGTGAAGTATATTAAACCCTTTTATTTATTAGCTTATTTGTGTGTTTTATTAATTATTTGTTTATTTAATTATTATGTGGTATTACTAATTAATTGAAATATCTAATTATATGCATAGTTGTGTTTTATGGTTTAATTAGGTTATTAGTAGCATACTATGTATTGGGCCTAATTAATAATTGGATGGGTGGGTAATAATATAACTAAGCCCATTAAGAGAAATATAGTAAGAAGAGGAAAACTAGGGTTTTAGAGATAACACAATTTGGGGAAAAGAAGAGAAGAGAAGAAAGGAGAAAGAACAAGAGAAGAGGAATTGTAGATTTCTTGAAGTTAGAAGGAGAAATTCAAGAGGTAAGGGTTTGAATCCAAGTTCTTATAGGTTTATATGATTGGGTAATGTTGTGTATGCTTTCTATTCTTCCATTTCATGAATTTAGAAAATGATAGGGTTTATGTGAAATCAATTGGATTTTGTGGTTTGTTCATGTTCAATGTGTTGTATGGATGACCCATGGTTAGGAACATGTTTAGGAACCTTGTATATGTGTAAAATTCGTTTTCAATTGATGTAGGGATTGTGTATGGGTTAATGGATATTGTATGAGGGGATTAGGGAAGAAAAATGGTGAAATCTGAGTTTTCACGCAGCCTGGGTCGACCTATGCAGAACCTGAGTCGACCTAAACAGTCAAGAATGCCAAAAATCTATTTTTTCTTCTGTTAGGTCGACCTAGAGGAGTTTTGAGTCGACCTAACTGAGTTTGCGTCGACCTAGAGGTTCAATTTTGAGCAGATTTTGTAAAGACCATAAATGCTAATTGATGTGTGATATTGGATTGAAAGTCATGTTGTGTAATGTTTTGCAAAGTTGTAAAGATGTGATTGTGTAGTTTAAGAGATAGAGAGATCGTCTTAAATGCATGAGTCTTGTTTTGTTGCACACGTACACAAGCATGAGCCTTTGAAAGTGGCAATGTCGGTTAATCTTGCGAAGATTATTTGCTTGTCCCAAACCTAACGAGTATGGGGTTTGAAAGCTTAACGAGTATGGGGCTTTGAGGTGGTTATCTTGTCCGTAGAGAGTGGCAATCGGCGTGACCGAAAATGATAACGGAGGGATCCACATGCATATCGCATTGAGTCACACTTGAGTCGCACGTGTCGGTGTGAAATGTTGTTGTTGGTGTGATTTATGTGATATGAATTGTGTGGAATGATGTTGGTGGATATGCATATATGTGGATTTGTGATTCATTTGATATGAATTAGTTGTTGTGTTATGAATGTGATATATGTGATTGAAACATATGTGATGTAGGTGTGAATTTATATGTACTAATGATATATGTATATATGTGTGGATATGTGAATCATGTTGGATTGATGATTGTCATACCCCAAAATTTGCCCACACTTTTTAGTGACAAAAATTCTCAAAAATTATTTTTAATATTGGATTTTTATAAAATCTTGGAGTTATTTACATTGACATCCTGATTTTTATAAATATTCGATTTAAGGTCTATTTTAAAATATAGTGGTTTACTCCTAAATTACTTATATTTTAATAAACAGAAAAGTCTGACTGATGCTTCATAAACTTCCAATTGGCTTTTTATATCGAATAAATAATATAGCACAATTGGTAAGGAAGTAAGGTTTGTAGGTACAGGGTCTCGGGTTTGTAGGTACAGGAACTTTAATTTTAATTTTATTTCAAAAATCAAAAAAAAAAATTTATCTTTTATTATTTAATTGAATTTTCGTTTTTTAAATTAAGCACTTTTTTATATATTCAATTTTATGCTTTTATTCACTTTTTATTCAAAAAATAGACAAAAAAAATCATAAAAATAAAATTTGAAAAGATTTTGTCCCTTTTTAGTTTTAGAAATAAATTAATTTGATTAATTGAAATAGTCATAGAATCAAAATCCATTCAATTGAATTTTTAATTTTTTGATTATGTTAATTTACCAAATCAATTTATTTCCTTTTCAAATAACCTAATTTTTCTATTATAAAAGGGGATCTATTTTCGTACTAACCGAACACACATTCACCGTTCAAAAACCTGTAAACTAACCATTTTAACCCTAACCCTTATTCTACCACACAAACTATCTCACGTACACAATTTTCATCCAACCTGCAAATCACCATTCACACCGTATAACATCCACCGATCCAACATTAACAAAAAAAGCATAACAACAAATCATGATTCTATACAAAACTAACATCATCGCATAAACCATCTTCATCATTCTATTCCAATATAAACCACAATAGCAATCGCAACCAAACAGCCACCATGACACTACCAAAGTTTCAAAACAATAATAACAAATCAAATATGTATTAATGTTTCTCCCCTCTCATTATTGTTGTTTTTTCCTTGTGTTTTACTCATAGGTTGTTGTTGAAGGATACAAATCAAATGGAATTAGAAGAGAAAGAATGAAGCATAAAAAGCAAATCCAGCCACGGATCCGGTTTCTTCCGACGACCACCACACGGCCTGCTCCCTTCCGACGACGTCCGGCGCACAAAACACCACAACAACCACCGACAACCGTCGCGGTACGGTCCGTTCCCGGTGAGCCAAAGTCACTCTCCAACCACAGCTCTGAATCGGTTGCATGTTTGAAAGAGACAGAGTTAATAAAAAAGAAAGAAGAAGAGTAATATGAGAGAGAGGTTTGTTTTTTTTTCTAATTTTGACTTGGCTGTTCAATTTTGACCATAAGAAATCAATTCAAATAATGGTAAGAGTTAAAAATGGGAGATGGCTAAGCTTCTCACGTGTCCCTGGTTTAGTTTTCTTAGCATTTTTTTAAAAAAAAAATTAATTGTTTAGTTTTTCTTAGCTTTTTTTTTATTAATTGTGACTGTGTAGAAAATAAGGCTTAATACAAATTGTTGGCCTAAATGGGCCATATGTACATCCCTCACTAACTAATGCACCCTTAGCCCACTAATTTTTATTAGTTTAATTGTTTAATTTGGGTTTGTAAACTATCCTAATTGGATTTAATTTTAATTGTAATTAAATTAATTAATTAGTTTTAGGTCTTTATCATTAAAAAAAATACAAAAAAAAACATGTGATTTAGATTTTATTTCTCTATATTAAAAAATACAAAAAAAAATATAGTTTTTTTTATTTTAATATGCTCAGTTTTGTTAATTAATTAATATTTATTAGTATTTTTTTTCATGCATCATTGTATTTATCTGTACTAACATTTTCTTGTTTTTGCGAGGTACTACACTTGTGGCTTTCAGATTATTTTCGTGGATATTTATATGTTACTTAATTCTGCACTTAATCATTTTATTTTCATTCGGTTGTTGTAATAATTTCCTATCCTCATTCGTTTGGTTATGTATCTCCCATCCCCGAAGCCCTGTAATAGTTAGGTTTTTATTTCCGCTTTTACTTTCTGCATATAATTATTAACTGTTAGTAATTAGGTGTGTATGGCAAGACTAAAAACAAATCGTAGTTCACCTTAATTCAAGATAACATAACTGAATATAACACACTTGCACTCACCCACCCTTAGGGTACGCCCCTCTTCGGTTGCCTTCGAATATATGGTCAAGTCCCTCGAAAGTAGGGATGTCTTAGCAAGGTTGCTTCCGATTAACACCATCATAGTCCCTTTGTTAAAAAGATCATAGTCCCTCGATGACCCTTCGATGTTGCCTACAAAATATGATCTAGTCCCCCGAGTTGTCTACGAAAATGATGATAGTCCCTTCGAATGCTAAGACATCCTCTACGTGTTGCCTTCAAACGACCTCGATGACCCTTCGATGACCCATACGTCCAATATAAACAAGGACTACCTACTTCTATATAGTATGTATAGTCCTAGGAACTTTAAAAAGCATAGAAAAAGACCAACTATTTAGGGTAGTGCTCTTAATCTGCCTAGTTCAATTAAAAAACATCTTTTCAACATTCTTTCAAAAAAACTAAGGCTACGCATTTACGCTAAAGTCCTTAGGCCTCCTTTCAAAACAAACAAACAAACATGAGCTAAGCAAGTTAAGAGCCCGTAGATAACTACGGATGAAAAGGGTGCTTACACCTTCCCTTTTCATAACTTACCCCCCGAGCCCGTTTTCTTTTAAAAAGGTCTTTTCTGTACTTTTTATCTTTCCTAACATTGGACAAAATAAAAGTCGGTGGCGACTCTTGCTCACTGCAACATTGTTGCTTATAAAAATAAAAGTCAGTTCACCGAGTTACAATGATGATACAATGGTAAGATAGGTGATTACATGTATACTTGTAATATTAATGACACGATTCCAATGATGTAAATATATTCTATGATGTTTCGTGAAATGGGATAGAGATGAATATGTGCATTTGGAGATATATGTTCATACTTGTGATACATCGGTGAATCTTATACATGTCTATATATTTGGAAAAACATGTGTATGTGATTATGTGATGATAACTTGTATATTTAGAATATGATTATGTTTGAATACAATTGTTACTTCGTGAATGTTGTCGAAAAGGATATGTACTTAGAATCTACATGTTGGTGAAACATGATTATATACATTGTTTAGAAATCATGTTTGATTATGTGGAATTGAATGAGCTAAGTTGTATGACATGAATATGTGAATCTTGATTAATTTCATATGATGCATGTTTATGTGAAGAGTGATGAATTCTTGAAATGTATTCTTGTTGTGTTTTACATTTCCCATATTATGTTTATCTATAAGAAGTTGAATTTTCACCCTTCTGTTTGAATGTTATCCTTTGTTGGTAACATGCAAGTTTCATGGATAGCGATGCTTCGAAGGAGGCTTAGCTTAGAGATTTATATCTTTGTAAGGTGTCGTGACTAAGTAGTCACTTGTGCTCTGGTCATATGTAACACATGGGGTTGGGTTTATATTTTATGACTTGTTGTTATGAGATATTTGTTTACTCGTACTGTATTTTGTATTTGAATACGTTATTTTGTTGATGAATGGCCTTGAGCCGAGATGTTGAGATATGGTGGATGATGTATGGGAATCATTCGACTTTACCATTTATTTAATGAGATGATTATTCCGCTGTGATTTGCATGTTGTTTTAAATCCCGTGTTATTTGGAAATGACCATTGCATGTTTAAAGATAAAATGTTTGTTTTATTTTGAAATATGTGTAACGCCCTCGTGAGATGCATGCTTCTTTACTCTGATTTACGCAAATGTATGCCTTATTTGTTTATTATAGAATTTGGGGTGTTACACCAAGGATCCTTTAGTGAAGGTTCAACGTATAAGTAGGCGATGATGATATCAGTAAGCGACGAGAAGGACATCTGGGTGGTCAATTCGCAATTTCTTGTCATACCTTATAGGATCATACACAATTACATCCTAGGAAATCCATTCATAACCATTCTAGACGCCATAGTCTCACTAGTGCATCTAACGCTAATCTCGAGGGAGCAAAATGAATCTATCAAGCGCTACTAAAAGACCAAGGAGAAGGCGTGTCCATGGAGATTCCCATAGCTTCCCTCACCGGCCAACTAGCATGATTTGCATTCGTCCCTCGAGAAGCAACTAAGCCAACAATAGGTGAACGTGAGGAATAAGCGGCGGCTAGCCCGCCAGGTTATGTTTCCTTTCCATTTATAATAAATGTTGTGACTATATAATCATTTTCCTTATGTACATGGGTAACCTGCAATTATAAATGAAATATAACTCTTTTTTAATATTAATTTTTGTGTGATTAAGCATAGTAACAACGAGTTTGGGGTACGTCCGTCAGGGTGAAGACCCGACACAAAGAAAGTCAGGGGTGTTATCGGAGATGCTTTGTACGTCCAACTAGAACAATCAAGTCCCCACTATACAAAGCACACACAAAGAAAGTCAGGGGTATTGTTGGAGATACTTTGTATGTAAGACTAGAACAATCAACTCTCCACCATCAGGAATGCTGTCTAAGAAGCTTTGTACGCCTGACTATAACAATCAATTCTGCGTCGTCAAAGGTGGTGTCAGAGACATTTTGTATGTCCGACTACAACAAACGATTCCCCACCGCCAAGGGTGCTATCGAAGACTATTTATATGTCTGACTACAATAATCAAATCCCCACAGACAATAACAGTCCACCCTCCTCTAACAGCTAACCACTCTAGAGGTTGCGGTGGGTTGACCATTCATCTACCCTGGATCGGGTTTTTACATGGGGGAAGAGGAACCGACCCTTGGTCGGAAGCGGCCCCATTGACTTCCAATAAACTTCAAGGGGATGCCTCGTAAGTTTGAATATTATCTAGATCTCTAGGATCCTACAAATACACCTTAAACAGGTAAAAAAATTCATTTCGAAAATGAAAACTTATACACATTTATTCTTCCATTGTATCATTACTCTATATACATTACACACAAAAAGTGTGGATGTGGCTACTCCAGCAAAGAAAGAATCTCTCCATCTTTGAGCACCTGATCTGGTCATACATGCTCCCTTGAGATAAGCAAAGGACAATGAAAATATTCCATTTGTTGCAAAGCATTCTCAAATGACTGTGTGACCACCCCAAGGTTGGAATTCGTACCACCGGCAAATTGCTTAGCTAGGAAAGCATTCTCAATATGCAAGGACTCTAATTCCGTTTGGCCAGACGATAAGTTAACCTAAGAAGCATATAGTGCTTGGTTCTTTCTCACCATAGTCCTCACCAGATGAATCACCTCATCGGCCATAGAACCTAGGAGGTTAAAGGCAGGCCAAATCACTCTTTATCTTAGTAAAAGAGGTAGAAGTTGTTTGTATTTCCTAAATGTACTTATCTCGTTGAAGCTTTATATTGTGAACACTCTCTTCTAGCTGCTTCTTCTCAACACGTTGGTAGTCAGACCAAAGAGCTTCCCAACGACCAGCTCCACCAATAGCCAAAGCGGAAGAAGCACGTCAAGTATACCGATCTAGAGTCGACAATTTTTCCTTTAGGGTTGGCCCAAATAGGGCAAATATGAGTGATCCTCTTTTGAATGAGGGGTCCGGAGGTTTCTAGAGAAAAGAGGGCTTGGCCATGTCAGCAACAGATGGGCTGAAAGAACTGATACACTCGTTAATGTTGGAAGGGTATTCAAAGTAGTCTCACTTTCGGCTGGCCATAGTCCATGCCTTATAAGTTGGAGCTACACTTCATCCTTCATCCAATCTGCGCAAATCATTGTCAAAACAAATACATCATTAATAGCAAAAATGAAGACAAAGACGCAAAAAGCTTTCGTAACTTACCAAAATAACATTCTTATCTTCATGGGAACGAGCCTCTATGAGCAATTGCATGTCAATAAGGCGTTGCAAGCATTTCTGGTCGACCTCATCTATGGGGGTACCTCCCCCAAAGTAACCCAAGTCGCTAATGAAGCTCATCAGCCATTTCTTCTGGTAAAAATATTCTATAGTGAGATCCTCTTCTTTATATACATACACATTATTCTCCATAAGAAAGTGACTCTGAGTCTAATATTTAGGTACCATCTTAATGCATATTCCATCTTCTTTGTCCCCAACAACACAAACCGTAGCATGAGCTTATAGAAGGATGGAGGTGACCAGAAAGAACCCATTTTTGAAAGGTTGCAACTTAGAGAGGGGCCCAAAGCCACACATAGTGGACTCCAAAGAAATTAACCCTCTACTCCGTGTCCGAGTCGCTGGGCCACGACGACATCGAAAGGGATGAAAGAAAATGGTCACATAAGGTTTTCCTTTCAAATATTTACACCAATACTGATAGACCTTCACATGTGCCCAGCTTGCAGGATGAAGTTTTGAAGTAGCTATTGCCATATGCTTCAAGACTTCTATCTCAAAGGTAATAAAGGGTATACAAAGACCCGTAACTGAAAAAGTGCAATCATAAAAGGGAATGACACAATCATGATATTTACTACATATCCTTTCATCCTCGGTGGGAGTTAAGGCACCCCAATCAGATGATGGGGTAAATTTAAGAAAGACTTCATTGAGACTGCCATTTCTGGCAAAAACAAAAATAGTGGAAGAATACGCAGAACTCACCCAAAAAAATGAAGCATTTCTTTGGGATTTGTGAGCATTCTTCTGTGATGTTTTACCCATAATGCATTAACTTTCAGAAGGGAAGTGAAATGTCCAAAAAGGAAGATAACCGCTAAATTGAAAAAATGGATTAAAAGAAAACAATGTTGATTCTTCAAGAACTATACTCTAGCAAGCAAAAGGAAGTAGACTCTATCAAATGTGTCAAATCACTCGCACGCAACATTCAAGTATTTCGATTTCCAAGAGCTGCAATGATGAGACATCTAAAAATACGTTTGAAGTATGGAGCATTAAATGCGCGAATCTCCGAGAAACTGAAACATTTCTCTTTTGCTCTTTCAAAGACGAAGAAGAAAGTGATCGACATCTTAGACTAATGTGACAAACCCTCGCCTTATTTTGTATAATCAATGGCTTGAGGGATAACTGTTTTAGGCCGACCAATTCTCTCTAACAATTCTCTTTTCTTATCTTAATTTCTTTTGGAGTTTACACTCTCGAGTGCTTATTAATCGGTACCAGCATGTTGTATCATAATATCATTTAATTTTTTTTGATAATATGACCGTTATTAATATGATGTTGAATTAATTCTCGGGTTTCATCCTTAATTAATGCAATGAAGTGGTAAAAAAGTATTCAATACAAAAATTAACATAAATTAATTTACATTTTGGCCACACTTATTTTCATTTTTAGTAAACAACTCAAAGTTCATGTATCCTGTTGACATGAATTATTAAAAACATTACATGAAAAAAAACACAACTTATTCCCTCCCCTCAAATGCCTTTTTTTAAACATCTCCAAACCACTCTTAATTTACCCATAAACAAATTTATCAACAACAATCAACAAATAATCTAATCACCACCACACTCGTTGTTCAATCAAAGCACAGAACAATCAGTACGAATCTTCCCATTCCTGGCAGTCTTAACCCCAACACGACCCAACTTAGTCATAGCAGTAATAAAATTGGCGTTGAAAACGTTACCACTAGAAGCAAAAGAGTTAACAGTTGCCCTAGATCTTGTGTCAGTGAAGAGGATTTGGTCTGAAGTGAATAAACCTTTTCCTTGTTGAAGATTCTGGTAATAAACATTGTCGAATTGTCTTGGAGTTGTTGGGTCCATGTTGATGGCTATTCTTGGATCAACGTTTCTAGGACACTGTTGTTGTAACTGGGCTGCGTATTGTTTGTTCAACGTTGGGTCTATTGGATTTTGGATTCTGTTGGAGAATCTGTTGCAGTGAGAGAATCCAAGAGTGTGTGCACCTGGAAAATGAAGAGACACAAAATAAGCACGTTGGTGAGGGAACAAAATGAGTAAGAAGTAAGAACTGTTTGGTTCAGAATACACGTGATTAATGTTGTTTTGAGCATTGGTTTCAAAATCAGATTCTTTTTTATATATTTTTTTATTTTTTATATTTTAGTGTTTTGGATTGGATGCTCTTGCTATAATATAGTTTTTGAGGTTTTTTTTTTTTATAATTTATTTTAGTTTGTATTTGTACACCAAACTAATAATAGATGTAAACTTATTTGATAAGATATTTTTTAATTTAAAATTGACAAATGATTGTCCTTTTTTCATTATATATTTAATTTAATTTAATAATTTGAAAAAATGGAATCTAGCTATCAATAATGTTTTAAAGAATTCAAGCTAGTGTCTATGGATAATTCACTAGTAGAAAACATTATACAACATGTTTTGTTTTAAGAACCCCATAACCGATAATATATGACTTTTCATGAATTTTTAGTATACTTTTTAATATTAATGTGTATAATCATTGGAAAAAAACATAGGAGTAACATTTATTTCCAAGTATACTATTTAATGATTTTTAGTGTAAATTTTAAATAATTTGTAAGTGATTATAGTGTAAATTTTATTTTCAATGGTTACGTGGCTAAGATTAAAATTTAATATTAGTGTATGACTTTTTAGTGTAAAGAGTTGAAACTTGAAAGAGATGTGCACCCAAAAAATGAGAGTAGAATGAGATGGAAAACCAAACATGATTGTAACATCATTTATTTAACTTTATTTAGCAAATCATTCATTGAAGTTTACATGTACTAGTATGCTTTATGTGTAAATGATGAAACTTTTAACAAAACTATTAACATGAACACCATTTAAGAAAAACTATTAATATATTTATAAAATTAATTCAATTGATAATTGTGCAAAGATATTCGACGTTAAAATAACTCAAATTTGCAACTTATTCATCCTAATAATAAATTCCAAGAAAAGAAAAAAAAGTAGACTAAATGTAAACTCTAAAAATATACCCAAAACAAGGTTTATTTTAAGTGAAGCAAAACAACATTTTAGAAAATATCTAAAGAAAACATGATATGTTAATAGGACCCATTTAATTTTTGTTACCTGATAGGGCAATCATGTCTGTTTGAGTGAGTCCATTGCTTGCAAACAGAGCATTCAACTGGTTCAAATTGAACCCTGGCTGAGGCAGCCTCCCATTTACATCTGAAGATCTTGAAACCAACCCATCAAATCTTCCCAGTTCAACTGTGTATGATGGTCCACCAGCCTGTAGAGTGTCTTTCATTAGCTTACCACCTCAAATTCAAACATACATAAAACTACTCAGAAATGGTTAAAGAAAACAAACCAGATTAACAACATCTCTAGCAGCCAAAGCAAGAATATCAGCACAAGAAACTTTGTTTCTACACTGTGGAACAGCATCTAACGCTGCTTTTGCTTTGATAACAGTATCAAATCCATCACCAGCCAATGACAAATTATCAGCGTTATCCTTCTCCGCTTGATTCCCTCCGGAGGATGCCACCAAAACCGAACCATCACAACCCTGTAATTATAATAACAACATATATCATTATATCAAAAATTATCGTATCGTTCAGAATTTAGACTCCAGATACATTAGTTATTCAATGTATTTAAAAAGTAAATTTTTTCTTATAAATAAAACTAGACCGAGTAATGAATTACCTGGACAAAACAATCGTGAAAGAAGAGACGGAGAGTAGCAGGAATGGTTACAAAAGTCTGTTGAAATTTCTTCTGAACAGCTGATCTCACAATGGATTGAACATTTGGGCAAATGTTAGCGTAATGGTTCGGACTAAGCTGAGCCAAACTGGTATAAGGGACAAGACACAGCGTTAATGCGAGTGAAACCGCGAGTATAACATTAAACCGACCCATTTTCAAATGAAGAGATTTTTGTTTGAAAAGTAAGATGAAGTCAGGGGTATATATATAGAAGAGATGCAAGAAGTTGTTGTGGTCACGACTCACGAGCCAGTTGTATTCAAAATAACTTTAACATAAAAAAGGAAGTATTATTATTCTATGAATAATTGAATAATAGTAGTAGAAAAAATGGTTGGTTTCGAAAGGGACAATTGTATATGGCCGCCTTAAGGTGTGTCGAATCAAGGGTGACTGGGAAGGATTAGGAGAGTTACTTGGTTTGAAAATTCTATAAAGCTTTTTGGGCAAGTTGGGAGGAGATTTGGATTTTGAGGTAAAAACAGGGGGAGAGAGCCAGGTAGGGGCTGCTTGGAATTCAGCACGTTAAAAAGTTGGGTTGGTGTTCAAATTTGGAGATATCATTTAGTTGGGGCCTAGTAGAATAATAGTGTACTTTTCTTACTAAATTAAAGTTGTTCTTCTGAATGTATTGAAACAGGTTGAAATTTAGGCATGCAGGTGGTTCTTCTAATTTTTTGTTTAGGTAAAGAAAAATTAAAAAACTGTTTTTTTTAATTGATACGAACATAAACTCATATTTTTAGAAACAACCAATAAGAAAATAGAATATAAATTTATTTTAATTTTAATTTCGTTTTTAATTGACATCATGAGATGGTTGAGATAAAAAAGGAGAGAGACAAAAAGATGACCCATCGCAGAAAATTATGTATGATACATTATTTTAGATAGGGTCGGTCTTGACTTTTTAGAGATCTAAGGCAAGGGCAAATAATAAAATGGACCCTAACAAAAATTTGAATAATTAATCAAAATCAGAGTCCTCTCATATAATTATTTTTCATTATTTTTGTATAAAAATTATTTATTTATCGAATTTTTATCATATCTGAGAGCTATTGGATCAATTTCTAGTTTTTTTTTTTTTTAATGTTTTCATTTTAGAATTTGATAATAACAATATAATATGAAATTAAACTTTAAATTTAATTGTTATTTAGTTAAACTTTTTTATCATTTAAGTGTTTGAATATTTTAGTTTATTAGTTGATATTAATTTTATATGTAGTGTTTTTTACTCTAAGGACATAAAAATCAAATAAAAGTATTTTATTTTACAGTGTTTATTGTTTTTGTCATTTTATTTCACAGTGTTTATTGTTTTTGTCAATTATCACGTGTAGTTTATGGTAAAATCACGGTTTTAGCTGAGAGGGAGAGACGTTTTTGGTAAACATTTTTCAACTTTGTTGGCTTATATGGAAATCACAACTTGCTCATTTAAAATTCAATATATTTTCAATGTTGTAAAAGTATAAAGCAAAAAACTGACCTCAAGATCATGGTACTACTGTTCTTGCATTTTTAAATACAAGTTATTGGCAAACAGATCCAGAAAAAGTGTATTTGCAGCCGGCAAAGAAAATGAATGCCAAGTTCCCTTCCTTCAATAAAGCATATTAGATTTTTTATATATGAAAAAAGGAGGGTGATATGCCTTCAACTCTGGCTTTTTAATGGAATTTTTCATATTATCAATGTGGAGGGTGATTCGAATTATGCTATCAAACATGTGTTCATGCTTCTTCTTGCATTTGGATTCAAATCAATATTTTAAAAATAATTTGTATCATATATATTTGAGTTGGTTGACACTAATCAACCTTTATACGTGACAAGATTTATGACCGGTTTTTTTTCAATTTATATAAAATATAAATGGCATATACGATGAGAATTGAAAAAATGAGAGAACAAAGGGGTTTTGTGTTGCAAAATTTTTGATTAGATGAACAGTTTATACAATAAAATATCTTTGACAGATGAGAAAAATTGAAGGTAGTCGTAATTAATTTCTTGTGATTTTTTTATATCTCTTATAAATACTCGTTCATAGTAAATTATAGAGTTGTTTTCTTCCACAGATACAAACATTTTTTAGGTAAAATAGCATCAACAGACAACAATGTTATTCTCTTATATTGTATATCTTTATTTTTGGTTTGATTATTTGGATATTTATTTGCGCATACTCCATCCGTTTCAAAATAAAAGTTTTTTAAGGTTGTTAAACACATATTAAAAAAATTATGATTAAATAAAATATATAACAGATTTACAAGACTATCCTTAAATACTATTTGTTGTCATAAATGTCAAGTGTCATTTAATATCTTGAAAGTGATGAGACAATATTTATTTGGGGTAGAGTTGATAAAATTTAATTAATGTTGAATTGGAAAAGAAAAGAGACTTTTATTTTGGAACAAATTCTTTTATCTAGAATGACACTTATTTTAGGGCAGAGAGTAGTTTATAAATTATTTATCGGTTAAATGGGTATCTTCTAGGTTGTTTAATTTAGTGTTCATTATAACCTGGTATACTTTTCTAGTTGAACCTTGCTTTTTTTAGATTTTAATTCAACTAGTCGTGTAGGATACGAGGAACACAACAAATTTTTAAACTGCAGATCATGGGTACTAAATAATATATCAATAAATGTTTTTGGAAACAAAAAGTTTGGTCTATGAAAAGATGGAAGCAGTTTTGATTCAATAAAAATGTATGATTGTTGTGATGGGTGAAATAAAGATATCAGTCACTCTAACTCAGTTGGAGAAGACAGAGATGATAAATAGGACAAGAAGTGTTATTATCTTAGGTCTTGGAGATAAAATTTAAAAGAAGCCGTACGGAAAAAATCTACAACGAAGATGTGGACAGTTAGAACCATTGTATATGCCTAAGTCATTGGCACATTGACAACATTCAACATGATCATTGATGCTTTGCAAAATATTAAAGTGAAACAGGTGATGAGGATAAAGCTTAACTCTTATTGAGTTCGTTGCCTATATCTTTTGAGAATTTCAAGGATTAACTCCTTTATGGGAATGAATCCACTACTACCTTGGGGAAGATTAAATCACATATTAGAACCATTGAGCTAATCAAGCTTTAAGATTTGAAGTTTGAGGATTATGGAAAAGAATTGGATGCCTTAGAGCAAAAAGTGGGAGTAGAGGAAAAAACAAATGAAATAAATCCAAGTCTATATACAAATCAAAGACAAACACTTCATTTATCCCAAGACCAGTCACTTCAAGAAGGATCATCCTGAGAAATGGGGAAGTGATCATTTTATGCAAGTGATGATTTCTTCAAAGGATGGTTAAAATAACATAGGGGTGCTAGTCGGGACAAGTTTGGAAACATAAAAGAATTGGGTCATGGAATCTGAATGTTTGTATCACATATATTCAAAAAAGGAATATTATTTTAGAGATTCACTATAATGTAAAAAACCTTTCACCACAGTTGGAAAAGGGATACCATCGCAGTTAACCAACTCTAGTAAGGTAGGATGTGGTTGTAAGTATGTTACTTTCCACCACGGGTGTCTGGCCGTAGTGATAAACTAGGTAGCGTGTTAGCTATCACTAATCTTAAATAACCATATATATATATATATATATATATATATATATATATATATATATATATATATATATATATATCACCATTGTTTTTATTATGGCCTGTGATGAAATGTCCTTTACTAAAACAATAAAAAATCCAGACACATGAAAATGTGTTATTACTATGGTTGTTTAAACCACCGTAGTAATATGGTGTTACCAAAGATATATTTTGTAGTAATGTTCGGAGCTTAAAAAAAGGAGGATTCACTCACCTTAAAAATAATAAAGCACACATGGTTTAAGGTATGGTTTCAATTCGTCCAAATATGTTTGACAACTGTGAATTCTTTTTATAAGATGTGAGATATATTCTCAAATTTAAGTGAAATTTATTATCCAGTTTGACGAGTTTGATTTTTTACTTAGAATTGAGCATGCCATGACGGATTAGGTTTGTACATTAAAATTGAGCATGACATGGTGAAAAAATTTCATGGTGAAATTGATAATAGCTAAAGGTTTTAAAATTTGTGGTTTGTACATATTAGATGGCTTAACTATGCATAATGGTGCATTATTGCTCAGTCAAAATTCGTATGTTAAAATCAAACAGTGACTTTAAGAATAAGGTACGTTAGTGAGGTGAATTTAGTTGAATCAACATGATGGGTAATTTGAATTATATTATAACAATTTTGTTCATGTTTTTCCCTCTACTTGTGGATTCAAAACAACTTTTTAGGAAGGACGCAAATCATATCCATCTCAGTTGGTTGATTTGAATTAGTTTTAGAGGTGGTTGAATCATGATTTTTTTTACCAATAACCAACTATTGAAATTAAAATACATCAATAATCATGTTTTGAAAAAAATTACTCAAATAATCAGGTTTCAGAAATGAAAAAAGCGTGCACGCCAATTGATATAGTGCATGCACTTAATTTAAGGAGGATCTGCCAGCCCATTTGGCGCATGCACTACATGCTTAGGAGGAGGCACCATCTCAATTGGTGCATGAATGCATGCATTAGGAGGATGTGTCATCTCAACTAGTGTATGGGTGTATCAGACTTTTCTATAAATAATTCCCCTTTCCTCCACCATTCTTCACACATCCGGAAAAATTGTCCCAGTCATGCTACAAGCTCAACAGCATAAAATTTTATGCACACTATGAAATTTATTTTTGGATCTGAACTGAACTAATTTTCATTAAGCATATTGGTTACAACAAACTGGTCTCTTCTTAACACGTCATAAAATTAGTAAACACATCAAAAATATCTAAGAAATTACAACTGTCAAACTAATTTCATTTGTTTCATGCATCATCACCATAACGTCGCTTTCATTTTTGACATCCTCCCATCAACGTTGAGGTTTTCCAGTCGCAAGTGAGGTGATCGTTCTTTGTCTCTGAATTCTTCTAATGACTTCTCCATCTTGGATATCATCTTCTAACCAACGGATCAAGGACCTCTTAAGATGGTCCATTGAGTGGATGTTCTAAAATTTCATTTTAATCGGGGTTTGATAGTCAAAAAAATAACATAGTCATCCCTTTTGAAAATAATTTCAAATGTCATGAAGAAATTTTTTGAGAGAAAGAGAGTAGATGTGTGAAGAATGGTGGAGGAAAGGGAAATTATTTATAGAAAAGTCTGATACACCCATACACCAGTTGAGATGGCGCATCCTCCTAATGCATGCATTCATGCACCAGTTGAGATGTTGCCTCCTCCTAAGCATGCAATGCATGCGCCAAATGGATTGGCACATCCTCTATAAAATTAAGTGTACGCGTCATTTCATCTCAAGTGGCGTGCAAGTTTTTTTCATTTATGAAATCTGGTTATTTATATAATTTTTTTAAAAGATAATTATTGATGTATTTTAATTTCTATAAGTGGTTATTGGTAAAAAAAAATCTAAATCATGACTATTTTTTAATTCTTATAAAATTAATAGAATCATTATGAAGATAATTCAATTCTTTAATTCAATCTTTCTTTATTGAATTATAGAGTGAAAATCCAAGGGTTGAGAAGAAAAAGAAATTAAGGATTGTTCTTTATCAACAATTGGGATTAATTTCTTGTAAACATTTTGTATAAGACAAACACATTGATAGTGAAGTGAAGAGATAAAATTTTTGTTTATATAGTCTCTTTCTTTTAATAAAAACTTTTTATTTTTATTATATAAAATTTGAATAATATTTATTAATCATAATTTAATATTTAAAAATAAAATTTTAAAATTGGAACAAAATATCTAAATTAGTTAAGATGCTTTTCATAATGAACCATGGTTACATTCAAGATTTAGGAAGAGTAATGAAATTTGAGTTCTAGTTACATGTATGGTATATGAACCTTAATTTTGAAAAGTAAACAAGCTAGATTTTGACCTGTTGATGAGACTATGGTCCATTCTATACAGCTGGGCACCATATTATTTTATAATTGTTATATGATATACTTGATATAGAAAAATGCTTGAAAGAAGAGTCCACATATGTTATGAGAGAAAGGACAATAATCCTTGGCTGTTATAGAAAAAGGCAACCCAATAATTTAATTGTTGTACCAGAAATAATAGTTTAATTCTGGCATTTCAATTAGATAGAGTTTAACTAGAGGAGTGTAGCTCAATTGGTCTTACTTTAATAGTTCTGTGGGGTTGCTTTCATCCAAATAATGCATAAGGTAGACTATTAGAATTCATATTCAACGGATTAATCTATTTTTAAAATTTATCTATAGATACGTGTGTGATTTTTATTAAATAAATGGGTTTGGGTTGTTTGTTTGAACAATCAATAATTTTATTATTATTATTATTATTATTATTATTATATATATATATATATATATATATATATATATATATATATATATATATATATATATATATATATATATATATATATATATATATATATATAAAATTTTAAACTTTAAAACTGTAATACCTGTGAGCTTGTTTCAGTTTTTTATGAGGCTACCAAAATTTTAGGCTCATATTCTCAATTATATTTGTTCCCCTCTATTTTTCTACAAGTTTTTATTAAACAAATTAAAACGTCTGATAAAATTTAATTTGAAACAATTAGCATATTACATTGTACTAAATAGAATTGCTTCTTTTTTTTTAAATTTTATTTATATGACTTTTTTTCAAATCTAAATTATGTTATTTCGTGGTGTCAAGGGATTGCTCTTTCCACCCTTAATATGCATGACATATTTTTGAAAATTTGAAATTATGTTTCATGCGTTTGAAGATACATCTCTAAAAGCACCAAAAATCACCCAAACCTTTTTGTTTATGAGTTTCATCTCGGTTTTAAAAAATTATGGTCCGCAGATGCATCTTCGTATATTGATTGGATATATCTAGATATGCATCTTCGTATATTGATTGGATATATACGAAGATGCATCTCTGAAAACTCCTATGAATCCTTTCCGAGCAACACCATTGTCCAAACATTATAATTTTTTAGGGCTATTAAAGTAAAATCAAAGTAAAATGAAGTTATATTTAAGTTAAATGAAAATAAAAAGTCATACATTAATCCAAATAATCAAGACCATACATAACATTTATCCAAAATACAAAATAGTAATACATCCAAACATAAACTAACTACAGGGTATTCTAACCTTCGGCCTCCTCCTCCATCTGTACTGTACGATATTACGTAACTTTGTAACCATGCGCTCCATGATGGTCAACTGGGGAGTGTCATCCTCAAAGAGTCATACCTTTATGGATCTTATACCCATCTCCGCAACACGTTGACAAATAGCTGTCACACTCTCGACCTACTCATCCTAAATCACAAGTACCTCATGGTTAGGTGGCCTATATTTTCTTCCAGGAGCATCTGGTATCATGAGAGGGTGTTACACCCTAGAGAACCATGTCATGTAGCCCTCAACATAAGCCACGTGTACAAAGGATGACTCCCAACGATACTCCTCTGGTATTAGGTAACTCTCTAAATCATCCAGTATTGCACCCAGATCTTTGTGGGGGACGCCGGGAGGAGTGAACTGGTGCGGAGGTCTTAGAATAATCTTCACGTAGCAAAACTAGCACATCACTCGCTCGGGAAAATAGGGATACATAAGAGATGACCCACATGCCAACCATCTGGAGTGTAAGAAAATGACATCAAACTGATGTATTTAGCAGTCACCCTCGTATGGGCATAAGCAAACGTCATTTGGTACCATACAGTTAAGAGAGACGCTGAATGGCTCTACCGAACCATTTCCCTCTGTACAAAATAAATATGGCTGAACGTGACCATTCTTTATCATAGACAGACACAACTTCCCACCTGATAACGCAAGGGAAGTGGGAGATGATTCATCCCTAAAAAATGGTTATGATAGAATATTAATAACAAGTGTAACAACCGAATTATGAAAATATTTATAACAAGAATTTAGTGTAAGCAGTGTTTAGCTCCTTGTCATCTGCTTTGTCTTCCAAAGATAATTTTCGTCCATGTTCGAGTAGAGGTAGATCAAACAGGCGACCCCCCAATTGTACTCGTGAATCTAAGTCAGAGCAATGAAGTACTTAAGGTACACCACAATGATATAGGTTTCACTTTTGTCCACAAATAAACATGGTTGTGCCAATCAGGAATAGCAGGTAACACCTTAATGCACACCACCGGTGTTACTCAACCTCCATATCATCACCTACGACATCTAGGGCCCCCTTGCAAATGGTCTTTATAAAGCTTTTCCAAAAAAAACTAAGCATAGAATGAGCACCTCTAGTGCCAGCTTCCTCCTTGGCAGCCTTACCAAGGTCATCACCCAAATTGGTGACCATTATATCAATGACTTCCTCTCACCCAATCCTCATATGGTTCAGTAATATCACCTTGATAGGAAGACACAAGAAGGATGAGACGTCATCCAAGGTGATGATTATCTTGCCTATAGGCGGGTTAAAAGATGATGCCTCTAAGTGCCACCTCTTTACAAAGCCTCTGCATGTTGTGGTTTATGGTCACGTACGCGGCAAAACATAAACCGACAAGACTAGAATAATGGATGAAATCGAATAACCAAGTAGTGGGATGTACTAGCTCTAAAATATTTATGTTGTGGTTAATCGATTTCAAAAAATCACACACTTGTAAAAATAAAATACAACCATCAGCATGGATTTAATTAGTTGACAACATATGTATTGCAAAAGAAAAGAAATATACCTCTCCATGCCAGAGATATCTAGAAGCATGGTTTGCATAAAGATGAAATAAGGAGGTTTCAAATGGACCCCCTGGGTAACTCTCTAATGGGGCATCGGGAACGGCAGCAACTTCCTCCTAGGCTTCAGGGGCTTCGGGGTCAACAGGGGCGTCATGAACTGCTACATCATATGCCTGAGAGGCTTGAGAGAGTCGGTTACGAGAATTAGACGAGTGGAAACCTTGAGGTTGCAAAGTAGATGCATCATCAAATAAGTTATCAACAACTCGTGGCCTCGTGATCCTCACTGCTGCGATCCTTTCACGATTGATCAAAAAGAGAAGCTTTGATGTTATAAGATGTTAGAAATAAGGAGAAAGAGCTTCACTGATATAAGTTTCAATGAAATGATGAGATGCTTCAATGGTTGTGAGAGGTGAAGTATTTTTTAGAACTTTTGAGAAAATGAAGAAGGAGGTAGAGGGAAGGTTCTAGCGCGGGATATGAAAGAAAAACGTCTGGAGATGCATCTCCGGACCATCCACAACTGTTTGAATAAATGGTGTTTACAGAGATGCATCTTTAGACGCATTTTGTACACATACAAAGATGCATCTCCGGATTAAATTTTAAGGTAAAAGGGGTTTATCTTCAATTTGATATGAGTAATGGCTAAAATAGGTGCGTCGGAGATGCATCTACGAACGCTAGGGACACTCTTGACTTTTTATGGTGTTGTGGAATAACACATAAGGGTGGAAAGAGTATTTCCCTATGTTTATTGGCTGAGTTATCAAATGGGTTGACCAGATCCAACTCGCTTTGATTCAATGGGCTAAAATATATAAGTGGACTGAAGTGGGTCGATCTGATTACTTCATGAGCTACTAAAAATGAGGCTGATCTAATTTCTAATGGGCAATGTTGTCCAATGGGCCAACCCGATCCATATTTCAGTATCATAGTTTTAATTTTATAAAAGGGATATAATGGACAAAAGCCACATAACATAAGTAAAAAGAAATCATAAACTTAGTTAAGTGATGTTTAAAATATTCATCAACATCCATATATATGAATACCACAAAAGTGTTTATGTAAAAGTAGAAAGTAACTCAATATTATCTCAAATAATTATCAAACTCCCTCTTCATCTCACAAACATTTCTTTGATAACATCATCTTGAAAATATATCTTCTCCTTTCTAACTTTTTTTCACTTGAAAACACACTTATACAATTATATCTTAACTCAATTTTTTTTTCCCCAAAATTAACTAAAGTTATTTTATAAATTATTTTTAATGGGCCAGCCCGAAGCCAGTTTGATCGGTTCGATCCGACCCATGAAAATATAGACCCGGTGGGCTGGATCCAAAAGATAGGGTCGTGTTTTTTAAAATTTTGTGCGATCCAACCTGTGTTAGAATATAGAGCTTGTGGGTCGGTCAAACGAGGCGGATCTACTTGAAAGTTCTATTTATTAGGTTTATAGCGTGTCGCATTTTTTTGATATGTCCTCCTCTAACTATATACCTTATTTCTTTTAAGAAAATTCCTTGTTTGAAAACTAGCAGTAAGTCTCAAGTAGAAACGTTGTGTATTATATTTATATGAATATTTTAAAATGAAATTCTACAAATAAATATTAAAGAAGAACTTGCTTAATTTATTACTATCTCATTAAGAATAATACCATAAAGACATATTTTTTGAGGTAAAGAAAAATATCATTTAAATATTTAGACTTTTTTTTTTTTGTATAGACTATTTATCGAAAAAATTTGCATTAATCCTATGAGACTTCATAAAATATTAATAAAAACATTTGTTTTAAAATTCGTAGGTAACAAAGTAGTGTTATGTATTACTCCCTCCGTTTCACAATGAGTGACTCATTTGGAATAAAATGGTGTCTCAAAATGAATGATCCATTTCAATTTTTAATACACTTTTTCCAATTTTACCCTCTAATTAATAAAAATTTCACCATTCTCAATACATGATAAGGTTACTATAGTAAAAATAATATTTTCTCTCTTACTTTTATACCATTTTCTTAGTCTGTATGAAATGGCATGCTGAATCATTCATTATGGGACGGAGGGAGTACATTCTAGCTTCGTTGTTGTTGTCTTGAATTTTGAAAATTTTCATTTTATTTTAACTGGACAATATTATGCTTCGCGTATGCACCTGCTATTTAGAAAGAGCTTCAGCACCATGAATCATCTATCACCATCGTCAACAAGAAGATTAGGATAACAACTATATGATAAACCTCCCAAAATATTGGAAATGCAAACAAATAGTGCTAAATCACTTTATTTAACAACCTTGGGAAAGTTACCCACATGTATCATCTAATTCTGTAACATAGCTTCCACAACATGTTGTTCCTATACCATCCACGGTGTGCTTGACAACACAAACTAATTGTTGGTTATGTTGGTGAATTTCTATGGAATGCTAATTAACTTTACCAATGTAACACACTTGTAGTTTTTTGAACTCATACAAGAAACAATGTTGAGGTGAAATAAGAGCAACCGTGAGGAAATCCCCTACCTCAGGTTCAATTTCAATAGGAATTCCAAATCTCGTAGACAATGTGTAGCATCCTCCAAATGCAATTGATGCTAGATCTCAAGGACAATAATTATTGAATCACAATCTTATATATGATACAATCAAGAAGTATTTTGGGATACAACTTAAATTTACGAGTAAGGATATACATATGACACTCTATCTAGAGTGTCAGACTAATTTACACATTCACCCATAGGTTACAAAACTATGGACTTTGCTGCATTTTTTAAGGAAGATGAAAAATCAATTATGGTTCAAATTGGAAGGTTTGTTATGTAGTGTGATAAGGAAAACCATAATAAATTTCACAAACTACAATTGCTCCCTATATCATTGACAAAAATTTTTTTATGGTATTCTACTTTACCACTAAACTCATTACAAATCTTGGACGATATGGAATGATGTTTCAATGAAAAATTCTATTGTCCTCCACTTGAAGTTACGACAGTCGATTTAATGAACTTGAAACAACAAGTAGGTGAACTAACTATTAACTTATTGAGAAATTCAAAAAGAAGGTTAACATATGTTATGTTTGATTTTTTGATGTTGAATATGCATCAATGACCATCAATGGCATGCATTCTCATCTAAAGTAGATATTGGTTGGACAAGACTTATGTAGAAGTATACCTTAAAACCCTAAGTGAAGAAGACAAAAATAATATTTTTAAAGATTTCTAAAAATCAGAAAGCTAAAATGTAGTAAGAATGTCGATGGAAGAAGTTAAAGTCATAGGGGAGGTCTGACGGGTGGTGGTCGGCGTCGATAGATGTAGTGGAGGTATAGTAGTCGAAGAAGGCTGGAGCCCCGGTGGTAGAGGACCTTGGGGCAATGATCCATAGGTACTAGGAGGTGGTTCAAGTGTCTGCGAAAATTTTTAGCAGGCAGCGCCTAACAACAGTATGTGCAAAGGCGTCGATCGAGTTTGATGGAAAATTTGAGTCCATCGAGCATTAAGTCTAATTCAGTCAGTTTGTGTGTATCAGACTTAGTTGTTTTGGTTCTTAAATCCATTTTTAATTGATTTTGTTTTAGGCATGTTAAGGATATATTAGGATTCATCGATTATAAATATGTATCTCCATCATTTTTGTCTTCACAACCTTTACAACTTCAGAGCTGAAGACAATGAGTGAGGTTAAAAATCATAGAGGAAATGGTAGAAATTTCTTGGAATTATTAAAATTTAGGAAACCCTTATAAACAATGTGGGCGTGTGTAATTCATATATAAAGAGTTTGAGAGATTGAGAAACACTTGGATAAAAAATAAGATTTGTTCATGGGAACTTGGGTGACTATTTTCTTGTAACTCTTTTGTAATCTCTTGTAATAATTTTAAAATTATAATAAATTACAGACTTGCTATATCCGCATAATAGATCGGTTTGATTGAATTAGGTAAACAAGTTTCTTTGTCTTCTTATCTTTTCATTTTTCTTCTTGTTTGTTATGGATTTTCCTTCACTTTTAGAAATTTACCAGGTTATTGTGTCTCTTATGGTTATTTTTTTTATTTTTATTGTTCTTTGTCCTAATCATCAAATTTATTGGTGTGTTTGAAGCTATCAAAAAGTTCATTAGATTTGTTATAGTTTTCCCAACACGTTCCATGTTTCAACAAATTAAATTTGAGATCATCACATATAAAACAAGTGGTCCATTAAAGGAAGAAGATATGTGTTAGCAGAAGAAAATATTGAAGCATGGTCTCCATCATTTATATGAAGGATTATGATGAATGTGTTTCAATCAATTTCACACTAGAAATATTAACAAATGAGATCATGAAAGGTAAAAATATATTTGTGTCTTGCGTTAAAGTTTGCTAAATGATATAGGCCAAACTCATCAAAAGATAGGATGGAATATGCATTTTATATCACAAAAGTTAACAAAATATTTGATTACTTTTTAAATATAAGAAAAATTCCTTCAATCGAGAACACAAAAGGCAAGATGTACTACAAGTGACACAAATCCTATTATCACACATCAACTAACTGTATCATATTTTAATAAGTATCAAAAGGCTATATAATAAATAATATTTGATATCGATTTGTTCCTAACCATGAATATAGTTAATATGTCTTTCTTAGAACAAATAGAGTTCAAGATGGCCGAGAAGGATAAGTAAAGGGTGTAACAAGTTTGGCATCCAAAACTCATATCAATTGAATTCCTACAAGAATATAAGTAAATAAGTAAAACATTTGTGCTCCATAGGTTGACCAGTGTAGTGGTAATTAAAAATTAGAAAATCACCCAAAATCAGACGACTTACTAAAAGCCTAGTAAAACAATATGATGCCATAAAAACATAAAATTCTCATTTTTTTTATTTACTTATTTTTCATTTTTCATATATTTTCTATGTTTTTTGAAGTAATCTCTTGCAATTATGTTACATTTATTATTGAGAAATCGGTGCCAAGAACAAAGTAAAAATGTGAGAAAGAGAGAGTTTCTTGATCAAAACAAGAAACCTTTCAATTCAAGAAGAAAAATGAGTGAAAAACACACACAAAAACACACACACACACAGAGAGAGAGAGAGAGAGAGAGAGAGAGAGAGAGAGAGAGAGAGAGAGAGAGAGAGAGAGAGAGAGAGAGAGAGAGAGAGAGAGAGAGAGAGAGAGAGAGAGAGAGAGAGAGAGAGAGAGAGAGAGAGAGAGAGAGAGAGAGAGAGAGAGAGAGAGAGAGAGAGAGAGAGAGAGAGAGAGAGAGAGAGAGAGAGGTAAAGTTGGTTATGATAGTTATTTCTATTCACTTTCTCACTTAGTGTTAATTAAATACAAGTGAATAACTACCATATCTCTCTCCTAACAAGTGAGAGAGCAACCTATTTATATACTACTAGCATATGTATCTAATGTATGATGATAACTATAATACATGACATATATATCTACAACGTTAACAAACTGCATGGTGTATTAAGCATGAACAAACTTCGACTACAACATGCATGAACAAACTTCGACTGGAGCATGTTAATTCGACTCTGTCGAATCCTGAAGTTACTCTTGTCGAGTTTTGAGTTTGATCCAAATACTAGCTTATGAATCCAAAGTTACATCAATTTTATATCGAGAAAGACCCATTGTACCATGGAACATTTGTGCATAGGAGACATATAAATAAGGATAGTTTCCCTAAAACCTTTAAGTCTGCATACTTTTTCTTGTTTTGTGTATCGTTAAGTTAGTGAGTGAGTAACAAAAAAAGTAGAGTAAGTTATGGTTAGATAGATCTCCCGTGAAATACTTTATATATGAGAGACAGTTAGAGATGCACTATACTTCCTGGAGTGGAACCTGAAAAATCACTAGATAATTTCTAACTTGGAAATCGTTAGATAATATCCAACAGTGAATTAATTGTGGTATGTAGAGATGGCAAAAATATATATACCCGCGGATATTCGCGGATAAAATCTGTCACGGTACGAGGCGGGTAGTTTAATAGATATCTGCAGATAAAATAAATGGATATTTAAATAACAGTTTATTAATGGATATGGATACAAGTTTAATGTTACTCGTGCCCGCGGATATCCTTATCCGTTAATAAATTATAAAAATTACTGAAATATTATTAGTTTATTATTTTCTATCTTTTCATTTTCTAAAAAACTAAAAAACTAGTCTCCTCATATATTCTTTGACTTTTTTTTTAAGCAAACCTTTATATTCCGTACAAACTTTATTGATCATTTCATATTTTATCTTCTTTTATACTTCATACCTCACTTCAACAATTTCATCGTCCAACCAACCAGTACCGCCTTTTCCCCGTCTAGCCAGTGTCATCTTTTCTACTCCTTCGTGGTCTGCTCTCCCACTATAACTCACAATCACAATATCATTATTTTTTTGTTAAAAATGAATTGTATGGATATTATGCTTTGGTGAAAATGAAGAAAATTAATGTGATGAAATTCTGTTGTTAAAATAAGAGAGATTTATATGAATGCTATATAATAATAACACCTTGTGTCTTTAAAAGAAGCTGAAAATATTTTTTCAAAACATAATTTTAGAAAAATAGTGTTATTTATGGATATCTGTAAATATTTGCGGATACTTTAAAACTCGCAGATTACCCGTTTAGCGAATATCCATACAGTTATAAAACAGATATGAATATCATATTTATTTAACGAGACAGACATGATTATCATACTATTCGTCTCCATGATCTTCCATCTCTAGTGGTCTGGATCGAATATCGGTCTCAAAGTCATAAGTGCAATATATCTTCAAAACCTTACAACTTTCTACAAATGATACACCGAGCATTTTGCATGTTTAACCTTAATTGATGTCATGTTAGAAATTGTTGATCAAATTGTATAGTGGCCATAATTTTACAAGAATATCCTACAAAACTCCAAATCTAGTACTAGATTAGTACTCCTCACTAATTAAATAATTCTCATGACATGAGTTATGATAAACTCTGTAAAAAAAGTTTGATAAACTGTCGGTGATTTTAAATCATTATTAAAATAACAACTAGTACATTATTTATTATTTCTTTTTTAATCCGTTTTAACACAAACATTATTAAGCATATGAATCATAACGTATACTGTTAGCGCATCATCCTCTATAAAGTTGCACATGGCAATGACGCTACCAACCGAAAACATAATCCACACTCTGATCAACAATATTAATATCATGAAATTAATTAAAAAGAAAGAAAAATGTTGAGCTAAAGGCTGCTAATGTGAAGAATTACTGCAGTTAAATAGTTGATAACTATAAAAAGTTCCATAAATGAATATAAAAATACATAAATTATAATTTAAAAAATATTTATAGAAATAACTATATATAAAAAATAGTTCATTTGTTATATATATATATATATATATATATATATATATATATATATATATATATATATATATATATATATATATATATAGTTTTTAATATTAAAACTAATTATTTTAATTTGTTTGAAAATAAAATATTTTAAATAAAAATAGAGAGATGAATGAAGCTTCGTTAATAGTAATGATTAGGGTATAACAACAGTCGACAAGGAAAGGTCAATTCAAATTTGTTAAGCTTCATCATGTGCTACTACTTTTAGTAATTGGCATCTCATGCACGTAATCTTATTCTTAACTTCATATTTGACTTTTCCAGTGATCTCTTGCACATGGATATTCTGTTGTTTTGATTCGTTCTTAAGGAACATTTGGCTAGTGCTTTTCTTTTGATTTGATAAAGATTGTTTCAAATTATTTAGCCAACTTGAAAGAGAGAGTAAATTAATCGTACGTTTCATAATTATTTAAGAGAGATAAGATAAATGATCAATTATTCTTTATTGGAATATAGTGAATTTTCATTCACCTTTTTCAAAGAGTGTGGCCTCTTAAAATAGAATATATTGATATTACTAAGAGACAAAATCATATATATATATATATATATATATATAGAAAAGGAAATGTACACTGAGAGTGAGAGTGTAAATTATTTTTATACTGTCCACTAATGACAATCATGTATCTTACCAAGTCATCTTTTAAATTATAAATTATTGATCTGATTGAATGTATGTGTAATATTTCTTTACACTGACAGGACACTATCATTAAACTCATATATATATATATATATATATATATATATATATATATATATATATATATATATATATATATATATATATATATATATATATATATATATATGATGAGGGTTATATTGACTCCAAGAGTAAGTTATAATAACTTACTCCACATCTTGACCATTAATTCTTTTCAATCTTATGGTTAAAAATAATAAGTCATTAAATGTGGAAAGAGAAAACTATTCCTTATTATAAGTATATTCTATTATAACTTTAGTTCATGTAAGTTTTTAATCGATTTTGATCATAAGAAATATTATTTATTTATTTTTTATTTTAGATTTTTCAAAATTAATTTATATTAAAATTTATAAACAACTAATTTTATATTTTCCTAACACAAATTAACTTTAAAGTGAATCAACCCTAATTAGTCAATTTTTCTAACAAAAATTGAGGAAGAAGATATTCTTTATTAACTAATTAATAGTTTACCATTGTTGATGAGAAAAATCAAACTCAAGTCTTAGTAGTTAGAAGACTAAACTCTTACCTCTAAACTAACATCTCAAATGACAATCAATCAACATTTCATTATTACTTAGTTAAACTAATGGAAGAAGAAGAATTGACGAAGCATTGAGAGAGAATTGAGCTCATTCATTTAATCTAATTGAGTTTAATGTAGAGAAACTCAATTTATATAATTGGTTTTTAAAAGAAAAGACGGTGAAAAAAAGTAAATAATTAAAAGATTAGTTATAACTAGCTAATAGTTTAGTTATTGAGCTAACTACAACTAAACTTAACCAAGAATTAATTAGTTTTAGGATTTAGATCTTAACAACTATTCTTAAGTTGAGTATGATAGATATTTACCATGTTAAGTAACTTTGTAAACAAAATAATTGAAGTAGATAGAGTCTTTGTAAAAAAAAATATGTTAATTACTCTTGATGATGAGATGGGAAGTAGGCATAACAAGACTTATTAAACCTTTTCACACATAAGATGGCACTCTACTTCTAAGTGTTTCATTCTCTCATATAAAACTGGATTGGATGTAATGTGCATTGCACGTTGACTGACACAATGCAAAGTTCTTTTCATCAGAAACATCGACCAAAGTAATTCACAAGTAGTAAAAATAATTATAAATAATATATTTTATGATAAAACGTTAACCTCAATTAATTAAAAACCGATGTCAAAATGACCTAGAATGTTCCATTTTAATTTTTTTTAAAGTTAAATCTTATCCCTCGGTTATTTAGAAACCCAATAGAAAATGCAGTTTAGGGTTTGAGTTTCGATTCCCAACTCCTACATTTTTCGTGCTTTATTTAGAACCAAAATGACGCTCTTATTCTATAAATCATCTTTGGTTTTCATGAAAATTGATTAATAGCTTATTTAATTAAATTGAACATAACTTTTATCTCAATTGTTTTCCCTCGGTTTTTTCTCCCAACCGGGATGTAAACTAAAAAAAATATTGTATTACGACATTAAAATGTTAAGTCTTATTAACTTTTCATTATTTTTCATAAACTTTTTGCGAAAGAAACCTCATTCTTCATCTTCTCCAAGGAGGAATGAAGCTCGAATAAGGAAATTTGAACCTCAAACCAACATATTTCTTTGACTCTCTCTATTCACGTTTCCGTTATGTAAATCTCTCTCCATCTGTACCAATAATGTTGTTATTGTTATCATTGTCGTTGTTTTTGTTGTTATGGTTTATGAGACTTAGGTTATTATGTTGTGTTGTTGTTTAGTGTTATTGTTGTTTTATTTAGATCGAATGTTCATTGTTGTTGGTTCTGTAGGATTTTTATGTTATTCTCAGAAGATGTATGCCAATAGATTAAGTAAAAAGTATAAGAATGAAGTGATTCAATTTCTTGAATTCACGGAAAAAATGTCTTAAGGGACTCAGAAAGAAACTGGATTATGCAAAAGGCTTGTGGGCGGACCTATTCCATGAGATCCTATGCTCGTACCACATTACTCCATATTACACTACCAAGGAAACCCTTTTTCCATGGTCTACTGGCGGCGGCCATGCTATCCGTAGAGATTGACACGCCCTCGTGCCAACGGTCCTAATTCAACAAGAGGCGAACGAGATAGGTTTCAAATGCACAACGTATCTGATCGATAAGTTGAGAGAAGCTGCTCATGTCCGTTCGCTTCCAAGCACATGGTCTCCATGAGATATAATTCCAAGGTTAAATCGAGAGAGATGCAATAAAGCAACATGGCACTACAACATTTTGAGTCTACGACAACGCCTAATTTATGGGAGGTAAAATAACTGTTCTCGTAGAGTGTAATAGAGAACAAATTATACATTCTGTTGCAATAGGATATATATTTTTTGTAAATGTTAAACAACGGCCGAAAACTGTTCTTATATATGACAAAAGGGTAATTTTTATTAACAATATTTTAATACAATAGTAATTATAGGAGACCGTTCTCCTAGGTTTAATTAAAATAAATTTTATTCGTGAAAACTTCTTCTAACTAGAATCGAAAAGTAGCTCTTGCTAGATTTTTTTTTTTTGGAAAAAGAAATATGCCCTCTGTCATACCCCAAAATTTGCCCTCATATATTTACGAACGCCATTTTATTTCGAATAAATGAACTGGCACAGTTGGTAAGAATTTGAGCATGAAAAGCACAATAGTGAGAGATCTCTGGTTCGAATATCACTTCTAACATTTTTCTCTTTTACTTAATTCTAACTTTATTTCACTATTCTTCAAAAAAAATCACAAAAAAAAAATGTTTTTTTATATTTAAGTATTATTTTCGCATTTATTATTTATTAAAAATACCTTTTTCATATTTCATTCAAAAATTATAAAATAAAAAGATTTTGTTCACTTTTTTATTTAAGGGTAATAATATGTTTCATAGAAAGAATCATGTAATTGATTTAAAAATAATCACAAGATCAAAATCGAATAAAATTGATTTTTAGACCTTTAATTATCTTTGATTGATTGAATTGGTTATTTCCCTTTTTATTGACCTAGTTTGACTGATATAAATAGGTGCATTCTTAATCATAGAAGAGGACATTTTTTTCCGACCCTATTCTCTGCTAACCCTATTCTGAATTTGTACACATTCACGCACAAACCCTCTCTCTCATTAACCTATACAATTTCAATCCTCCCACTTTCTCCTTTACAGTAATAGCTAACAATTACATTCTCTAACCTTCACTTACATATTCACAGGTCTTTCACAAGTTATCACCACAACATCTCCCCATGTTTTTCATGAACCATCATAAAACTTCTTCCATATACATGTAGCCGAAAATCATCATAAACTCATCACAAACAACTTCAAACCCACTACTTACCTTCGGTCATTATACTTCTTACTAATCCAATCTTACACCAAAAACAAAACCTTCAAATTCTCACGTCAACAAACACCATCAAAAAGTCATAAATTCAACCACATCACACTCAGAAACCATCACTAATACAAACAATACAAATTGCACCAAGTTTCTTATTTTCTTTATTGCAGATCGAACCAAAAGAAAGAAAGCGGGAATCGATCGTATTCATCGGAGATCCCCACCGTCGGCGTTTCAGCCGTCCGTCGCGGACTCCACCGTCAACCACTGACTTACGAAAGTTTCAACCGCTCCAGCCTGCACATCGCACAACACAAAGCATCCTGTTCAAAGCTCAGTTTCGCACAGATCATCATCGTTCATTCAAATCCAGCCAACACACTGCGATCTCACGAATCCACCGACGCCAAAACCGAAAAACAGATCCGAAGCGACCTCCACGCAAATACGTCGCTGCTGCATCTACGTCGGCAAGGCCTTCCTCCGCCGTCAACGCCCGCGGATCGAATCTCTCCGATGAGAATCACCGCTCCGACACCGCTTTTGTTAATTCCGATCCGCTGTCACTGTAAGTAACCATCTTATTTCCATCTTTGATTGATGTCTTTGTTTGTGTTTGGCATACATATTTTGGAATCTTAAAGAAGGGAGAAGAAAATTGATATCGAATTGTTGTTGTTTCATGCTTGGCTACTGTAAGCAGAGAGAAAGAATTGGGAACACAAAGGGGACGAAAGAGAATAAGTTCTTGCCTTTTGATTTTTGTTAATTAAGTCAAATTGCCACTTGTCATAATTTGTTTGGTTAGAATTAAGTTGAAAAGGATTAAAAAAGAACCTGACCACTAAAGTGGTCCGCCTCTGTTCCACTTTTACTGTAATTTTCTTTATGTTAATATTTCCATCTATTTATATTAGGTTAGTGTAATTATCTAGTTTAGTTAGGTGGGTTGGTTATTCAAAAGATTAATATAGCTATTTAATTTTGTAAGTATCAAATAATCTAGAAATCAAAAATACAAAAATATTTAATTAGATTATTTAGTTTTAATTTCATAAGATATAAAAATACAAAAATATTTGTTTTAATTTTAGGATTTAAGATGATTTTTAGATTTTTTTTGTTAATTTTGATTCATATTTTACTCATATTTTGTCATTCTCTACCCTATTTTTTTCGAGGTACATTCGAGCTGTTCATTTGTTCTCGTGGATATCTGCAAATTCATCCTCAATCTCCCACACTGGATCCTACGGTTGATCAAGATACTCCGACTACAAACCATATCAGATCAAATCAAAAGCTAAGTCCTATTTCATATTTATTTTAAATAATCATTCTATTTTATTTTGTTTTTATTAAATTAGGGTTAAATTTGATTGCCCTTGAATTAGCCATACACTCACTGTATTTTATTCTTCTGTCAATTCTCAGATGGTCAGAGTCAATGCTTCAGGCTACCTCCGACTATCAACCTTCGTCAATCGAAGCTAAGTTTCTTTTACCATTTTTCTTTTATTGTTATTTTATGGATTAGGGTTAACTATGATTGCTTCTGAACCGATAATGCACTCACCCCTTTTGTTTATTCTTTCTTTTCCAATTTTCAGGGTTTGTCGAATGCCAAAGCTACGTCAGTGGTAACCCTAAACCCTAGCTCTATATTTTATGTCTTTTATTATTACTTATGTCAAACCCTATTAAGGGATCCGCTGGTTACAATTTCCCTCCCCCATATTATTGTTTCTTGCCTTATATTATCTGCGTGGTTAGTAAAATAGGGAGTGGCAACCATGAATTGAATTTAGAATCGCTAATTTACAAGATAATATAATTGAATATAATCACGTGATTGGTGCACACACGCACGCTTTTGGGTAACCTCTCTGTTGCCTTGTTGCCTTGTTGCCTTGTTGCCTTGTTGCCTTTGTGTTTTTGCAGAATAAGCCTCGTCCCTCGAATTCGAGGATACCTCAGCCATGTTGCCTAGATAAAAAGGTCACGACCCTAATGATGCTGCCTTCGATACACAAATGACCTCGACCCTCGGATGTTGCCTACGGAAAAAGGCTGAGGTATCTTCTGGCTGCCTACGAAAAGGCTTATTCTGATCCTTACCTTAGACTACCTGCCCTTCTATGGCATGGGACAGTCTTATGGCAAAGGATGCTTCGATGACCCTTCAACCTCCAAACGAAAGGCTTCCTGCCCTCTTATGGCAAGGATAGACCCTTTCATTCTGAAAGGCAAAAAGAGACCTATCATCTGAGTTTAAGGTAATTGCCCCTAATTGCCTTGCAATGCTCAAACCTTTTTATTATATTCTTTCTCATAATTTTTCAAAAGGGCAACGCTTATTCACAAGCTAAAGTCCCTATCTCTTTCATCTACACTTTCTAAACAAATGAGCAAGCAAAGCAATTAAGAGCCCATGGAAAACCATGGATGCAAAGGGTGCCTTACACCTTCCCTTTGCATAAATTACCCCCCGAACTCAGATTTCTTAAAAGGTTTTTTTCTGTTTCTTTTTGCCTTTCCGAATATAGTTTGGATAAAATAAAAGTCGGTGGCGACTCTTGCTTACCGCGACATTTCGATTGATAAAAAGTCAGTTCACCGTATTACAGAACTGGCGACTCTGCTGGGGATTTCCGATTAAGAGGGGTTACCTTAAAAGTTTAGGATTCACCTTAAATGTTTTCTATTGTTTGCTTTGTTTGTTTTATTTTTCAGGGGTGTTTTGGGAATTAACTGATGGACGAATCCTATTCCCGGATTCAAGAACACTTAAGATTAGGAGTGGCATAGTCATGGCGACCTCTTTCACATATGTGGGAGATGAGTCAATATGAAGTTCACGCTTGAGTTAGGACTCCATAGCATATGCACACCTTTCTCAAATGAGGGGGGTCTATGTATGTGTCTGTGGGTGCGCCGGAGCTCAAGGACCTTTAGTTACCCTTAACCCATCCTGGCCTTTAGGAACGTAGTGGGGGGACTACCCTTGACAAATGTTAAGGACTAGTCGCTACCCGATACTACAATTCAGATAGGTTCTTTCTCAAAGTATCATTGCATGGTGCGAATGCATCATGTCCGAGGGTGCTTTAGAAGGGCTGACAATTCTGGATAACTTGTAGAACCCGTTGCTGAAATCTCCTTATCCATAGAAATACCCTTGGGAAGGACACCTGATCAGACTCCATGCAAGCCTTAAGCCAAAAATTGTGTGACTTGTGTGACTTGTTTGTGTTTGCTACTAACCTTCATTTCCTTGCAGGTTTTGTTAAAAGGACTTTTTTTGTCCTTACTATCTCACACTATGCCAAATGAACTTCATCCGCATAACATCATGACATCATGACATCATAAGCATAACATGATTTAACTAACCCTTTCAAGGATCTCAGGAATTTAGGGCGCGCGATTTCAGGTGCTCTTATCAAAGACTGAATTCCTCTCAAGGGGCAAGAGGATTTATTTTCCTCTGGCCACGTACCTTCCAATTCAGAGACTCAGTACCTATCAAGGGGCAAGAGGATTTATTTTCCTCTAGCCATGTACCTTCGAATTTTCATAGGTATCCCGAATCAGAGGCGATGAACCACTCGATATGGTGAGCTCGATTCTCAAAAAAGGATGTTCAAAGATAAAATTCAGAATTCTTCAGACAAAGACGCAGCCAATCATTTTCTAACGTCGCAAACTAAATTTCCTATAGATCCTTGAAAACATTGCATTTGCATTCATAACATCGCATAACAGGTTTCTCACAATAGGTATCTCATCCTCTCTTGCTGTTTACTTCAGCCCAAATGGATTTCGATCAATCAGGCGAACACCTTCAGGCTCAGAGCATCTGATCTCAAACTTTGATTCTGAACTCAGCCAAGGGGCAAGAAGAATTAAAGGCACTCCAATTCTTGGGGTACAACTACAATGCGAGATGCGCTTATTATTCGAACAATCCTAGTTATGGTGTAAATGATGGTAGACCGTTGAAGCGTGCCATTAAAGATTTAATCATGACACTCAAATCAGAAAAGACCACGACAATGAAGTCACGACAACTAAGTCACGACAACTGAGTCACGACAACAAAGTCACGACAACAAAGTCACGACAACTGAGTCACGATAATGGAATCACGACAACTGAGTCACGATAATAGAATCACGACAACGAAGTCACGACAACTGAGTCACGATAATGGAATCATGACAACTGAGTCACGATAATGGAATCACGACAACAAAGTCACGACAACTGAGTCACGATAATGGAATCACGACAACTGAGTCACAACAATCAATTCACTCATATGATCCAGATGCTCAGGGCAATCGAGCCAACGAATTCTAACATCTACTATAAACCCAATGTGAGGTGCGCGTACCATTCCAACAGTCTTGGACATTACACAAACAATTGCTGGACATTAAAGAATAAGATTCAAGATCTGATCAATGACAGAGAAATCAAATCCAACCCTCCTGAAACCCCTGTGGTGATCACCGCTCCTATGCCTAGTCATGACATGATTGATTGACGTCTCGACGGACGAACTTTTTGATCATTAGATCTACTTTCATTTGCAATTTCTATTCTGTTTGTTTAAACATTCAAATTATGATAGACATTATCTGTTTTAATAATCATCATCAGTGCATTGCATATGTTTGTCTTGAATAAATTAGTTCGTTATCACTCATTTTAAATTATGTCTTTATTCTGCATATGTTTTTGTGATACTCAACTCCTGCTAAAGTTGTAAGCCTTTTGAGGGAGGATGACGAAAGCGATACCGCAACCTCATACAGTATGCTTTTGAGCAGACTATGCTGACGATGTACAGGCATTGTTTCAATTCCTAAACAGTGGAGATATAAGGATGTTAATCCCTCGTCAACCCCTTTAAGCCTAAGAAGTAGAAGTTTCTTTTTTGTACTAAAACCCTTGATCATAACCTGGGGCAGGGTAGTTCTCAGTTAATTTGGCTGTGCATTCTATTATAAGAGAATCATTCAGTACATTTTTCAACAAAGGGTTCAATCACAAGCGTTCATCCGCATACATCAAAGAAGTGTTGGAAATGTCAGTCAAAAACCAATGATGGTTCATCGATCATTAAGCAAGGCAGTCAATATCTTTCGAAAAGAGAAAAAAATGAATGAAAATACATATACAAGGAAAAGCCTGCTAAGTCAAAAATCAAAAAGATGACTTAGGCAAAACACAAGGCATCCCGCTGACTGTAAGCTCAAAATAGACAGTTCAGGCAAAAGTTAGGGATATCAAAAAGATGAAAAAAAGAGAAGTCAATAAATTCCTGAACCACACAATGTTGTGACTACCAAAAGGAAGAAGTGACTGCCATCTCAAAAGTTCTCTTTGCTTGTGAACCGTCATCATTATCAAAGGTGCAAATCCAAAAGTCTCTTGGAACCTGAATGCATAAGTTGAATTAACTGAGCTTAGGACTGAAGATCATCACGAAGAGGGGTGGGTACAATCAAAATTTGAGCCTTTATCTTTTGTTTCTTAAACCGTGAACCAAGCCACGTTACAACCCTCGAAAGTCCTAACTGAAGCATGGTTAGTTCAAAGGCATACTGTCACCAAAAGGGTATCCCGACTCTTTAAAGTTTACTACAAATGTTAAGTTGATATCCTGTTTTTCACAAACATCACATTATTACAAATAACATGTTTTTACGAACATCACGCTTTTACATCTCTTGTTTTAATGTTTTTTCAAAACTCAAGACAAATGTATGCATCGCATCTCATGAATTCATTATTAAACGTATTCTGCTACATAATTTCAAATGTTAGCATCAGAAAGAACTTGCACAGGGTACAACTAATGACTGAAAGCTATCCCGACAGACAAGATTACTCCGAGAAGAAATGTCTCCTACATATACAAGAGGCACGACACGCTTTGCCCAATCAATCTGGGGCAATCCGGTCAAGAATCTCTCAAATGCCAAAAAGTTAAGAGGCGTACATCCCAAGTGGGTTTCAAACTATTTCCCGATCAATCTGGGGCAATCAAGTCAAGACTCCGAGAATCTTAAAAGCAAAAACAGTCAGAGGTATCGTCCTAAGCTTATAATTACTAGGGGTATGTCACCCATAGGGCATATCTCATGAAGTCCTCGCGAGGCGAATCTTTCCAAATTTCTGGGGGCAAATCTACGCAAGTCCAGTTTGATATCTTCGATCAATACTCATTGGCATGTTCTAATCAATACAAATCCAGGAATGGCAAGTGCTATAATATCGGGGGCAACTGTCAAGACACCTATGTCTCCCCACCAAGCCAAGTTCACAAGATCATATCCCCACAGAGCAATCCTTCAAGAAGATATCTTCAAACATACTCGTCCCGACCAATACACGGCTCCCCAACAGAGTTGACATCTTCAACACCACCGACACTTTGTTCTTCTCCAACATGGCTTACTAATATCTTTCATCCCCAGTCAGGATCCATCAAATTACTATTCATCCCCAAGCAGAAGTCATAAATCCCCGGCTACATCTCCTCAAAACAAGATCAAATCACAATGATACAGAGATTTATTTTCTCAGAACAACATCAGTCATGCATCATATACATCACACGCATATTCATACATTGCAGGCGGTTATAATTCATACATAACATACAAAACGTTCCATTTATTTTGAGAACTCCATCTCATTCATTACATACATCATAAACATTGCATAAAACTTACATTGTTACCAAGTGAATATTATCTGACAGGTACATTACAAAGATTCGAATCTTATTCAAAGCCTAACGCACGGCACTCCAGACATCTGCGGATGCAAATCGGATTAGTCTAACGCACGACTTATCCATCAACCTAACGCACGGTTTTCCAGACATCTGAGGATGCAACTGAGAATAGTCTAACGCACGACTTATCCTTCAGCCTAACGCACGGTTTTCCAGACATCTGAGGATGCAACTGAGAATAGTCTAACGCACGATTTATCTTCGACCTAACGCACGGTCTTCCAGACATCTACGGATGCAAATTGGGTAGTCTAACGCACGACTTATCCATCAACCTAACGCACGGTTTTCCAGACATCTGAGGATGCAATTGAAGATAGTCTAACGCACGATTTATCTTCAGCCTAACGCACGGCCTTCCAGACATCTACGGATGCAAACTAGAAATAGTCTAACGTATGACACATTCTAACTCTCGAGCTTATCAAGTCAGATGGCATCTTTAAGCCCATCTCTAAACAACTACTTCTCAAACACTTCAGTCCCAACATCTAGGTGGCATCTTTAAAGCCCATCTCTGACAAAAGTCCCTAATTCAGCTAGGGCAAATTTCTTGGTATTCTAGTGTTCAATCATCTTCCACCTTCAGATACCGACTGGCATACAAACCACTCTACATCTTCAGGTTTAAGATAATTGAACAGGGGCAGCTGTCATACCCCAAAATTTGCCCTCATATATTTACGAACGCCATTTTATTTCGAATAAATGAACTGGCACAGTTGGTAAGAATTTGAGCATGAAAAGCACAATAGTGAGAGATCTCTGGTTCGAATATCACTTCTAACATTTTTCTCTTTTACTTAATTCTAACTTTATTTCACTATTCTTCAAAAAAAATCACAAAAAAAAAATGTTTTTTTATATTTAAGTATTATTTTCGCATTTATTATTTATTAAAAATACCTTTTTCATATTTCATTCAAAAATTATAAAATAAAAAGATTTTGTTCACTTTTTTATTTAAGGGTAATAATATGTTTCATAGAAAGAATCATGTAATTGATTTAAAAATAATCACAAGATCAAAATCGAATAAAATTGATTTTTAGACCTTTAATTATCTTTGATTGATTGAATTGGTTATTTCCCTTTTTATTGACCTAGTTTGACTGATATAAATAGGTGCATTCTTAATCATAGAAGAGGACATTTTTTTCCGACCCTATTCTCTGCTAACCCTATTCTGAATTTGTACACATTCACGCACAAACCCTCTCTCTCATTAACCTATACAATTTCAATCCTCCCACTTTCTCCTTTACAGTAATAGCTAACAATTACATTCTCTAACCTTCACTTACATATTCACAGGTCTTTCACAAGTTATCACCACAACATCTCCCCATGTTTTTCATGAACCATCATAAAACTTCTTCCATATACATGTAGCCGAAAATCATCATAAACTCATCACAAACAACTTCAAACCCACTACTTACCTTCGGTCATTATACTTCTTACTAATCCAATCTTACACCAAAAACAAAACCTTCAAATTCTCACGTCAACAAACACCATCAAAAAGTCATAAATTCAACCACATCACACTCAGAAACCATCACTAATACAAACAATACAAATTGCACCAAGTTTCTTATTTTCTTTATTGCAGATCGAACCAAAAGAAAGAAAGCGGGAATCGATCGTATTCATCGGAGATCCCCACCGTCGGCGTTTCAGCCGTCCGTCGCGGACTCCACCGTCAACCACTGACTTACGAAAGTTTCAACCGCTCCAGCCTGCACATCGCACAACACAAAGCATCCTGTTCAAAGCTCAGTTTCGCACAGATCATCATCGTTCATTCAAATCCAGCCAACACACTGCGATCTCACGAATCCACCGACGCCAAAACCGAAAAACAGATCCGAAGCGACCTCCACGCAAATACGTCGCTGCTGCATCTACGTCGGCAAGGCCTTCCTCCGCCGTCAACGCCCGCGGATCGAATCTCTCCGATGAGAATCACCGCTCCGACACCGCTTTTGTTAATTCCGATCCGCTGTCACTGTAAGTAACCATCTTATTTCCATCTTTGATTGATGTCTTTGTTTGTGTTTGGCATACATATTTTGGAATCTTAAAGAAGGGAGAAGAAAATTGATATCGAATTGTTGTTGTTTCATGCTTGGCTACTGTAAGCAGAGAGAAAGAATTGGGAACACAAAGGGGACGAAAGAGAATAAGTTCTTGCCTTTTGATTTTTGTTAATTAAGTCAAATTGCCACTTGTCATAATTTGTTTGGTTAGAATTAAGTTGAAAAGGATTAAAAAAGAACCTGACCACTAAAGTGGTCCGCCTCTGTTCCACTTTTACTGTAATTTTCTTTATGTTAATATTTCCATCTATTTATATTAGGTTAGTGTAATTATCTAGTTTAGTTAGGTGGGTTGGTTATTCAAAAGATTAATATAGCTATTTAATTTTGTAAGTATCAAATAATCTAGAAATCAAAAATACAAAAATATTTAATTAGATTATTTAGTTTTAATTTCATAAGATATAAAAATACAAAAATATTTGTTTTAATTTTAGGATTTAAGATGATTTTTAGATTTTTTTTGTTAATTTTGATTCATATTTTACTCATATTTTGTCATTCTCTACCCTATTTTTTTCGAGGTACATTCGAGCTGTTCATTTGTTCTCGTGGATATCTGCAAATTCATCCTCAATCTCCCACACTGGATCCTACGGTTGATCAAGATACTCCGACTACAAACCATATCAGATCAAATCAAAAGCTAAGTCCTATTTCATATTTATTTTAAATAATCATTCTATTTTATTTTGTTTTTATTAAATTAGGGTTAAATTTGATTGCCCTTGAATTAGCCATACACTCACTGTATTTTATTCTTCTGTCAATTCTCAGATGGTCAGAGTCAATGCTTCAGGCTACCTCCGACTATCAACCTTCGTCAATCGAAGCTAAGTTTCTTTTACCATTTTTCTTTTATTGTTATTTTATGGATTAGGGTTAACTATGATTGCTTCTGAACCGATAATGCACTCACCCCTTTTGTTTATTCTTTCTTTTCCAATTTTCAGGGTTTGTCGAATGCCAAAGCTACGTCAGTGGTAACCCTAAACCCTAGCTCTATATTTTATGTCTTTTATTATTACTTATGTCAAACCCTATTAAGGGATCCGCTGGTTACAATTTCCCTCCCCCATATTATTGTTTCTTGCCTTATATTATCTGCGTGGTTAGTAAAATAGGGAGTGGCAACCATGAATTGAATTTAGAATCGCTAATTTACAAGATAATATAATTGAATATAATCACGTGATTGGTGCACACACGCACGCTTTTGGGTAACCTCTCTGTTGCCTTGTTGCCTTGTTGCCTTGTTGCCTTTGTGTTTTTGCAGAATAAGCCTCGTCCCTCGAATTCGAGGATACCTCAGCCATGTTGCCTAGATAAAAAGGTCACGACCCTAATGATGCTGCCTTCGATACACAAATGACCTCGACCCTCGGATGTTGCCTACGGAAAAAGGCTGAGGTATCTTCTGGCTGCCTACGAAAAGGCTTATTCTGATCCTTACCTTAGACTACCTGCCCTTCTATGGCATGGGACAGTCTTATGGCAAAGGATGCTTCGATGACCCTTCAACCTCCAAACGAAAGGCTTCCTGCCCTCTTATGGCAAGGATAGACCCTTTCATTCTGAAAGGCAAAAAGAGACCTATCATCTGAGTTTAAGGTAATTGCCCCTAATTGCCTTGCAATGCTCAAACCTTTTTATTATATTCTTTCTCATAATTTTTCAAAAGGGCAACGCTTATTCACAAGCTAAAGTCCCTATCTCTTTCATCTACACTTTCTAAACAAATGAGCAAGCAAAGCAATTAAGAGCCCATGGAAAACCATGGATGCAAAGGGTGCCTTACACCTTCCCTTTGCATAAATTACCCCCCGAACTCAGATTTCTTAAAAGGTTTTTTTCTGTTTCTTTTTGCCTTTCCGAATATAGTTTGGATAAAATAAAAGTCGGTGGCGACTCTTGCTTACCGCGACATTTCGATTGATAAAAAGTCAGTTCACCGTATTACACCCTCGTTAAGATAAATATCAACCGTTCCTCTTCCAAACGATTTCGCTCCTATATGAAATTCATAGCGCGCTAAAACAAAAATTTTCGTTCCCACTCTGAAATATAGAGCGCTAAAACAAATTATTTCATTCCCTGTGCTGAAATTGAAACTCAAAATTCTTCTCCCCCAAACTCGTCAAACCTTCATCTTAACCCTTTTTTCCCTTCTCCATTAATTCTTCAGAATATGTGAACGATTATTCTCCCAAACCCTAACCCTAATCTTTTCTTCCCTTCTCCTTCTTCTCGAACCCTTCAACTTGCATACACATAATTAGGATTTATCAAGGGTTTCACAAAACTCAACTACTTCACAGAATTATGTCATTCAACGGCTTCAAGAAACATTTCAATCAAAGGTTTGATGTAAGTCTCTGGCGACAATGATTTCCATGGAAGGTGCAAGGGTCATAGCACGTTGTGAGGTGGATTTTTCATTTTCAGGATGTGTAAGACTTGTCGCTTCGGTAAGAGTTTCCTTCAACTTGCGTATAATCTCCCCTTCAATTTCCATCCAGTACTTTGATTCACAATAAAAATTAGTTATTTTTGCTCTAGCTTATGATTTAATCAATTTTTCTTCTTCTGTTTTATTTGCTACGGAAATAACCTTGCTCTGCCTTGCTGGAACTACAATTAGCTAAGACAGTGTGCTGTCTGCTAGAACTACTTGTAGTTGAGTGAGTATGCGAGAGTTAAATTCTTCTCGGTAACAACAATTTAGTGCTACATTATTATTTTGAGAAATTTGTGTCTACTGATTTGGAGTTGTGGTGCTTATTGAGTCTACTGACTTTTAAATTAATTTGTTTGTTTTGTCTTTTTTAGTACTTTATTGTACTGTGAAAAAAATGATGCATAGAATTTGTTTGTGAATATGATAACTTATTTGAGTACTTTACTATACTGTGAAAATGACAAACATTACTTATAGTATTTGAAAAAGAAGTTAACTTGGACGATATATCAGTTATAGGAGATTCACCTTTCAGTCTCTATAAACCACTCATTTTTATTTATATATATTATTACTTTCATGTTTGGGAAAGAGTAACTGAATTTCAAAGTAAAGAAGTTCAGAGTTGTTCATTGCGATAGTAAAATTTCAAAGTAAAGTTCAGAGTTGTTCATTGCGATAGTAAAATTTCTTCTCAACATCCAACTCACAATTTAAATTTAAGTTCAGTTATAGGAGTTTCACCTTTCATTTTTATTTTCTATAAAGTAACCGAAGTTGAGAGATTTTCTTTTTCAGTATTGACAAATGTTACTGCTCATTGTGATTGTAAAAGATGTGTCACACTCTTTTGTATCTCATGGTTGCTAAGCAGCTATGACGGAAGTGTTTTATATGAATGAAAGTCTAGCTTTAGACAACTCTTCTCTGCACTTATTAACCATCGAATGCTCGATGTTGGCACAGATGAAACCATTGGTTTTTTGTTGATTTTGGCACGAAACACATAGAGTGGAATGGCAGTGAACACATAATGGTGGAGTTTAGGCTATCCATGTCTGGTTTAATCAAATTTGAGAGCGAGAACATCTTCTTCCATTCTGAGTGGAAGCCGTTGAAAGTGGTTTGCAAGCCTCTGAGATTTGAATGTGGTGTTTTATTGGGAGCTTTAGACTGCATTAGATTAGATATGTCAGTTCAGTTTTAAATTAATTGTTGTTAGTTGAATTCACATGTATTCTAGTTTACTGTTAAAGTGCTTCATCTCTGGTGTGTGATTTGATATAACAAAATGTATTTAATTCAAATTCTTAAGCTAGATGCCTTAGAAATGAAAGGTATTTAATCTGACTCTGCACTTCCCCTGGTTCATTGTAAGTGTAAACTTGAGGCATACAATGGTAAATATAGTGATACATGTTTGTTAATGGATCACCTTTTCAATATGGTCCTTTGAACCTCTCGCTCACAACAGAATCAATGGAAAGTTTTTCCAAAAGAACGGAACTTCTTTCTTATAAGTGTGGGCGATTCAGAGTTTAATTTTGTTGAGGTTTAGTTTAGTTTTCTCGATGTTTACTTTTGTTGTGGTTTAGTTTTTTCTTATTCAAATGTTTTGTATTTGTCTTTCTAACTTGAAAATTAGAAATACTTGAGATGATTTAAGCTGCATACACATTTGTTTCTTGCAGTGAGTATTCTATACAATTGAATGCTTCACGGTTAAAAGTTCTTCAAGCTCGAGAAGATTAGTTTAATAAAATGAAAGAGGCAGCCAATGAACTCTTGAATGTGAGTGGTGATCCAGAATTTTATAGAAACCACTTAAAAGAACTCATTATTCAGGTTGGTTAGAATTTTAATATTGTACCTTGTAGTTATAACATTGATTTTTTCACAAATTTTAATAGGAACTTATAATTTTATGAGAATATGTAATTATGAATTCTCCTAATTATAGTTTTTTCTTCGTCATAAAAACAGTGAATAACAGTAACGGTATCGGTACCTTCCGAAATCATTTTGTCGTGGCCGTTGAAAATACATTTGATGCACGTTTGGATGTATTGTTTTGTAACAAACTTCCAGAGGTATGTTTTTCTCTATAAAATAGATTTTTTGCTTATTTACATTTCTCATAGAGATTTTCTTGTTCTTTGTAAGATGGTATCATTTAGATTACGTTTTTTGCTTCTTAATTGTCTTTATCACTGAGATTCAACTAGAAAGCTAGTTATTATCAAGATGATCATTGTTTTTCTATAATCTTCATTGTTATTGTTCTTTTATAATTTTCACTGTTATTGTTCTTATATAATCTTCACTGTTAAAAAACTTTGGACTTTAATATTGAAATTAAATACTTGAGGTGAATTATGCACTGCGAGGGACAACTTTCTTGGACATATAACAGGAATAAGGGACTGTATAAAGGTTCAAAAGGGACCTAAGAATTAAGGTTTAGTTGAATTAGTTGTATAAAGGGTCAAAAGGGACCCAAGTGTGATATTTCTAAAGATCTATGGTGACCAATTTATCTTGGGTAGTTGCCTAATTTAACTAGCTCTGTGCTGTTTATACAAATTTTTTGCATTAACATTTCAATGTAATACCTTAATGGATGTGTTATCAATGTTAATTGAATTATTTTTCTGCTTAAAACTTTGTCTTTAACCTGATACCAAAACCAATTAATATAAAACATTAAAAATAATCAATGATGGCCATAGATTTTTGAGTTCATGAAATGCTACTGCTCTGACATGTGTTAAGGTATTGACGACAATATTAATATATTATGACTGTTTGTCGAAATGTGTTGTTGTTGTTCTACTTTTACTTTCAGTATCTAACTGTTTGTGTATCAAATATTCTTTATAGTAATTAAAATCTTCAATCAATTGTGTATGAAATTAGGTATTTAATGTAGATATATACCTATGTATATGCATGACCATGTTTTCTAAGTAATGTTAATTAATTCTTGGATTTTTATTTCAGGCTTGAGGAACCAGTGTTGGTGATGTTTTCATTGTATCATATTGTGCTTTTCATGACAAAAGGATAATACCCATTTATGAGTTTAGAGTACATGAATTTTGTGCACCGTGAACATGGTCTTTCTAGTGAAAATAACATCAAGTGAAAACCACCAAATCTCAATCTACTGAGGATGTTGGGAACGCCTTGATTTTCAACCGGAGTTTAGTGAAATTCATGTACGAGTTTGACTGTCAATTATGGTGAAGCTCTTTTTTTGCATTTTGTTTTGTTTCTAGACAAATTTTCATCTGTTATTGATATTACAGCTTCTGAAAGAAATTAAAGTCGGATTTGGTTTCTTTTGTATATATCCCTGTACAGATAGGTTATTTACTATCATATAAAGTAGCCTTTGCATGTCAAGATTAAGAAGGAAATGGGTATAAAAAATATAAGATCATTTTTAAAATTTGTTTTGAATGTTATTATATAAAAATATTGTGAATGATGGTTGATATTTATTACTATAATAAAACAAAATGACTTCATATTTCTTAAAAAAAAAATATTTTTGCAACGGTTTTAAACTGTTGCTCTAGCATAGAAATCGTTTTTCTAACCTGTGGAAGAACTTAAGATATGGATCTACAAGAACGCTTTCAAATGACCTACGGCTCCAAGTCGTTGTTATATCTTATTAAACAGTTATTCCATAAAATAATTCAACTGCAACGGTTTTTAAATGGCAACGGTGTGAACCTGTTGTCGTTAAAAACCGTTCTCTAAAGAAAAATCTAATACAACGGTTATCATAAGGCGTTGTCGTTAGGCCAAAAACCGTTGCAAAAGGATACAACAACGCCTCGGTTCGGCACGGTCTGAAAACCGTTCTCGTAGAAAAAGGCAACGGTTTTTTAAGATTTTGCAACGGTTTTCTAGCGTTGCTGTAAACTCAAAATGTTGTAGTGTGGTTTTGAAAGAAGTAGTTCTACGTGTACAACAGGGAAAGCTACAACCTAACTAGAAAAGGACCATACTGTATATATGAAAAGCTCCCACATGGAGCATACAAGTTGCAGAAACTCGAAAGGTCGCTTTTGCCTAAAATCTGGAATGCTCTTCATCTTAGATATTATTACAGTTAGAATTATTTGTAATTCTCTATTAAACATCGTACATATGTATCTTTGAACAATGGTTAAGTGATTTATTTCTGATAGGGATGCCATTTCCTGAAAAATATTTATATGTTGTAATTTAAAGCAAAGATCATTGTTACCCCTCGTGGAAATATCTCATTGATGGACTTCATAGCAAAGATCCCTACCGCCTCTAAGGGAAATATCTCCTTGCTGAACTTCATAGCGAAGATCCTTTCCATCCCTCAGGGAAATTTCTCATCTCTGGACTTCATGGAAAAGATTCTTGTTGCCCCTTAGGTCAATATCTCATTGTTGGACTTCATAGTGAAGATCATTGTCGCCTCTCAAGGAAATATCTCATCGCTGGACTTCATAGCGAAGATCCTTGTCGCCCCTCAAGGAAATATCTCATTATTGGACTTCATAGAAAAGATCCTTATTGCCTCTCAAGGAAATATAAATAGGCTATCTGGTTTCTCGCCTGAGGGACTTATATTCTCTTCAGCCGGACTATATACAATTATGTCTGGAAGACTTAGATTCTCCAAGACAAATTAATTCTTCGACTATGGGACTTAGTGTCTCCTTGGGCAGGGAAAAACTCAAGGGTCATGCCTGAGAGGCGCGACGGAGATCCAGCCTGAGAGATACGAAAATAAGTCTTTCATGAGAGCTCGAAGGAAGTCCCACCCAAGTAGGTAAAACTCCTCGCCTGAGGGATTTATAGTCTCTTCAGTCGGGATATATACAATTCTGTCTAGAAGACTTAGACTCTCCAGGCCAAATTAGTTCCTCGTCCGAGGAACTTAGTGTCTCCTCGGGTGGAACAAAACTCAAGGGTCACTCCTAAGAGGAATTTAGCCTAAGAGACTTGAAAACAAGTCATGCCCAAGGGCTCAATAAAAGTCCCGCCCAAGTAGGTAAAATGCCTCGAATGAGGGACTATCATAAAATTAGAAAAAGGAACCTAAACGAAGTATTGTAGAAAGCAAAAAGACTGATTCAATTACAAAATATGCTTAAGATCACATAATTTCTAAGAGAAAGAGAAGAGAAAAACTTAGTCAATAGTTCATAGCTCTTTTAGCACTGATTCTAGATTTAAAAAAGTTTAATTTTTATGCTTAATAATAATACTCATTGATTTTACTGTTGAGTTGTTAAGTGGATTCATAAGGGTTACTATTACTAATTAATAACATTTGGGCGTGTAGATGGATAAGGCTTCTGTGTTAGGAGATGCAATAAACCACGTGAAATATCTTTAAGAACAAGTGAAGATATTGGAACAGAAGAATCAAAGGAATAGTATAGAATCTGTGGTTTATGTTGAGAACACAAAGTCGTGTTCTTCAGATGAAGTTGTTTCAGACACTTCATCAAATTCTAGAAATGTTAATTGTTATCACTCGAATCGGTCACTGCTAGAAGTTGAGGCAAAAGTGCTACAGAAAAACGTGCTAATACAAATTAACTATGAGAAAGAAAAAGGTGTATTAACGAAGACGAATCCACCGCCCACCGCATTTAACCACAACCACGCACTTAGCGAACCACAGTTACACACTCAGCAAAGACGAATCCACCGTCCACCGCCTCCCATATCCAGATCTCGTTCATGAAATCGATTTGTTAAAAATGAAATGGATTTGCTAAATTGCTTCTCCGTATTTTAAACTGTATTTATGCATTTTAAATTTTGTGAGTTTTGGATTTGTTTGGATTTTAGGAAGAAGATGAAGATTAAAATCCAAAAAATATTTTAGTGATGGATTTTTCCGTCGCTAAATTAGTTAAAGTCACGTGGCATTCCACGTCAATGCCGCCTAGATTTATTGATTAAATTTGACTAACAGAATGAACGTAAATGATTAAGAGACTTAAATGGTCGTTTTAAAGTTAAGGGAACAAAAAGATTACTAATCCCTATAGAGTCTGCCGCCATAAGAGGCCACAAGAAATTTTGCACTTCCTCATGCACAGTATGATTCTTGTCGATACAACCACACTTTGCGAGAGCATCCACACACAAGTTCGTGGATCTATAAGCATGTGAAATAACAACGATCTCATACGAAACAATGATCTCCCTAATCCTACGAAGGATAGAAACACACTCAAGGATTCCGGTCTCCCCTTCTTCAATAGCGATAACTACTACCTTCGAATCAACATTCAACTCCACCCTCCTAACCCCCAAGGAATGTGTGAGTTTTAATCCTTCATACACTACCTAGAATTCAGCAAGGATAACACTACATCTCCCTAGAAAATTGGAAAAACTCCCCTTCCATTCTCCATTATGATCTCTAATATTTCCTCCACATCCAACCTCCCTACTACTTTTACTAACCCCATCCGTATTAAACTTTAGCATACTCACAATAGGCGGCTTCCACCCAATATACATACTACCAACCTCCCCATATTAATATTTCTTGATAGAGAGGATAACATACTCGTAATCATGAACATCCAACTCAAAATTATTTTATAAAATAGCTACGCACAGTTTTTTGTTGCATAAGTAACTACCATCTCTCAACGTATTCGGCAAAATCACAACTCATAAAAGTTTAATTTATAAAAGAAGTTTTGTATTATTGTTCATGATGTTTTTTTTCAATTTTTTATTTATTAATTTTTTGCAATACTCTAGAATATTAAAGTAATTTAAAAAGTACCATAAAAATTAAATTATTTCTAGTTATATAAAACATCTTAATTAAGTGAAGGGTAATGAAATAATGAAAATTAGGCTGTAGTTTAAACGGGAAATTATATAAATTTAAATTTAAATAAGTATGAAGATTTTCTTAAAATAGAAATTAAAGGCTCTAGATCTCTGATTCAATTCTTATCTAAATCCAATCTGTCGACAGCAATTTATTTTAGTGATTTCTCAATGAGGATATATTTTAAGAGCATCCTGCTTATTTCATATTGTTTGATGGGTTTTATTTAATGTCAACACAAAATAATTTGATTAGTTTTGAAGTGAAATAATGCTCTTTTGTCAATGTAATAATATATTGGACAAACTTTTATGAATCAATTATATATAAACGAAAACGAAAGAAAAACGTGAAATGCGCACTACTTTTCTAGTTATAATGTTAAATAACTAGACTATTTTAGTTTTTCTATTGATGTTGACAAAAACATATTTCCCCACAATAATTAATCATTATCATCTCTTCTAAAGTAAATTATTATTTTTCTGCCATCAAACTGAAAGGAACATATGAACTTCCTTCAAGTTTTAAAAAGGATTTATTATTTTGTTTTAAAAAAAAATCTCGTTTTGAGTACCATTTGTTTAAGGCAAATAGAATATATATTAAAAATAAAACAAAAAAACATCTACAACAAACAAGAAAACAGTGGGCTGGCCCAAACAATTAAGAGGTTATGTTCTAATATTTTAAATAGACCTCTTATAAAATAAAATATTAATATATATTAATATTTTTCATTATAGAAATTTTATTAGTAGTTGATATATATTAACATAAAAGAAATAAAATTTATGAGAAAATTATAAAATATTATATAAAATTAAATTATTTTAAAATTTTTTAAATGTAATCGTTTATTTAAATGTAATGACTTAATTGAATTAATAATCAATTTATTAATCTTGTAATATATTAATATAAAATAAAATATAACAAGAGAATTTTTAAAAGTAATATATACTTTTATCAAAAACAAAAGAAAATAATAATAGAACAAATGTATATAATATCTCATTTGAAAAGATGATAAAATAAGAGAAGTTAAAAGGTATTTGCTTTTAAATTTAGTACATAAATATGTTTATTAAAAAATATACTAATTAGAACAGTCAAAATTTTCTCTTTAAAACATAACATTCAATCACCTATTTTACATGCATCAATTGTATTTGGCGAAAAAAATATATATTAACCATAACATATATTTCAATTTGGAGCCCCCTATAAAGTTGGGTCCTGTGTTGTGGCTCATGTTGCACGGGCACAGGGTCGAGCCTGCAAGAAAATAGAGTTCAGCTGGCACAAGAAATATAAAAAAGAAAGTAAAAGAAAACAACGAGAAACAAAGCACAAACATACAAAGAAAAGTACTCCCTCCGTCTCATAATAAATGTCTTATTTGAGCTCTGCGCGGTTCTTAAGAAAATGATTAAATGTGTTGGTTTTAATGAAAAGATTAACATCATTTACTAAAATACCCTTATTTATTATAGGTAGTTGAGTGGTTGAAAAACGTGAAAGTTAATAAATAGGAGTATAGAGTGGAAAAAATTAATAAATACTGTATTGGTATTCTAAAGAGATATTTATTTTGAGACATGAAAAAAGTGCAAATGAGACACTTATTATGAGACGGAGGGAGTAACAATCAAGAAATAACTATAAAAAAAAACTCCAACTCAAACACCATTCTTCAAGAGAGAACCAACCTAGAACTTAAACTGCCTTCCCCACCATCGACAAAAAGGGACAAAAGTCTTGAACCACTATTGCTTTATACATATGATATGATTTGGAACCAATGAGAGAGAGAGAGAGAGAGAGAGAGAGAGAGAGAGAGAGAGAGAGAGAGAGAGAGAGAGAGAGAGAGAGAGAGAGAGAGAGAGAGAGAGAGAGAGAGAGAGAGAGAGAGAATGAGTTTGGTGATGACCTACTGAGAAATCAACTCCAAGTTAAAAATATACTATTACCCTTCACCTCTTTCATGTTTGTTGACGAACTAGGGAAAATATTATTGCTAAGCACAAACCAAATGGCCACACCACAATTTGTCAAATTCCAGCAAAACCTCTCATGACCTTGATCTTAACTCTCATGACCTTGATCTTAACTCCTAATGATAAAAAGAGTTGAAAAAGAGTTCTAAGATCTCTAGGAAGAGTCAACGACATCCTTAACCACTTAAAAATCTTATACCAAACACTAGAATTTAAGTTAGGTACAAACAAATGTGAGGCATATTCAAGCAAATCCCCACACAGAATACAAGAAACACCATCAGGGTCGACTATGACCTTCCGTTTGAGCATATTATCTCTAGATGAGAATCTATCTTGAAAAAACTACCGAGAGCAAATTACAACCTTAGAGGGGCCCCAACTTTCTCAAATAAGGGGAAGAATACAAGTATCCCTTCTAACGTGAGCATTAGAAATATAAGAGAGGAAAAATTAGATTTGATAAGCAGAAGACACCGAAAAGTTCTCATCCTTACTATGCCTCCAAATCCACCTATCGCTTTCCTCACTAAGTTTAACCTTTTGGAAGACCGAAAAGAAGTCAGAAACCAAAGGTTCTTCATGGACAAAAAACAGTTTCCTCCGTCCGAGGTCCTAAGAAAGCCTCCCCCCAACCTACATACCTATCTCACCCATAGACCCATTCTGAAAATGAAATATGGTGCAAAGTCTCTGAAACTTAATTTTAAAAGGAATATTCCCTATCCAAATATCTCCGCAAAAGGAGGTCTAGAGACCCAACCCTACCTCCCTAACAAACCCTTTCTCAAACCAATTGAAAGAATCATCTTTCTTGAATCAAAGAAGAGACACTTCTTTCCACAAAGAGGAAATATAGTGCAGCCTTGAAAGCCTACCCCCATGAAAGGAAGATACATCATGATGAACAAACACAATATCATACCAAAGGCTAAAGGTACCCGAAATAAGTCTCCATCTCTATTTGGCTATGATAACTAAATTAACTAGACGAAGGTCTCTAACATGCAAGCCCCATTCCTTCTTATATTTACACACATCAGACCAATTCCTCCGGGAGATTTGGACTCGCCTTTCATACCTCCCTAATGGAGCCTTATCTGGATCCTAGCTAAGATCTTCCAAACTTTGACATGCATTTTTAAAAAAGTTAGGAAGAAGATGGGTATAGAATTGATAATGTAGTTAATAAGAATAACTTTTCCCTTAGGCTAACATACATATGATTTCACGAATTAAGTCTCTTATGTGCCAATTTAACTAAAAGTTCCCATGCAGCATTCATACGAGGGTTGTCTCCCACTAGAAATTGCATATACAAGAGTGATGAAGTCTCAATCAGGAAGTGAATAAAATCATCTACTAACTATATTTAGGATGGATCAATGTTAACCCCAATCAAACTACTCTTATGAAAATTAACCATAAGGCGATAAGCTAGCTTGAACCCCCTCAGAATAGTTTTAATGGTCCCAGGATCCTCAATTGAAGGATAGACCAAGATTAAGGTACCATATTTAGATATATGTGCTTGCAGGTATGAAGACTGCAACAACTTGTTTATTTAGTTTTGATGCTGACAATGCTCTTAAGAGAATTCTTCATTCATCTTGTTGTTCAAAGCTCTGCCTGTTCAAGTGATGATGCTTGAAAAATTGTTGATTAAGTGATGGTGCTTGACAAGTTGTTGATCAAGTGGTAGTGCTTAATATGTAATTTAAGTAATGATTCTTAACAAAATGTTGATCAAGTAATGGTGTTTGATATGGTGTTTAAGTGATGGTGCTTGACAAACTGTTAATCTAGTGGTGGTGCTTGATGATTTAACTAAGTGATGGTGCTTGGTGTGTTAACTAAGTCATGGCGCTTGGTGCTTGTTGATTAAGATGAAGCCTAAATATCATCTGATGCGGTGATCAAATAGATATGCTTCAGTATCAAAGTTGTGATTAATAAAGTTTAGTTGACAAAAGTTGATGTCATTAAGTTTTTTGTGCTTGGAGATCAAGTTATATGTGCCTATATGTGAAGAGAACACTTTATGTCAAAAAGCATATAGTGAAGTCAGCAAGGATCTATGATCAAGAGCCTTATAAATCCATAGTAAAAGTGGAACTGGTGTCAACACGCATGAAGGAGAAAGAACGAAAGGGCCTTATAAACAAAGAGATAAAGATACATATGAAAACTCAAACCTCCCTCTGGAATCAATGTAGGAACATTATTCTGAAAACAAAAATCAATAGAAGAACAAGGATCAGAATAGGGGATAACCATACTTAACTCTTGAGGAGGAATGGGAAGCGTCGTAGTGACTGTTTCGGAATGGGGACTGAACTTAAATCTGACGCTTGATAAACAACAAGAGGAACTAAAGAAGAATAAGCCAAATTGGAGGAATCTTCTCAGGCCAAAGAAGCTGACTCTGCAAACTCTTAGACGAGAGAAATGGTATCAAATCCTACCCTTTGAGTGAGGGGATGCAAGGTAGCTTTCGGAGATGAGGAAGGCCGAATGGAAACTACATCCCACTTTAAGACCATCTCCAATGCCAAAGGATCGAATCTTCAAGGTCTTAAATTCTAGCCAACCCATTGGGTGGATCTCGGGCAAGAGAAAAAGGAGGAAAAATTTTATTTGGCATAGAGGTGTAAATAGTCCTAAATGGGGGTATGGTAACGAAGAAGGGCCCTATTTAGGAGAATCCAGTCATCCAATACACGGAAGAGTCTTAAAGCCCACATTCATGAACGTGTTTAGTCTGTTACTAGAAAATAGGAGTTATTACTGTCAGTTTTTAATAAGCCTCATATTTAGGAATGAGTTGTTTTGAATTAGTGTGTTTGAATTAGTCTAAATTTTATTATTTATCATTTGCTGATTTATAGCCAGCAGTTATTTACTGATATTTGTAAGGCTATATATCAGCCCCTTTTATTGAATAAAACCTATTCAGTTTGCAAATCTGAGTCACCCTTTCTATTTCCTACAAACTGGTATCAGAGCCCCCACTGGGCCTGATAAATACAGCTAAGTCGCAACTTAGTTAAGAGAGAAACGCAAATATGAGTGAGGGCAAACTTTCAGCAAAAATTCCTTATTTTGATGGTCAACATTATGATCATTGGAGTGAGTTGATGGAGAATCTCCTTCGTGCCAAAGGTCTCTGGACCACCATTGAAATTGGTTTCCAGGAACCTATTGAAACGACTGTGCTCACTGACGCACAATTGGAGTTGCTACAAACTTCCAAAACAAACGATCACAAGGTCAAGCATTATCTTTTCAGGGCAATTGATAGGTCAGTCTTCGAACAAATATTGGATAGGCGCACATCCAAGATTGTTTGGGATTCCCTGAAAAGAAAGTATGGAGGTAACGATCGCGTGAAGAAGTCGATGCTAAACTCTTTGAGAAGAGAGTTTGAGGTGCTGGAAATGAAAGATGCAGAAACCATCACTGAATATTTTTCCAGAGTAATGATGGTTGCTAACAAAATGAGAAGCAATGGAGAGGTTATGTCTGACTCAAAAGTGGTGCAGAAAATTCTTCGTACGTTGACAGAGAAATTCACGTATGTAGTGGTTTCAATTGAGGAGTCAAAGGACACAGAAGAAATGACCATTGATGAGCTTCAAAGCTCACTGGTGGTTCATGAACAAAAGTTTAAAAAGGTTAACCGTGACGGTGAGCAAGCCCTGAAGGTGGAAAGTAGTAGAGGAAGAGGAAGAGGAACATACCGTGGAAGAGGACGTGGAAGAGGAAGACAATCATTCATAAGGGACACAGTGGAGTGTTTCAAGTGTCATAATTTAGGGCATTTTCAATATGAATGTCCTAAATGGAACAAAGAGACAAATTATGCAGAGTTGGATGATGATGAAGAGCTTCTCCTTATGGCTTTTGTAGAAGAAAATGAAGCAAAAAGGAACGATGCGTGGTTCTTGGACTCAGGTTGCTCTAATCATATGTGTGGAAACAAAGGTATGTTCTTAAATATGGTAGAAGGAGAAAAGCATTCCGTGAAGTGTGGAAATAACTCTCGCATGTCAGTAGCTGGAAAAGGAAGCATTAGGCTGGTATTTGATGGCACTACTTTTCTATTTCAAGATGTATATTATGTCCCAGAACTTAGGAACAACTTGTTGAGTGTGGGGCAGCTGCAAGAAAAGGATCTCACCATTCTCATAAAAGGCGGCACATGCAACATTTATCATCCAGATAAGGGATTAATTGCACACACCAAAATGAGTGCAAATCGCATGTTTATTCTCTTCAATAAAAGCTCCAACATCACTGCTCCAGTTGAAAAGTGCCTACATACTGCCTCTGAGCTTACTTATCTCTGGCATCAAAGGTACGGTCACTTAAATCACAGAGGTTTGAAGACATTGCAAACAAAGAAAATGGTGCGCGGTCTTCCTAAACTTGAAGCCTCAAGTGTTACTTGTGCTGATTGTTTCACCGGAAAACAACACCGCAATCCAATTCCAAAGAAGAGTGAATGGCGTGCCAGCAAGATCTTGGAACTCATACATGCTGACATTTGTGGACCTATAGAGCCAATCTCAAGTAGTGGAAAAAGGTACTTATTATGCTTTATCGATGACTATAGTCGAAAGGGTTGGGTCTATTTTCTCATTCAAAAATCAGAAGCTTTGGAGTGTTTCAAAAAGTACAAGAAGCTGGTTGAAAAAGAAGCGGAAACGCCCATCAAGTGTTTGAGGACTGATAGAGGTGGAGAGTTTAACTCTATCAACTTCAAATTATTTTGTGAAGAAGAAGGAATAAAAAGACAACTCACTACAGCATATACACCACACCAAAACGGAGTAGCGGAGCGTAAAAATAGAACCGTGATGAATATGGTACGTTGCCTGCTCTCTGCGAAAAAGGTTCCCAAATTGTTTTGGACTGAAGCTGCAAATTGGACATTCTACCTGCTGAATCGATGCCCAACACATGCTGTGAAGAACATCACTCCTCAAGAAGCTTGGAGTGGAGTTAAGCCTTCAATAGAACACCTTCGTGTTTGGGGCTGCATAGCACATGTGCATATACCAGAGGCAAAACGAGGTAAACTCGATGATAAAAGTTTTCCTTGTATTATGTTAGGAGTAAGTGATGAGTCAAAGGGTTATCGTCTGTTTGATCCTAATACAAAGAGGATTGTTGTTAGTAAGGATGTAGTATTTGAGGAAGAAAAGAGTTGGGAGTGGGGTCAAAATTTTGAAGAACAAATAGATGCAGACTTGGTGTGGAGTGATGATGATTTCAGTAGTGACGAGAGTGGCAGTGAAGATGATGGGAGCAACGAAAGTAGGAATGAAACAGAGATTTCTCATGAAAATATGATTCAAGGTAGAGAGAGGAGGGCTCCAATTTGGATGAAAGATTATGAGAGTGGTGATTGGTTGAGTGAAGAAGATGCAGAGACTTACATGGTGCAAGATGTCATAAGTAATGATCCAACTCTGTATGAGGAAGCTGTGAAGCATGAGAAATGGAGAAAGGCTATGGAGTGTGAAATAAATTCAATTGAAAAGAATCAAACGTGGGAGCTAATGGATCTACCTGTTGGAGAGAAAACAATTGGAGTTAAATGGATTTTCAAGACAAAATTGAATGAGAAAGGTGAGGTGGACAAGTATAAGGCTCGTTTGGTGGCAAAGGGTTACAGTCAACAACACGGAATCGATTTTACTGAAGTGTTTGCTCCCGTTGCCCGCATGGATACGGTAAGAATGATCGTGGCTCTCGCAGCATGTAGAGGATGGGACATCTTTCAGCTTGATGTCAAATCTGCGTTTCTTTATGGTGAATTAAACGAGAACGTATACGTTGAGCAACCAAAAGGGTTTGTGAAGAAAGGAGAAGAGCATAAGGTTTACAAGTTGCATAAAGCCTTGTATGGCTTAAAACAAGCACCACGAGCATGGTTCAGTCGTATAGAGTCCCATTTCATGAAGGAAGGTTTTCAAATATGTCCAAATGAACAAACCTTGTTCATCAAAAGAAGTACACGAGGTTGTATATTAATCGTTAGCATTTATGTCGATGATTTGATTTACACAGGTGATGACGAGGTCATGATGATTGAGTTCAAAAAGTCTATGATGCAAGCTTTTGACATGACTGATTTGGGCAAGATGAAATTCTTTCTTGGCATAGAAATTATGCAGAAATCAGAAGGGATTTTTGTGTGTCAAAAGAAATATGCCACTGATATTTTAAAGAAGTTTACAATGTCTGACAGCAAGCCTGTGAATAGTCCAATTGTTCCAGGTTTTAAGATTAACAGAGATGTTAATGGTACAGCTGTGGATGACACTTACTTCAAGCAAATAGTTGGAAGTCTGATGTATCTAACAGCTACAAGACCAGATATCATGTTTAGTGTGAGCTTAATTAGTAGATATATGTCAAAACCAACAGAATTGCATTTACAAGCTGCGAAACGAATATTACGGTATTTGAAAGGAACTGTTAGCTATGGGATTTTCTACAAGAAGGGAGGGGAAGAAGAATTGCTTGCTTTCACAGATTCTGATTATGCTGGAGATGAAGAAGATTCTAAAAGCACCTCGGGGTATGTTTTTTTATTAAGTTCAGGAGCAGTATCATGGATGTCCAAAAAGCAACCAATTGTTACTCTTTCAACTACTGAAGCCGAGTTTGTTGCTGCTGCTGCAAGTGCTTGTCAAGCTGTATGGATGAGAAGGGTTTTGAGAAACTTAAGTCATGTTCAAGAAGGAAGTACTGTTATCATGTGCGACAATAGCTCAACAATTAAACTATCAAAAAATCCGGTAATGCATGGAAGAAGCAAGCATATCAGATTGCGTTTTCATTTTTTAAGAGATCTTGCAAAGGATGGCGAAGTCGAATTGGTGCACTGTGCAACTCAGGAGCAGGTGGCAGATTTGATGACTAAGGCTTTGAAACTTGAGGCTTTCCAGAAGCTCAGAAAGAAGATGGGAATGTTTGATATTACTGAAATAAACTAATTGCATACTGCAACTAGTTTAGGGGAGGGCATGAACGTGTTTAGTCTGTTACTAGAAAATAGGAGTTATTACTGTCAGTTTTTAATAAGCCTCATATTTAGGAATGAGTTGTTTTGAATTAGTGTGTTTGAATTAGTCTAAATTTTATTATTTATCATTTGCTGATTTATAGCCCGCAGTTATTTACTGATATTTGTAAGGCTATATATCAGCCCCTTTTATTGAATAAAACCTATTCAGTTTGCAAATCTGAGTCACCCTTTCTATTTCCTACAATTCACCCCAGAAATATTATTCACACTTCCTGCTTAATAAAAATTAACGAAACTTTACTGAATCGGTAAGTTCAAAAATTGGAAGCGATATATCAAATTTGACTCATTAACCTTTTAATATTAATGTTAAGAATTATATTAATGGTAAATAATTGGATATAAAGTTTAGATTAATAGTAAATAATTAAATATAATAAATGAATAAATATAAAGAACAATCGAGTCGACACTAATAAAATAATTATTAAAAAAAACACTCATAACGATATATACATATACTAATTTGAGAATATTGTACATAATCGGAACGGTTACATTTAAATTCCTTATTTTGAACTGGATATCACATTTAATCTTGCAAGGGAATGTAAATGGTTAACTTCAAGATCTTAATGTTGGTACATCATATATTACTAGCTCAATCTCACAATGGCCCTAGATACAAATAATGGCCTCAAATAATGCCTGTTGACTTTGAACAAGAGTTCCTCCACAAAGATATAGATAAGAGCATGTATTATGCTAACTCCCAAATTTAACCTGACACCCCCTCTCTCTCTTTCTGTATTTTTATATTAACAAAAATATTTTTTCTATCATTTAGCCTATCAAAAATTTATATTTGATCAAATAATTTCACTTTAGAGAACTCGTAAAAAACCAAAAATTTGGTAGTTATAACGAAAAATTTGGTACAAAAGTGTTTGGAAATAGTGGAATTTATACAATTTTATTGGATATTTAAAAAATCGATACGGGTTTTTATCGGTTTTTAAAAAATTTCGATATTCTCACAAAAATTGTTGCATTTTTACCAAACAATTTAAAAATTTGGTGCATTTATACTGCATATTTCGAAAAATCCAGAATTTCAAGGTATTTCTTATCGATTTTTTAAAAATCCGATACATTTATATCAGATTTTCCCAAAAAAAATGGTATTTTTGTAGAATCCTAAATTGACTACCAAATATTTCAAAAAATTAGGGAAAGATAAAAAAACTTCTGGATACTTTGAATATTTTTGTATACTAGATTTTTAGCTTAGTGAAAAAAATCCAGTAGTTTAGATTGATTCATTTGTGCGATCAAGATCCTAATGGTTCTCATGCAGATTTTACACAATTTTTCACCACTAACGTTGTACGTTTTACTTCCATGTTTTATTTTTAACTTGTTTAATACTTAATAATAGGCTTTCGGTATCTCTGACATTGATAATTTAGTCTATATATGTTATAAATGACACATATTTCTCTCCTGGCCTGACGTGTTAGCATGAACACAATCATTAGTAAATAACATGGTATTAATGTTATTAGTGTTCGTTCTAATACCATAAATAGAATTAGATGGATGAAAGATAAATTGATTACGGATTGTTTGAGAGAAGGAATCTACAAAAAGAAAAATTCTTTTGAAGGTAGTTATAGTAAGAAATTTAAATGTCCATTTATGCTAAGATCTGTGCCAAATGGTAGCGGTTGGAAGGTTATGGTTAGGTGTGAAGTTTCACAATCTTAAACTAGCTAAGGACTTAGATAACCATGACATATAAGTTCGTTTAAAAGATGATGAAAGACAGTATGTGAATTACATGACAAAAAATAATATGGCTCCCAGGTACCAAAATTCTACTTTGAAAGATAGAGATCCGAAAAAACCTCACGAGCGTTACCCAGGTGTACAAGGCAAGATATACATACAAGATGAGCAAGAGAGGTCCATTGACTGAAATGCAACACCTATTGATTCTTATACATGAAGAGAAATACATGTACTTGACCAAAAATAGAGACTATCCAGATTATGTTGCTGATATCTTTTAGACGATTCAGTGAAGTTGTTGAACATGTTTCATTTGGCACTGATTTTTTTATTGTACATACAAAACAAATAGGTACTGCACTGCCCAATAATGTAAATTTTCATTTATTTGATTATGGGTTGCAAGTTGTTGATTATTTATTATACATACAAATCAAATAAGTACCGACTACCATTACTTGAGATTGTTGGTGTTACATCCATGAAGTTAACATTTTCGGTTGGATTTGCCTATATGGAACATGAAAGGGAGGAAAACTTCACATGAGCACTAGAAAAGCTGAATGAGTTGTTCGCTTCTGAGAAGTTGCTATCGAAAGTTTCGGTGACGGACCGAGAACTGGAGTTGATGAATTACATGGAAGTTGTATTTCCAAACTCAACTCATATGATGTGTTTGTTTCATATTTCAAAAAATGTTAGTATAAAGTGTAGGAAGTATGTTGAATCACATAAGAAAGAGCATGTTATGGATCTATGGAGAAACATCATTTATTTGAATAAGGAGACTGAGTTTGTGGAACACCTTAAGCATTTTGTAATAGTATGTGCTAATATTCCTTTATTCGTTCAGTATGTGCATGAAACATGGTTTACACTCTATAAAGAAAGGTTTGTTGCTACATGAACTAATAGATTCACAAATTTATGAAACACAACAACGAACGGGTATATTGATGTGACTTTAAATACATTACATTACTAATGATCAAATAATGACATCCTTTTCCATTTATGTTTTTTAGGGTTGAGTCTGCTCACTAAAGACTAAAAAACATGTTGACTACCAGCATGGGAGATTTATGCAGAAGTTGGAATGTTGTGAACACAATTTTAAAGTTGCAACTAGGTTCGATCAGAGTATTATTTCAAAAAAGTATTGCCAACATTGAGCACCACCTCATCGGTATAACACTCCATTTTACTCCTGATTGCATGAATTTGTTTCAAGACAATATATACAACATGTTGGAAAGGAGCTAGAAAGGGTAAAATTTGTTGGTTCTAACAAAGATAAATGTGATTGCTTCAGTAGAACAACACATGGGTTACTGTGCGTGTCAACTTACAGGTATTTAAATACAAAGTAAGCATATTCTGTTAAAATTGCTTCATGTGTTTTGGAAGAAATTATACATTGAAGAACATGAGTTACGATGTTATATATACCAACCTCTTCATGAATCTAGGACTAGAGGAAGATGACATATCACCGTATGAAGGTATGGATCTCAAAGCATTCAATGACTCTATCACTCACCCTTGCGGCACTATAAAATTACCAATGTCCTTTTGAGAAGGAACATACAAAAGGATGGTGAACATGTGCTTTGTAATGATCCTTTATGAAAGTATTTTCACCTCAAAGTTAGGAGCAACAATTTCCTAGCTTCTACTTAACAGAGAGGGGCATAGAAGTTAATCTGAACAAGAAGAAGTTTTCAACCATGTTTTATTGAGTGGGTTGAAGAGGAGACTAAAAGAATCCAAATGAAATTTGGTAGAATAGCTCCCATATGTCCTCTAGGAATATTAGATTGCACCTCCTTTGACGAACATTGAAACTCCAGTCAAGTTCACTAACGCAGACGCGACTATTGTAACACCCTAATTTTAATTTTAATAGTATTAATATTATTTTAATATTTTAAGTTCATTTTTAGAGTAGTTTTAGTTAATTAATTGAGGAGTGTTTGATTTATTAGGTGGTGGAGAGTTATTAGAAATTAGAGTAGTATTTTATTAGAGTTAATCTTATTTTACTATTATCATTATTGTTATTTTTAACTTTTTTATATTTGGGAGTTTGAGTATTTTAAATAAATATTTGAGTATTTTAATTAATGAATTATATTTAATTAATTTATTAGTTTATTAGAAAGTTATAGATTAGTGTTATTTTAATTTAATTAGAGAATTTTTTAATTAAAATGAAATGATGATTTTAGAGTATTATTTATTTAGTTAATTAATAGAAAATTGGAATTTAGAAAAAAAAGAGATTTAGTGGGGGTGTGAGAAGGCTAAGGGATGAGAGAAATAATTGGTAATTGTAGGTTAAATGAATATATGATATGAATGGAAGCGCTGTTAGATCGTGAAATTGAGAAAAGTTTAGAAAAGAGGAAAGAAGGCAGAGTTTAGGAAGGAAGAGAGTAATAGATCTCAAAAGGCCAAAGGTTCATCGATATGTAGATTTCATTACTAAAAAAAAGCTTGAATTGCGGGGGTTTTTAAGCTAATTTGCAGGGGTTTTCAACCTCCGCAAAATGTTTTGCGGGAGTTTTGAAAACTGCCGCTTATACGATTCTCACAATATATCTGCATCAGTGACCGCTGGTATCCTACATAATATTACGGGGGTTTTAGTTAGGAGGTTTGAAATCTCCGCAAATTATTCAAAATATGTAAAAAAAAAAAAAAAAGCTCATTTTCATTAGAAATGCAATCATAGATAATTAAAATATACTATAATTCTAAAATATACAAAATAAGTGCTAGTTTTTCATGATTTCACGATCATAGACAAGTGCAAGAAAATTAGCTTTTATAAAATTCAAGCTTTCAAGTTTTTTTATTTTGCATGACTAAATATAAAAATAATATTAGTGAATAGTCAGATAGTGAAAGATCTTTACCCTTCTATCTTCTTCTTGATTCTCTGTGTATGTTTGTGTGTATGTGGACAAAGAATGTTTGGCCAAAAACCTTCTGAGTCAACTGTTGTGATTACTATTTCTATTATTTTTAATTGGTTATTGTTGACCTGTTGTGAAAAGTGTTGTTTTCTTTTGGTGTGGTCGATTTAAATGAATGAACAAATGTTAGTTTTTTATGTTTGTGTTTGTGGCCAAAGAAGGTTTGGCCAAAACCTTCCGAGGCAATTGTTATGATACTATTTCAAGTGTTTTTACTTGATCGTCATTGACCTTGTCGTGGAACCTATTGATGCCTTGTGATAAGGTATAACTAATTGAATGAATAAAGGTTAGTTTTATGTATTTTGGTGAAGTTGGGTTTCAATAGGGCGGAAGAGTTGATAAATCGTAAAATTAGAAAATTAAAAAAATCCCAAAAAGGAAAAAGACGCAGAAAATCACAGGTAGACGTAGAAGGGGATTGACCATCTTGTTTCATGCGTAACTTGAGTTCTATAAGTTTGTTTGAGGTGTCTTCAGTTGCGTTAGAAAGATAACGCGATAATTGCTCTTTTGAAATGGAAATTTTTTGTCTAGAATTGCTACAACAATATCAGTTTTTTGGTTTTTTTTATACCAGAGGCGTAGTCAATTTCAGTTTTGCGTTGGTCATCTTGTTTCACGTGTAATGTGAGTTCCGTTAGTCTGTTTGAGGTGCGGTCAGTTATGCTAGAAAAAGGGTTCAAAGATATTTTATACTGGAGAGTTTCATAATTTTATCATTAGTTTATAATGTTTGGTTCCATTTCAAAGTCAGACGAAACATTCTGCCTTGTGCGAGTACATGTTCTTGTTGTTTGATTAAACTAAACTGATTGAGGTAGTAAGTGAAGGTGAGAAAAATACACAAGAAGAGGGGGATGAATTGTGTATCTGGTAATTATTGCCTTTTCAAAACAGCAGCTTCAGAATCTAACCAAGTTCAAATTCTAAGCTAGAGTATGCAGCAGCGGAATAATTTAAAGTCAGAAGCAATAAGTAAATCTCACACAACAATTATCCCGATTCCTCTATAAGGAGAGTAGTCCAGTCTTTTGTCACACAAGAGCTTTTAATTATAATCAGAACTTGATTACAATTTTTTGAGACATCACACGCAAATACCTTAGTTCTTGAGATTTCTAAGATATACAAGTGTAAGAAACTCTCAAGACCATGTGCACCCACCACAAATATGTACATAAGCTAAGAGAGAGAAAAGCAATTCTTGTTGTATTTTCTTGTTCTATATTCTTGTTTCTTGTTTTAAATTTTCAAATCCTTATATAGAGGGGACAAAAGAGATGTTGAAAGCTTACCTGCACAAGTGTCTTTGCTGACGAAGCAGTTTCCAAGGTATAACCTTGATGTCTGGCCATAGAGAAACTCAACCCATAAGGAAATAGATGGGCATCTCACCCTCACCTCTCACTGAATGGCTGATTGATCTACCAGGTTAAAAATATTCGTGAAATCTACTATGAGCATAGTCAAAAAGCCATCTCCATGCCGCTTACTCAATACCCTATTAGCACTGTGCAAAATGACCTCAACACTACTCAATACACCGACCCCAAATTGGAAGTCATTGAGATATCATGCCACATCCTTATCGACCCCTTTCATTGCAACCTAAAACATCAATTGTCTCCAAATAGTTCTAATTGATTTGAATTTGAAAGTTACTTGTTTTGTAAGTTTTGTATAAATGTTGTAGCCAATGAAATGAAAAGATAAGTCTTGAATGCATAGTTTTCTGTCAATACAAGATCGACTCAATATCATTAAATAAAAATTATGAAGTTATTATAATACTACATTTGTTAATTTTAAGTGTCATTTTTTAATTTTTTTCATAAATATTAAGTAAACTAATAAATTTTCATTTTTCAAACAATAATTATTTTTTCCTTATAACTGTTCATTTGTTCATTAATTTTTTTTCTCTGTAATAAATAATTATGAATAGTTTTAACAAAAATGTGATTAATACTACATTAAACTTTAAAAACAAAATGGTTTGGAAGAAACTCTTCTTTAGGAATATTGCTAGACCTAGAGTTATTTTTGTAACACCCCAAATCTACCCCAAGCATTTATGCGGAAAATATCAGAGTATAAAAATTCTCAACAGAATCAGGATGTCACACATTCAACATAAACATAAACCTGTCATGCTTTTTAAACTAATACATAACACTATCAGGATTGGAGTGAACAAAACTCATAACATATATCTCAACTTCTGAATAACATAGTATTCGTAGCATAACTCAAACTTAGGTTCAACATGCAACAGATTCACAATGATTCAACAATTAAGACATAGCATCTTTTGAATCATAAATAGCAACAATACAAACACTACAAAAAATATACTAAATAGAAGAGGTTAAAGTGTAGGAGTTTTAAAAAAGAGCCTCAATTTACTTAAAAAAGGAAACACGCCAAGTAAAAGAGGTTAAAGTGCAGGGTTTTTAAAAACCGACCCTAAATTACTTCATAAAATTATAGTTTTAATTTTTAACTCTTTTTTTTGGTAAAAAAAAATATTAACTCTCTTTTAGAAATATTCGGATTAATTAAAGGAAGGGGTTTCGATAACTGTGTTAAATGTTCCCAAATTTTCCCCTAGTTCAATTTCATCCCATTTTCTTCTTATTGAATTGAACTCATCCTTTTCAACCTTTTCCACTCACATATAATTTCACCCATTTTCTTTTGATTTTCCCTTTCTCCTCCACGCTTGACTCACTTGTTTCCTCCATGTCGTGTTTGATTTCATCTTTCCTGCTAGAGTCACTTTTTCCCCTTCTAATTTTTCTTTTCCATCTTTCTTTTTCGGTTAATTTTTCCGTCCTCTATCGCGTTTGTGATTAACCTTTTTTGGTTGGTAGGGTTTTAATTTTCAAATTTCTTCTCTTTTTATCATTTCCTACATTTGTTATTGATTATTTTTTTCAGTTACTTTTTTTAGGTTTTCTAAATTGGGGGTTTGGGGTTTCAGTTTCCATAATTCCATAACATCCAATATGAATTAGATGCGCTATTTTATCTTTCTAATTATGTGTTGATTTTGCTTTCTCAGGTTTACTGTAGTGCCAATGTGTGTTTTGCTGGGTCCTGCGAAGGTGATTAGCACATTAAATAATGGTAAGGTCTTCGGAATTTGTAACTGATGTGTACTATCAATTTATCCATATATTTTTTTCTCTATCTCCAACTCTCTGAATTTGAATGACATTTTCAATTTTTTGTAGTTTACTTTGCCTTATTTACTATGTGTTTTGTTGATTTCCAATTATGTTTGCTGTTTACTTACCAATGTAGTAATCAAACAATTTTTTTCCTATGTATTATGAATTTTGAAACCAAGAAGGAATTAGAGTGCATTTTCTGATATTTGGCTCCACCTTTGCATCTTACAATTTGGTAATTGCTTCTATTACTATTTGTTGATTGTTGTTTGGTATTTGCTTTTATTGTCTACCTAAAGTAAGGAAGGAACTTGAAGTCTATGTTGTGTAAATTCAACATTCATTAGTAATTGTCTTATTAGATTATTGATGTTTAGAAGGAAGGAAAATATAGTCTTACTAATTATATGGTGATGTTTTCTTTATTTAGAGAAAAACAAACTATTAAATATGGAAATATTAATTGAATGAATGTGTAGGTGGCTGGAACCTAAGTCTTTGATTCTTTTTACTCTGCAATGAAATCCCCTGTATCCTTTCTATTGATGCATTAACTAGAGGACCATTTTTCTAATGATTGACATTGTGCTCTTAATATGAAATTTGTTTAAGACAAACTCCCAAGATTTATTAATGTTTATTATGAAGAGATAGTTTATAGCAAGGGCCAAATACCATAAAGGGATTAAGTGCATTCATTTTTTGATATTTCAGAGACAAACAGTAGTCTGAGACAGACAATTCCAAATATTATATTCTTGTATTATTTAGTTATTGATAATTTACTCGTACATACATGATTTTTCACTAGATTAATAAGGATAAAAGATGTGACTTTGTTAATTAATATTTTACTGCTAGTCTAGAGATGCTTGCTCAATAAATTTATTGAAAATAACTCTTGTATCATTCAATTTAGTTGGTTTGAAATTACTCCTACTGTTTGCTCCTAATTGTACTTTTTTCAAAAGACCGGTAAAGGTTGATCAAAAGATAGAAATGTCACAAAATCGTTATTGCAATATTGGCAACAGTAAGTATATTCTCTGCCATTACTTTCATTAGTTAAATTTAGTTTGATATTGATTTTAACTTTTTAGTATATGATATTGAAGTTGTTGTATTCTTTTATAGATGATTATGGTATATAATAGCAGCTTTTGGAAACTAAAGGTAATGGAAGCTTAAAAAGAAGAGCTAGTTATGGAGAAAATTGGTAAAGTGGATGAGAAGAATATTTAAGGTGTCAAATTTACATTCCCTTGAAATCAATAGTATTTCTCCCTCTTTATCAAATGATGTTTTCTAGTTGCAGAATGGATATGTTTCTGTATGAGTCAAGCAAAGCACATTCGTTTCTAGATTCATTAGAAGTGTTGTTTAGTTTTTATTCCTAAATGGTTTGAATCAATGGCTAATTATTAATGTAATTCTTTTCTACATTCTCATCAGCTTTGTAATAGAATAGGCATAGTCCCTCTTTAGATAAGTGCTTTGTCTGGGTTGTTATTATTTTTTCCTAATAATATATTAAATTTTAAATTGTATTATTTCATTTAGGAATACATGTACGTTATTATTATAATTTTGTTTTTAACAAAGATTATTATGTATTTTAACGATGGGTAAAAATAATAATTATAAAAAAGATATTGGTTGACTTATGGCATGTTATCTTTATAAAATCATGTCAAAGTCAGTTGAAATAATAACAATAAAAAAGGTATGAATTTTAAATATTTTAAATAACTTTTAGAGGGGTTTAAAACCCCCGTAAAATTGGTTTCCATTCAGTGGATACTAACCTCCGCAGAAATACCAGCGTTTGCTTAAAACCTCCGCTAAATACTACGGCACACGTAACTGCAGCATTTATAAAAACCGCTACAGATTATTTAGGGGAGGTTAGAAACCCCCGCTAATTTCAATAAAAACTGCCGCAAATCACTTAATTTTTTGTAGTGAAACAACTCCTCAAATACATCATAAGGTTCAATAAACAAATAACGACATCAAACAAGAGTTCATTTCTCCCCGAGTGCTACGTATCAGAGCAATGACACCCAAAACTCGACTATAAGCGGAAACAGCTACTCATCAGGATTACCTGTACGTTACCCACGTGGAGGCAACATTCAAACAGGAAGGGTGAGATATCAAACTATATAAATAGGATTATGATAAATCATATATTAGGTAAGGAATATAAATGAATCACCGTTTCACACAACATCAACACAAACAACACAAAGAACATCATCAAAGAACAATCTTGATATCAACACATCGGCATTTTCAACAAATCAACACATAAGCATCACAATGCATAGACAACAAATTCAACCAACAACAATTAATAATGTCTCGAATGCGACTCAACTATGCATATGCATGTGGTACCATTGGAGTAAAACTCCCAACTTAGAACATTGTCAGTAATTCCGAGGCATAAGGCAAAGGCTCACAACACAACTTATCAATTCATAGAGTTATATATAGAATATTAAAATTTGCTATAATTCACACTATGAGACTACTCAGATTACAATGCACAAAATAATCATATTGGCAATCAAAACATTAATCGCAACAAAAGCATCCAAACGAAATCACAATTTTTGGTTAATTCGCAATATATCAACAAACCAAGTAAGCCAAAACAACTTCCAATTAACATTTAACTAAATTAGATATCATGTTAATTATCAAAACAACATCGTTGGCATAGCAATATATTATTCTCAATTTAATTATTCAACTAAAACACAATTATGGTCAAATTCTCCAGGTGCCGTAATTTACCGATAAACCGAATAATTTATTCAAGTCTAAGTATTTTCTAATTAAATAGACTCATTGAAATTAATTCTACTATTGATTAAATCAACCAATTAATAATCATATTATATTAATTTCAATTCAATTATATTTCTATTCATTTTATTTTATTTTTTAAATTTCTAACATCCTATGTTTCTAATATTTTTCCTCTCATAATTTAAGTTCATATCCAATTTTAATATGTCATTATATATATATCCTTTATGCATAGCATGGAACATGAATAGAACAATGCCCATATGAAAACTAGAAGCAAACAACATAACAGGTCAATATATGGACAGAACAGAGAGAAACAAATTCAGCATGTTGTATTTCCATTATGCTATCTCATTTTTATGGTTTCAATCCTAATTGCATTAGACCAATATATATATTTTAAATGATAGCATGAAAACTTAGAAATGGTATATGGCACATGGGTGAATTAGAAAACAAAGTGAACAGAAACAATACATAGCATAAAACGCAAAAGTGATAATCTATTGGTCAAATCCAATTTCAATTCCATTTTTATATGAACATCAATATTTTCAAACAATGACAGCAAATAAAATTTAACAACCCAATGATAATCTATACCCTAAACCCATATAAAATGCATCAAATTCTCATTTAGGTAGAAAGAATCTCCCCTTACCTTGGATTGAGTGCAGCTCTAAGAAGTTTCAATGGGAAAATTGGAGAAAATGACACTTTAGAGCAACACTTTGGGTCTCCTCTTCAAACCCTAACCCCTCTTTTCTTTCCCTCCCTCGGTTTCCTCCTTCTTTTCTCTTACAGACCACACTACTTCTATTCTACTTCTATTTTAAAAAAATAGACTATGTTAATCACTTAATACACAAATGGGCCTAACAAAATATACCCCTTAGTACTTAGATATGTCATTAATTAAGCCCAATATTATTTACACACTTAATATAAAAATAATACTTCCACTAAAACTTCATTAAAATAAAATCCGATTATGGTCTAAACTTAATTACTCAGAAAATTCCCAAAACGCTAAATATTAACTCATTAATATTTCTAATACTAAAAATATTAAAATTTCCGATTAAATATCGATCCGCTATCCTGAACTAATACTGACTGAATCGTCCCAAAACGCGAAAATTTCAATAAACATCACAAATGTCTAAATTAAGAAAATAATTATTTTTTCGGGCGTTACAACTCTCCCCCACTAGAATATTTTCGTCCTTGAAAATAGAAATTTACCTGATTCAAATAACTCGGGATAGGAATCTCGCATCTTGCTCTCTAATTCCCATGTCAAGCTTTCACCAGCAGCTCCTAACCAGACAACTTTCACCAATGTAATCTCTTTACCTCTTAGAATCTTCATCTCACGATCCACAATTCGCACAGGCCTCGTCTCCACTGTGAGATTATCACGCACTTGCACATCGTCCATCTGAATCACATGAGACGGATCACAAACATACTTTCGGAGTTGTGACACATGAAACACATCGTGCAAATTAGCAAGATTTGGAGGTAACGCCACACGGTAAGCAACTCTCCCAACTCGATCTGATATCTGATACGGACCAATAAAACGAGGAGTGAGCTTTTTAGACTTTAGAGCTCGCCCAACACCAGTCACAGGTGTGACCCTAAAAAATACATGATCACCAGCTTAGAATTCCAAATCTTTCCTTCTCTTGTCATGGTAACTTTTCTGTCTACTTTGAGAAGCTTTCATCTTATCTCGAATAAACTTCACTTTTTTAGTAGTCTCCCTAACAATCTCGGGTCCAAGTACCACATTCTCACCCGATTCATGCCAACACAACGGAGTCCTACACCTCCGACCATACAACGCCTCAAAAGGTGCCATCCCAATACTAGAATGGTAACTATTATTGTAAGTGAACTCAATCAACGGAAGATACGTATCCCACGAACCTCCCTGTTCGAGAACACATGCTCTCAACAAATCCTCTAATGACTGAATAGTTCTTTCGGTCTGACTATCCGTCTGTGGATGATACGCCGTACTCAACCTCAACTTAGAACCCAACGCCTCTTGCAAACTCTTCCAGAAATCGGAAGTAAACCTCGGATCTCTATCCGACACAATACACAAAGGAACACCATGCAACTTCACAATCACCCTGACATATATCTTTGCTAACTTCGCAATCGGGAATGTGATGTTAATAGGTATAAAGTGTGCTGACTTCGTAAGCCTATCAACAATCACCCAAATCGAATCAAATCCTCTCAAGGTATTAGGTAATCCCGTCACAAAGTCCATTGAAATGCTATCCCATTTCCATTCTGGAACTTCTAACGGTTGCCTCAACCCTGCAGGCTTGTGACGCTCGATCTTCGACTTCTGGCAAGTCAAACAAGCATACACAAACTGTGCCACATCATGTTTCATACCAGGCCACCAAAACAAACTCTTCAAATCTTAATACATCTTTGTAGCTCCTGGATGAATACTCAAATTGCTTCTATGACTCTCTGCAAGAATCACTTTCTTAATCTCTTCATCATCAGGAATGCAAATACGATCGCAGAATCTCAACACACCACGCGCATCTAACTTGAAATCATCATTCTCAAGTCGACCGGTTCCTACCATCAAATCCACCAACTTCACATCTAGCTTCTGAGCCTCTTTGATATTGTCGAGAAAGTCATTGTTAATCTTTAACATTCCCAACATAACACTATGCGGTGTCACTTCACAAACTAAGCTCAAATCTCGGAACTGCTCAATCAACTCCAACTCCTTAGCCATCATAGCCGACATATGCAAGGTCTTTCGGCTTAAAGCATCGGCCACAACATTAGCTTTTCCGGGATGATAGTTCAAACCGAAATCATAATCCTTTAATAATTCTAACCACCTTCGTTGCCTCATATTCAACTCTTTCTGATCAAAAGGGTACTTCAAACTCTTATGGTCACTAAACACTTCAAATCTAGAACCATAAAGATAATGCCTCCAAATTTTCAACACAAAGACCACTGCAGCCAACTCTAGATCATGCGTAGGATAATTATTTTCATGAGTTCTCAACTACCTAGACGCATAAGCAACCACTTTACCATTCTGCATAAGCACACCACCTAACCCCATCAGACAAGCATCACAGTACACAACAAAAGGCTCTCCCGAATTAGGAAAAGTCAAAACTGGAGCCGACGTCAACCTCTTCTTCAACTCATTGAAACTTTCTTCGCATCGAATATCCCACACAAAAGCTTTTCCCTTGCAAGTCAATCTTGTCAACGGAAGTGCCAATTTAGAAAATCCCTCGATAAACCGTCTATAGTAACCGGCTAAACCCAAGAAGCTTCTAATCTCAGTAGCTGATTTCGGAGCTTCCCATTGTAACACAGCATCAACTTTAGAAGGATCCACGACAATACCATGACCAGAAATGACATGACCAAGGAAACTAAATTCATGCAACCAGAATTCACACTTAGAGAACTTGGCATACAACTGCTTCTCTTTCAGAACTTGCAACACAATTCTCAGATGCTTTTCATGCTCTTCTTCAGATTTAGAGTAAATCAGAATGTCATCAATGAATACCACTACAAACTGATCCAAGTAAGTATGAAAAATACGGTTCATGTACTTCATGAATACTCCCGGCGCATTAGTAACACCGAAGGGCATCACCGAATACTCGTAGTGTCCATACCGAGTCCTGAATGCGGTCTTCTGAATATCATCTTCTTTTACTCTAATCTGGTGATATCTGGACCTCAAATCAATTTTAGAAAACACATTATCACCCACCAATTGATCCATCAAGTCATCAATTCTTGGAAGTGGATACTTGTTCTTTATCGTCACTTTATTCAACTGCCGACAATCAACACAAAGTCTCATACTCCCATCTTTCTTCTTTACTAACAACACGGGCGCTCCCCACGGAGATACACTTGGTCTTACAAACTTTTTCTCAAGCAACTCTTCTAATTGCTTCTTCAATTCAGACAACTCATATGCAGACATCCTGTACGGTGCCATAGAAACAGGTCTGGTACCAGGTACAAGATCAATCGCAAACTCAACTTCTCTTTCTGGAGGTACATCAGGAATTTCATCAAGAAACACATCAGGAAATTCTCGCACCACCTTTAACTCGTAAATTCTAACTTGATTCTCAAAAGACAATGATGCCATCAACGAGAACATTTGTGCTTCGTCTTGCATCAATTGCCTCAACTGCTTACCAGTCAACAAACCAACTCCTTCTTCTTCAGGAGAAGAAAATCTCAAGGACTTGTTAAAACAGTTGATATGAACATAGTTATACTCTAATCAATTCATACCCAAGATCATATCTAATCCACTCAACGGCAAACAAATCAAGTCAACAAAAAAGTCTTTGTCGAAGATCGACAAAGGACACTTTGAACACATCAGAGAAGTAGTCACCGATCCCTTAGCTGGAAGATCGACAACCATCTCTCCATTCATGGAAGACAACATAAGACCCAATCTTTCAACACAATCAGAAGCAATAAAACAATGAGTAGCACCAGTATCAATAATAGTGATTAAAGGAGTACTATTAATGAAACATATAACTCTGATGAGTCGGTCTCCACTAGCTGTAGGAGTCCCGGCTAAAGCAAACACCTTTCCACCGGATTGTGCCTTCTTCTTTGGACACTGGCTACCAATGTGTCCCTCTTCGCCACACGTGAAACATACCATGTCCTTATGCTTGCAATCAGACATTGCATGTCCCATCTTACCACATCTGAAACACTTCCTCGCATCAGCAGTACAAGCATTGCTCATATGACCAGGTTGACCACACTTAAAGCATACAATCCTAGCAGGAGCATCTCCCCCACTAGACCTCTGACCATGAGTAACTCTTTGTTTCCCTTTACCAGCATCATATGGTTTCCGACGACTTTGTTGATTCTTACCCCTTCTATCACTAACCATCTTGTGATGAGCATTACTATCTTCCTCAAAGATCCTACAACTGTCAACCAAATCAGAAAACAAACGGATCTTTTGGTACCCAACAACCTTCTTGATCTCCAAGCGTAACCCATTCTGAAACTTGATGCACTTAGAAAATTTAGCACCTTCGCCATCAAAGTGAGGATAGAACTTAATCAACTCAGTGAACTTGGCAGCATACTTGGTCACAGACTTGTTCCTTTGCGTCAACTCTAGGAATTCTATCTCTTTCTTACCCCGAACATCTTCAGGATAATACTTCCTCAGAAATTCCCTACGGAAGACATTCCAAGTGACTTCCTCACCTGAAAACTCCAACCTAGCAAGCGTCTCCAACCACCAATCATCAGCTTCCTTAGCCAGCATATGAGTTCCATATCTGACTTTCTGAGCAGGAGTGCAATCCATAACACGGAAGATTCGCTCGAGCTCCTTCAACCAATCAAGAGCACCATCAGGGTCATGCGTACCCTTGAACACCGGCGGATTCTCCCTTTGGAAAGTCGCCAAACTACGAGATCCAGCATTCTCGTCAACAATCGGTTGGTTCTGCATAGCCTGAGCCATCGCTTCCAAAGCAGCAGCTATCGCAGCATCATTCCTTCCAGCCATAGAGTCACTACAACACAAAAACAATCAGCACAAACAACAATACACGATTGTTAGACTACACTAAGACTCGACACTTGGCCGGACAAGACCGACCTGCTCTGATACCACTAATGTAAGACCCCAAATCTACCCCAAGCATTTATGCGGAAAATATCAGAGTATAAAAATTCTTAACAGAATCAGGATGTCACACATTCAACATAAACATAAACCTGTCATGCTTTTTAAACTAATACATAACACTATCAGGATTGGAGTGAACAAAACTCATAACATATATCTCAACTTCTGAATAACATAGTATTCGTAGCATAACTCAAACTTAGGTTCAACATGCAACAGATTCACAATGATTCAACAATTAAGACATAGCATCTTTTGAATCATAAAAAGCAACAATACAAACAACTCCTCAAATACATCATAAGGTTCAATAAACAAATAACGACATCAAACAAGTGTTCATTTCTCCCCGAGTGCTACATATCAGAGCAACGACACCCAAAACTCGACTATAAGCGGAAACAGCTACTCATCTAGATTACCTGCACGTTACCCACGTGGAGGCAACATTCAAACAGGAAGGGTGAGATATCAAACTATATAAATAGGATTATGGCAAATCATATATTAGGTAAGGAATATAAATGAATCACCGTTTCACACAACATCAACACAAACAACACAAAGAACATCATCAAAGAACAATCTTGATATCAACACATCGGCATCTTCAACAAATCAACACATAAGCATCACAATGCATAGACAACAAATTCAACCAACAACAACTACTAATGTCTCGAATGCGACTAAACTATGCATATGCATGTGGTACCATTGGAGTAAAACTCCCAACTTAGAATATTGCCAGTAATTCTGAGGCATAAGGCAAAGCCTTCAACACGGTCACATATCAACATCACACCGTTCAACTTTATGTTATGCTATGCTATGCGGATACATACAACGACCACAATTCGACAACGAAATAACGACATATCAACAACACAACCACGTTCACATATCAACATCACACCGTTCCATTTTAGCCAAAGGCTCACAACACAACTTATCAATTCATAGCGTTATATATAGAATATTAAAATTTGCTATAATTCACACTATGAGACTACTCAGATTACAATGCACAAAATAATCATATTGGCAATCAAAACATTAATCGCAACAAAAGCATCCAAACGAAATCACAATTTTTGGTTAATTCGCAATATATCAACAAACCAAGTAAGCCAAAACAACTTCCAATTAACATTTAACTAAATTAGATATCATGTTAAAGAAATGAGACAAGCACATGGAAGCCCATAAGTTTTCCTAATTTTACATCCACACTTAAAACTATCCGGGCCCATTGTCTACACACGCTTCGCTTCATGAAAAATAAAATTCAATCCCGCTCGGGATATATTAAGAACCAACTGTGAGTATAGAGTTTTATCTTTGAATTAGGGTTCTACCACAATTATGCTCCGACCAAAATTTGTTTGAATTTCATTATGTTGGTTTTGAAGCATTTGGTTCACCGTGTCTCATTCTCTAAAAAAATATCCCTTGCTATCACACAACTATTTCTTCAACGCCGGATGTGTAGATTCAACTCTATTAGTTGTGTTTCCCAAATATCTAACCCGGTCTGTCCATGCACACACAACTCTCTCTTTCACCTGATCAAAAATAGTATATTCCATGTATGTTAGAAAATTTTGATACTTGACGCACAAGCTTCTGAAATGTATAACATTCTCAACATACAACTCTTCTGTAGAGGAATTTAAAATATTTTCCCATGCATCCATTATATTCTCCACCACAACACTAGATTTTACCATATTTCCATCTTCACCCTTGAAATCTTTGGTGCTAACCGTAGGTTTGAGCTCAGCTCTCACATTTTTGTTATATGATACCGACAAAGCAATGCATAGGATGTAGGAAACACACTACCAACCGTACTCATAAGGGTGTTATCTCGGTCGGTTACAATGACACTAGGCATATTTTGTGGATCATTCAAAAAACTCTTGCATATATTCAACGCCCATGTAAAGTTGTCTTCTTTCTCACATTCGAGAAATACAAATCCAACTGAAAATGTCTTCTCCGTAGAAGTGACATCAACAATTTCTAGAAGCGGAAGCCTATACTTGTTGGTCTTGTACGTTGAATCAATTATAAGGACACTTGTAAATGTGTTGAGCAATTTGATACTTTCTATATATGAGTCCAAAAAATGTCACGAACATTGACTTTATAATCACACACTCTGTATCTTGAAACATAATGGTTATCATCCAAAAGTTTCAAAACTTGTTGCATTTCGGATCTCGGACCTTTGCTCGAAATGTTTCGTTTATAAAGTTCATTGTATACTTGCTTGATATTAGAAACACTTTGTGGCCTTTTCCATTTCAAATCAGCAAATATGTTTCTCGGCGCAACTTTGTTATCGACATTTCTGAAATAATTTCTTTCTCCCCCGGCTTAAGTCGACCTAAAATTGAATGATCTTGTAGCTTGGTGTCCAATGCATGATTATGTTTATCAGAAATGACACTAAACCGCCATGTATCATCCACCCCATATGACCCGCACAATTTAGACGGACATTCACATTTTCTTGATCCGGTGTCATCATGTTTTAACTTCCGAATTTTTGAAACATATTTTCCATCTCTCTCGCATCTCATCGTTACAAATGCTTGCCTTTTACTAGCTTCATTGTCGGACCTTCCAATCACAACGTCAAACTTGAGTTCACTAGCTTCCATTCGGACCCATTCAAGCATATGTTGACGAGCATTGAAAACTTGATCATTTGTAAATTGTTGCCGAACATCTATCTTGACAACTGTCATTTTAACATCGTCCTTCACCTCATCCGACTTAACATCACTATTCACCTTGTCCGAAATAGGTTTGGGAAACATGTCGAGGTGCACCATATTTAAAACAGGCAAAAACAAAAAATATGTTAAGAATTCTATTTCTGTAACAGGCAGTTTCGGAAATGCACTTCTGAAATAATTTAGGTGGATTTCAAAAGTACACTTCTGAAGAAACGCAATTTTTTCATCCATAAATCGGCTCTAATGCAAGGAAATGAAAGACGAACAAAAGAAACTTTAACTTAAATTGCAGCTCATTATGCTCTCTTTGACATGATAAAACACTTGAAATTTGATTTGAAGATGAAAAATAGATTGAGAATGGATGAAGTTTTTTTGGAAGGATTTAGTTATGGGGTGAAATGAGAAGCAAAGTGGTATAAGCTAAATATTTTCGAAAATGCATCTCCGAAAATGTCACCGAAAGATTAAATTTAACATTCAAGTGTAAACAGAGTGTTTTTTTATATGCATTTCTGAAACACCTTAAAATTTGATTTGGAGTGTGCTCAAGAGATACACCTCTAAAATACATTTTAAGGTCAGAGGTGCATTCGGAGATTTATATTCAAAAGGTATCTTAGAATTTTCAGAAATTTTTTTACCCAAAAAAAAAAAAGAAAATGAATTGGGGAGTAGTTATTAACCAAAAAATTACTTTAACCTCGATGGAGTCAAATCAAAATTTCAGAGTCTGAAGAAAAAGGTTTAAACAAGAATGATGACGGTTCCCTTACTTTATTATTGTTGGCTGAGTTCGTTGTTGTCCTTGAATATCTAATTGAGATGGGACCAAACCAAAACACAAAGGCCGTATATAGGTCAGCCTTTTCAGCAAAAACCCAAAGGACCCACCGCCCCATAAGAATGCACCTTGTAGCCCCGGCAACGCGTGCTCCCATTCCACATCCATTTCTGTCCATCTCCACGTCTTTATTGTTTATTATTTTCCTTCTATTCTATAACATTCTTAAACTGAAAGAGAGAGAAGAGCAGCCTCACCACAAGCATGTGATGTGGTCATCTTGGTAAAAGCAAAGCATACATAGAGGATGGATCTAATCTACTACTACTATGTATTATAAATACTTTTCTAAATGCACATATACCCGTATAGGTAAAGCATGCATATTGTTAATTTGTAAACTTATAATCCAAAGGTTGTTGGGCATGGCATAGGCTATATCGGATACTAATTGTAACTTCAATTTCTTAACTTCAAAATTTTTCCTTAATTTACTTTACACGAATTTCATTTATAAATCTTGATTCAATTAATTGAAGTTTGGAATCATGATGTTGGTGAGAAGTTTGACGACAGTTGTTAAGCTATTTCAAGAGTGTGCCTGCAAATACTATAACAATCAAATTAATGAATATTGCAAATGTGAGGTTTAGAGTTTTGAATTATGTGTATCTAATCTCTTTTGTTTATTCCATTTCATAGATGGATTTGTTGGGAATTACAATAATATTTGACTGCACCGAATCATTTTGACGTTGAAGATAAATTATAATGAAAACTAAAATAAATGATAATGAACAAAATTAATCAATTTGTCAAACAATATGAGCAAATTTACACGAGTAAGATGATGACTTATCGGCAAGTGTATCGATAGTATCGAAGTAATAAATAAGATCGTATTCATAGTGACTAGTATTTAACCAGACAAATATTGCGCAGTGTTTAGAAAGTAACAATAGGGTGGGGATGTTTCGAGTTTGCTTGCAAGAAAGTAAAAGTTGTTCTGACAAATATGAAAAAACGGTAAGGTTTTGCGAAGAATCCCTTATTTCTTTCTTGTTGATGTCCAATGCATTACATGAATAAAATGTTGTTATATTTTCACGACGAATTAACAGGTCCACTATACCAAATCCCTCAGTGTATAGCTCACTAATTTCTACTAGAGGTCTTTAATCTCTATTCAACTAGGGTAAGTGGAATCAAACCATAATATAGTGTGTTAATTCTAATATCACTATTAGAGGTCTTCTATCCCTATTCAACCAGCATAAGTACAATAATTACCGTAGTTCAGACACATAGAATAAGGGCCAGTAATCGTTATATGTCTATGATCATATTAACATGGTAATCTCAAATAATACGCATTAAGAAAAAAAGGCAATTAAATATAAATATAACTACGATAATTCATGCAACATCAAATTAGACATATGTCCCAACAGGTTCAAAATAAGCTCATCACACAAAATCTAACCAAAAATTGTTTAGCTACCTACACTGATACAATTAAAATACCAAACAGTTAGATGAAGATTGCATAAGAGAATCCTTGAAGATCTGGCCTCCAAGGATTTACATTATTCTCTAAAAATCCAATTTCGGTACTTAATTTTGTCACTTGTAGTCAAAATTCGCATAACACTTGAAAAGATGCCAAAATTCCCCTTTTAAAACCTTCAGAAACAGTCAAAACGCGTCATAATTTGCCCAGAAAAAGGGACCATCGCGCGTGTCATGAATAGCATCGCGCGCGATGTAGTTTTTCAGCTCTGTCACGCACGTAATGGCGAGCGTGATTTTTCTAACCAAATTTCTCTAAGTCTCTATTTCTTTATAATTGGTCATTTTTGCATGATTTTTTCCATTATTCCTCAAACTTGCTCACCTTTGACTTGTTTTTCTCCGAATCTTTGACAAAATATATGCAATGACAGAGTGTCATCATAAGAATAAAATGAAAGATGAGTACACAAAGAATGTGTTTATCCAATTCGATCAAATTGATTTACTCTGCTAGAGATGCATCTCTTTGATTCACTATACTTCAAAATTTGTTACAATAGATTACAAGATGAATTTCCAGAAAATAATTTCCAAGTTGTCAAGAAAAACCCATATTTTCTAACCAAGTATTTTTCAATCTCTCTAATTCACAATGTATGAATCACAGAAATTCAAAGTGTATAAAAGATTTTCTCAATCCTTGAATATATCCTCAAAGGTCTTCCCATTCTTGAAATAATGAATTCTAATAATCCATCTCATTCTACCTTTAAGTTATTCTCTCTAGAAAGCTACCCAATAACACTTGTATGTTAGTAAACCAAAAAAAGGGGTGAAAACACCTTTTAAATGTTTAACGCGAAATGAATTGTGTTCTCTAAATGCATTGCGTTCCTCCCAAATGCACTGCGTTCTTACAAATGATTTTTTTTATATATTTTTGAGTCAATATCTATAATTCTCCACTTTGACTTTAACATTGAGTGATGTCAATTTACCCGTCATCCATCTTGATCAGTGGCGGATCCAGAATTTTTCTTTGTTGGGGGCTTAAAAAAATAGTCTATATTTTAACTATACAATTTATGAAATTTATAAAATACATAATAAAAATAAATAAAAAATAAATAAATAATAGTTGAGTGAATCTACAAGTAGACACAAAATAATTAATATTAAATAAAAAATTTAAAATTTAAATAGTAGAGAAGCAATAACAAGAAGAAGAGATCAAATAAATGGTTGTTGATACTAAAGTTGGAAGGAAAGTATGACTTATAGTCAAAGAGAATAAAGTTAAGATTTGATTTGATAGAAAAATTAAATTGGAATAAGGAAGAGTTAAAAAGATAAAATGAAATTAATATGAAGGTGTGTGGTGAGTGGAATAAGTATACTTTGATGTGGCTAGTAAATAGATGGGGGCAAAAAAACAAAATAGAACAAAATATAACAGTTAATATAAAGAAAATTTTGGTTTTCTTGTGGGGGCTTGAGCCCCCAATTTGCTTCAAGTGCATCCGCCCCTGATCTTGATGCTCTCTCCAAAACTTGAATCATTAACTAACTTGATCATGTCCAAGTGATTCTTGAACCTTAAACTAGACATTTGCATCAAGTTGCATCCAACCACTATTTTCTACTTAGGTAGTCTCACAAACACACTAGCATGGTTCTTCAATATTGAATGTCTTTTACCATTCAATGTCTTCAATAATTTTTTTCTCATTTTTCTTTCAAATGCATTCCTAAAGGTCTATGGTTTTGATTCTTTCACTTCTTCAACCACATTCAAAGCATAAAAAATAAGCTCAACACAACCATATCTCTAAATTGGTATAATTTCTCTCTTTACCATATCACAAGTCAAATAATAATTAAGAGGCATTGTATGCTTCCCTTCACTAGAACTAGAATCGGGAGTCTTGACTTCCTAATTATCTCTAGTATTCATAAAAGAAACCTCCACTTCAAACTTAGTTTATGCATTATAGTTTCTAGTCATTTCACTCCAGATGTTTACTTTTCATCCCTTTATGGCTCTTTCCAAAAGTAATATACCTTCTTATGATGAATTTTGATCCTCCAGGTTTCACCTTCCATAGCTTGTAACCTATTACACCTTCTGGATAATCAATGAATACACATTTCACAGTCCTTGCTCTAAAGAACTTCATATCTGAAAAAGCCTCCAGTTTGTTGTCAATTCTTCTTTTAGTAACATGTCTTGATCTCAAATCACATAGCTTGTTTTTTTGTCATGAAAGTTTTTACTAGATGATTATGCATGACCAATAACAGTGGAATCATCTAAAATATATAACTCAAACATTTTAGACCCTCTATCCACAATCCATGCATCATGAGAAAATTTCAGCACCTCATATTCAACTCTAGTGCAATATTCTAGTTCATCCAACACACGTATGGACAACAAATTCCGCTTAAGCTCGAGAACATACCTCACATTATATTGAAATAATTAATAGTTATCAAAAAAATTTAAGTCTAATTGTACCAATACCATGAATTTTGCAATCCTTATTATCACCAATTTAAGTGACTTCGCCTTCTTTAATCTCCAAAGTTTCAAAATATTTTTCCTTGACACATTTGCTAAAATCATTCTGAGTCTATGATACGATTCTTCTTTGTCTCTAAATTTGACAATGTTAGTACACCAACACTCTCATAACCATCCTCGTCCGAGGCAACTGCAATCTAACCAATATCTTCATTTCCCCTTCTCTCGCAAATACGCTTCTTGAATTGGCCCATTTTATGAAGAAAAAAACATTTTAACCTTGACTTATCAAAACCCCTGTATTTGGACTTCCATATACTCTTACTTTATCCTCTTGAGAAACTCATGCATTCACAAATATCATTAACCTTCAAATCTTTAATCATTGCAAGCTCCTTGAATCTGACAGTTGTTTGAACTTCATCCAAGGTGCTAGTATTTCCTTATGATACGAGAAAAACATCCTTGAAATGCTCAAATGATATGGATAATGACCTAAATGAGAGTATATCCTTGTTCTAATCATCAATCTTTCTTCAATATTCTCCAAGTCATTAATGATCTTGCAAAATTCTTTCAATTTCCTCCCAAGTTTCAGACACAATCTCCAAGCCATAGACTTATTCATATACAATGATTCAAGATTGGACCACATCAAAGGCTAAATCTTCCTCCTAGCAACCTTACTTAAAACTTTATCTCCAAGGTACAATATAATGAAACTTTTGGACTTATCCACCTTCTCGGTTTTCTTTTCTTGTGTTAGTGTGCGGACATCAATGTCTCAATCTTCAATGCTTCTAGACACCTTTTATGAGTAAAGATTGCTTGCATCATCAATTTCCACAACCTAAAATCTATCTCCAAAAAACTTCATGATATCTCATTTAAAATTCATGGTGCTTCACTTGTAAATTAAACTCATTAACCCCATTGTGGATGTCACTTGTTATGAAATACAATAATATTTGACCGCACCAAAATCTTTTGATGTGTGGGACAAAGAACAATGACAATTAAATTAAATGGTCTAAATTAAAGAAAAATTAATCAATCTTCCAAATAGTGTAAAGAAATTCACACGAGCAACAATAAAATAATATATGAGTATACAAAAAATTTGATTACCTAGTTCGATCAAACCAAGTGACTTTGGGGGAGAGGACACCTATCTAATTTACTATACTTCAATAGTTGTTATAAGATATTACAAGGTGAGTTACGATAAAATATTCTTCCAACTTTCCAAGAACAATCACATTTTCTACCCAAATATTTCTTAATCTTTCCAGCTATCAACATATGAACACAAACCGAAGGTCTTTAGAAGTGTTTTTTAATCTTTTTAGACATCTCCAAAGTTCTTCCACTTCTTATAACAATTACTCATAAGAATCTCTTTAAAATTATCTAACAAAAGGCCGAAATACCTTGAACTCCATATAAATGCATTAAAAACTTATGTGGATAGTTTTGACATTTTGTAAGATATGTTTTCAAAAACTACTAGTTAACATTTTACTTATGGTTGTTTTATATAGTTAATGATATAGACAAATCTTTATCCTCAAGAGCTAATGATATAGATAATTAAAGATCCACTAACCTTCTTGTGCAATATCTAGTACTAGGGTTGTAATTGCAAAAACTTTGACAATCAAGTTAATGACGATCGTAAATTTAAGGTTTAAATTTAGAATAATGTGTACCTGAATCTGAACTATTTTTTCCGATTTTATAGTTGTATTTTAAGATTTAGTTGCGCTCTAGAATCTTCCTCAATGAAACTTGTCTGAAGGACAAATGTTATTGGATCCAGATGGTTTGCCAATCGATTCTGATCACAAGTTTTAGAGTCTTCTTTGGAGACAGTTAGTTCAACTGGTAGATGGTAGGGGATTAATTTACCCTTATTTTCTAATGGACTTGATACCATGCGGATTGAGCCTTAGTCATCTGAAATAATTAATGTTACCGATTTGATAAGATAAGATATAAAGATGTATTTATAAGTGGACTCAATTATTCTCATAAAAATAAGTTTTATAAATATATTTGAGATCCGTTGAACCGCCTAACTATTAAACTACAAACTTATCGTAGTAAAAGAGATAAGATTTGAATAACTCTTAATAGGGAGAGACAATTATGATCTTTCATATCAATTTTCTAATAAAATTGAATTAAGCCAACCCAAATTCTAATATTTAAATATGATCCAAGCATCACCATTGCTTGTAAATTAAATGGATGATGATGTACAAATGGAGGAGCTAGCACCCATGTGGCCAGTTAACACATACAATCATTGAGTTATATCTTCCTAGATTAATGCTGAAAACCCCATCAAACAGCATATTGTACCCATTTCCACACAGTACCCGTACGAACTATCCATATACTATTTACTCCATAAATGTCAAGAGAATCAAACAAAACAACTCATCATGAGATAAGCCCATCATTTTTTGCCCCCCTTTTTTATTTTCATTATATATTTAAAAACCAAAAACCTAATGTTACATTTGAATATTAAAATCCTAAAGCCAGTTATACTAGATTGAACAACGTTACCAAAAAAAAAAACAAATACTAGATTGAACAATTACATTAGATACCATTTATTGTACGGTCAAGATCTATCTGTCGGCGATTTAAGCTTCTTCACATAGACATAACCTTCAATAATTCAAAATATAAAAACAATTTTTTTCTATTATTATTTATACAAATTTGAGGTGCATGCGATTCACCTCAACAAGCTATGCTGTTATGTTGATTATTTGTCTTGAAAAACCAATACCTTGTGATCCTCAAAAAAGTTATAATAATAATATAAATTTTAGTAGTATAGTATAGTGCTAATAATGCGTGTATTTATTTATATATTTATTTCCCTATCTTTACTGTTACTACTAATTTAATATATCTACATTGCTGGACCTGTCTTAGGCATCTCTTCCACAAAACTTGAATCACATTGGTCAAGTCACTGAGATTTGTTTCGCATGCTTTCTAACTTGTAACCACTCATGCAATATACCACTTCGTTTTCTGTGTCTTTAAAGGGAAAAAGAATCTTGAAATTCTATAAACAGTTCTCTTCTGTTTGATCTCCAACAGTATATAATAGCCAGAGCTTGATAGGGAATTTGAGAGCATATTTATCTGAGTTTTCATCAAATTTAACAAAGGTTGTCCCTCAAGTTTCTTGCCTTTTCTTCAGCAGAAAATTGTTATATTCTTGAACTTTGCCAGGTTAGAAACTATATTTCATTTCTTTAGTTTTTTATCGAAGATGTGTCTGGTGTCTGATGTTTGTGTCTGGTGTTTGATGTTTGTGTCTCTGTTAGTGCTTCATAGATCGAAGATGATATGTAATATGAGTTTATATCATGTTATTTGTATGATGAAAGTGTGTTATTTCATGCATGAGGAATATGCTTTGTGATTATGCAATGTCAATGCCTAGAATCTAGAAAATTATAGAGAACTATTTCATAAAACACTCTTTCCATTAAAAACTATAATGATAATGATGATTCTTCTTCAAGCATTCTTATTTTTCAATTATATGAAAAGAAGAGAATAATGTTACCTTGTGATCATGTATTCAAATATTTCAATAATTGAAAATATATGGTTAAAAAATGACATCACATTTGTGTGTGTGTGTATAAGAGAAGTTATTATTATTATTTATTATTATGGTAGGAAAAAATGAACAGGTAAAGTTGTCGGGAGATATTTTTTATTTTTGTGATGAGTTTAATTCAAATGTGGTCCAAAGTATTGGAAGGAGACAAACTATACTAAAAGGAAGTAGATGCCATCATTTTGTGCCAATGTTTTAAGAATCAGTTGGACCATTAATATTCATGTGCTTGCTTTCATAGAATCATTCTATTTTCTATATAAACAACTTTTCATCAATCACCTCTATTCTCTTAGAATTTTCCTCATTTAAGGTTGAATATGTATGAAGGTGAACTTGTGACAAAGAAGAAGGTAAATAGATCCTTAATGGAGAAGCTTGTTAGGTCTTGTGACAAAGAGTATATGAGAATGGCTATGTTAAAGCATGAAGAAACTTTCAAACAACAGGTACTTAGATTATTATTTCTATTTCAATTCGTAGTTCAGAGATTTTGATGTCTGGTGACTAATATTGAAGTCGCATCAGTTGTCACTGATTTAACTTCAATCATAGTCACAGACTAATGTAGACATCAGAGTTTGTTTGATGTTGCGAGCTAGATTGTGTATGGAATTTTTTTTCAAACACGTGTCATACGAGTGTAATGAGAGTTTTCTTTTAGGTATATGAACTTCATCGATTGTATCGAATACAAAAGATAATGATGCAAAATATGGAGGCTAGACGAGGCGTTGAAGTGAAAGAACAAGAATGGTACTTTCGAAACGCGATTAGCTTAACTCAAAATGCTAATCATCATAAAGATGCACAAGAAAAAAGGACTCAAATCAAATTTGATCTCGAAAGGCCAGCAGAGGAGCACATTGCGGAATCAGATGACGACGAGGGGATAGAGATCATCGATGAGACGGAGATTGAGTTGACATTAGGCCCGTCGCGATATAACCGTAGCAAGAAAGGTGAGACACCAATCACTTCAGATTCAGGACATAGCTTATCTTCATCTTCAACTGGATCAAGTGGCATACACAAGATAAGAAGATATACACATCAAAAAAGAGAAGAATCAAATGGAATCATTAGGAACAGCTTTGGTCTTGAAGAACAATTGAGACAACAAGAGAGACTAAAACAATCACCTTGGTTTTTTCAAGTGATGAATCTAAACATGACATAAGAAAAAGAAAACATGTTAATGTTAATGTCAATGTGATATATTTAAATTTTCTAGCTAACTTTTGTGAATGATGTTAGTGTTGTGTGGAGTGTTGTGTGATCAATTGTTATCAAGTTATGGTGGGGTTTGATATGTCACGCATTAAGACCACTATTTTACTTTGCACAGATCCATTACTATTCACATGTCACATGTCACATGTCACATGTCACATGCCACTCATGTTTGTTTGGTCCACAAGGTTCTCACATTCCATGACAGTAATATGTAGAGTTTATTAAATTCTAACTGTTTAGAGACTATGGAAGAAGTTATTTACAGTTAGTATTTGGATATCTTATAACATTATGTAAGTTTCTTTTAGTTAATTATAACTTGTTGAATGTTGATAGATTATTTTAGACTTTCTTTTTCTGTGTGGTGAATATGTCTTTAAATATGAGGTTTTTAGTTTTTAAAGGTGATAATTCGAATCATATTTATATAGTTTTAATGTTGATTTGAATCAAGATATAATAATCAAACCAACTTTTAAAGTAATTCGAGTCATGTCTGTTTTTTTCATATAAAATCAAAGTGTAATAGTCGTGACACCAACAAAGAGAGAAGAAATCAGTGAGGAAGATTAGAAATTTTATGTGGAGAATTTTTTTTTGTGAGTGTACTTGTTAAAAGTACAATCCGTGACAACTCCTAATGATTAATGGTTGTCAAATACTTATAGAGTTCGTTGTAAGGTTTAGAGTTAATTCTCGTAGGGAATGAGAAGCTCTGTATATGAGGTAGTTGTGTAAAAATGAGATTGGATGCTTCTTAACTTCATGATTGAGGTATTTATAGGAGTTTTTGTTCTGGATCCCAGACCCCTAGGAAGTAGCAATCCCTCCCAAGAGAATGTGGGAGTGGACAGTTAATCTCATGTTGTTCAAGAAAGCGTGATTAACTTTCCCCTGACGTATGCTTCAGACGAGTTGTCCAGGAAGTGGGTGACATATTTGAGGATGGGGTATCACATCCAGTAAATGGGAAATCAATCTAGTAAATGGACGATCAGAACACGGTGTGGGCCAGATGCTACATCAATTTCCTCCCGCGTCCTTATGCTTTAGACGAGTCGTCCAGGAAGTGGGTGACATATTTGAGGATGAGGTGTCACATCCAATAAATGAGAGATCAATCTAGGAAATGGTCCTTCATAAATATACCAATACACAGTCCTTCAAGCATGAGATCTTGAAAAAGACAAGTGATTAGTCTTATTTTCCTCTCCTTATCTAGATGAGCCCCTACGAGATACTTGGGGTGAGTCTCTTCTATATAGGTGAGTTCATCTTGTATGAGGTGAGTCCCTATTTTATTAGGTCAGTCTCTCATATATTAGGCGATCCCTCGTGTATTAGGTTAGTCCATCCTGTATGAGGTGAATTTAGGATACATATGCAGGTGTCAATGAGGTGAATCACACAACACTCAGTTGAAGAAAATTAAACTTCATCTAGTTGTGGTAAGCATGTGTTGCATTGAATACGATCGATGATTAATTTTCCCAGAAAGCCAAATCCGGCCTTACTCCTTACGCATGTCTTTAACATGGAGAATATTTTCCATTTATTGAAACAATTGAGGTGCCCAGTGAGCGGTAGTAGGTTTCCCCTAAATTGGACTTCCCCGCCCTATAAAAGATTTCAACTTTCCTCATTTAATCCTTTCTACATTCCTTCTTAACTTCCATCCATTTTGTTAAGAGTTATTATATGCGCAAAGTGCATTCATTTCGCAAGTTCTTGACCATGATTGCACGTATCATTTTATTCTTCATTTGCACATTCTATCCTTAACGGTAATTGTAACACTCTAATTTCTCCAACGTAATTTATAAATAAAAACCAGAGTATATTAAAACAACGACGTAATTAGGATGCTACATCCAACTTCAACTAGCTCATACAATAGGATATGTAACACATATGGTATTTAAAATAATAGAATCATAATACAAGTCTGAATTTCAATTATTTTATTTGCAGCAGAAAAGACATTAACCAATCGAATAGTTTCAAATTCTCAACATGAATTATAACAAAAGTAATCATAAAAGGAATCATCAAACATCGAATATTCACATAATAATCTCCACCAAACATAAATTAAAAATAAGTGTTCTCCCCCGGTGTTACATATCAGAGCAGACACCGACTCAACAAAACATAAAGAAGAGCAACCTCTTCCACTCACTTCCATGCCTCTACTGTGAATTATCTGCATGATGCCCATGAAAAAGCAACATTCGAACAGAAGGGGTGAGAATTCACAATCATATAATAAAATTGCATAATAATATGTAAGCGTATAAATATCACATACATGATCACCAATCAACAGTCCTCACTCCACAAAATTAAATTATTATCACATGACATATATGCAAATGCAATGTGTTAGTACCATGATTTTAGGATTGGAATTTTTTTTTGTTAAAACTTGGTTTACAACAAGATGTTGGGGAAGATGTCCTAACATGTTGGTCATAATCATTGAAGATAGAAGTTTGACAAATGTTGTGACATATTGTACTAGAACATCAGTGCAGGCTATTTTAATTCTTGACAGATTTAAATAGATTTTGTGAGATTCCTTTTGGACACGTCTCACTTATTTTTGCAGCCTAAAAAGATTTAATCTGGAAAAAGTAATTTTATCTCCAACTATACATAAGTTTCTAAAATTGGATATTGAGACAATTTAGGAAACTTAATGTTTTGTTCTATGATTTAAGGAGATTTTTCTGCATAATTGGCGCAGCTCTTAGCTTGTGGATCAAGGAATATCTGAGTGAAGATTTTGAAGCTCATGGACTCCTGAGTAGTCATTAAATATAAACCTAAATCTAGTGTAATCAAGCTTTCCCAATTTATAAAATTAGGGGAAGTTTAGAAGTCTTAGGTTTTGAGAGTCTCTTGTGTTTTTTAAGTCACCCATGAATCTTTTGATACAATTAGGTAGACTGGTTGTTACTTGACTGTTTGTCAAGTTATTGTTCTCACTCATGAGCTTTTAAGCAAGGAGTTTAGTATTGTTATTAGTTTAAGCTTTTAAGAAAAACTAAGTATTTTGTATTGGAAGTGCAATCTTCAGTTTGGTTATTTTGATACATTCATTGGGATTGAGACTATTTTATCACTGAGGTTATTAATTGTAGGAAGTGAGAGGGGGATCTCATATCTAGAGGATTCTAGGTAGAATTTTCACAAGGTAGGGATTAGGCAAGAAGTTGTAAACTGAGACTCTTTAGGCTTTGAACTAGTACTATCTTAGTGAATTTCCTTCCTGGCTTGGTAGCCCCCAGAGTAGGTGACGTTGCACCAAAATAGGTTAATAATTGACTATGTGATTTACCATTCTGGAATTTGTTTATGCATATTATATATTCTAGTTTATTGTGTTCTATCACTCAGCAGACGTTGTAACATCTGTCTTGATATAATGTTATAATGTTGGGACATCGGTACTGACATGTTTTAAAAGTGTCAGAATTTCAATTGGCATCAGAGCAGGCACTTTGTTCTGTTTATTTCGGTGAGCTCGAGGGAGATAATATTCTGGTATTATATGTCTTTGGGAAATCTAGAATGATAGAATTCTAGAAATCAATGGACAATAGAATCTTGAAGGTTGTTAGGATGGGGGAATCTTAGTGCTAAGGATATTTAAGGGAAGAGTATGAATTGGCTCTTTGTAACTCTGAAGCTGTTAATTCCGTAATCAATGATGTTGATAAGCATTTGTTAATAATGGTTATCACATGTGTTGTGGCCAAAGATACTTGGGAAATTCTCAAGTCCACTCATAAAGGCACATCTAGGTGTTTTGGTAGAAAAGAGTTCAAACAAAAGGCTGCTCAATATGAAGATACTTAGATTTCTACCCAAGAGATTTGCCATGAAATTGACAATCATTGAAGAAGCTCAAGATATCAACAACATGAGAGTGGTGAACTTTTTGGGCCACTTTAATATTTCTTTGAGCTTCTCTAAAATGACAATTCTAAATAAAAGAGCAAAAGCATGGATTTGGTCTCCAACTCTACATGAGTTTGCAACATGATTTTTTATGAAGGTTTATTTAATGCTATTATGCATTTCAATCAAGTTATGGGAAAGTGGATAAAAGGTCAAGGCCAAATGTCAAGAACATCAGTCATGACATCAGCAAGATCTTTGATGATCAAAGAAAAGCTGGATCTAAAGTAAAAGCACCCAGCACAATATATGTGGAGGCTTTGGACTTACTATGGCAAAATGCCCTATCTACTTCAAGAAACAACTGAAAGGGCTTTCTAATTCTTGATCTGATCAGGATAGTGATCCTGATGTTGTACCTGTCAAGACAAGAAGGTGAGCGTCTGATGTAGACTCTTACAATGAAAAAATAACTCATGATGAGATAACTGCTTCTTACAAGGAACTGTGGTTAAAAAATGGAGAAGTCTATCAGCAGAGAGCATATAAAAAGGTAACTTTTTTCTCAACTACAGACTGAAAATGAAGATTGTTTGTATACTATCTTTAACCTGCAGGATGAGTTAACCTTTGTCTTTGACCTCCAAACTTTAAATCATGGTCAAGTTTGTGAGGAGGGTGACAATTGGTTCTAGTATGCTTAAGATATTCTTCAAGATTGGAAGATGATTGGAAACCTAAAAGGGATAGGATTTGATTTTCATGGATTTAACAAGTAAGGAAAGTCTTAAATTTGTTTCCATTCAAAGGTTGTTAAATCCATGGTCAAGTTTGTGAGGAGGGTGACAATTGGTTCTAGTATGCTCAATGATGTCAAACAAAATGTCTCAACATCGTGCCAGACATTAGAATTCTCAAGCTAATGGCAGGGGATTGCACTGGAAATGTCACTTATGTGGTAAAAGATAAGCATATCAGGCCATTTTGTTTCAAGTTGTATGGCTATCCAAAGGTACAATTCAACCTAAAGTTGACCAAACATTGGATAAAACTCAAGGAAAGTGCTAATTATCTTATTACTCATGTTACTCTTAGAGTTTTTTTTTTGCAAAAGAAGATTGGTATATCTTCTTTGACACTGGTTATTCCAGACACATGACTGGAGTAAAGGAGTTCTGGTGAACTTTAAGTATCACTTCATCTTCCATGTCACTTTGGTGATAATGCCAAAAGTGAAGTTAAAGGAATTGAGAAACAGGATCGAACAACATTTTCTAGTCTTGATGAGTTTCTTCTTACTAAAGGACTAGTGACTAGTGTAATAAACATAAGTCAATTGTGTGACCAAGGTCTGAAGACAAGTTTCATTAAGGAAGAATGTATGGTCACTAATGATATGGATGAAGTCTAATAAGGGAGTCAAGGCCAAAAACAATTATTATTTGTGTGGTACCACAAGAAAACACTTGCTCATTCGCATACTTAATGATCAAAGGAAGTTAAAGTCCAGATGTCACACCAGAAGTGGTAACATCAGTCTAATGGAAAAGTTCTAGGACTTCCTATTATGGGACTAATGAGGTCAATATAAGGTGGAAGTCTTGGCAAACAAAGGCTGGTCTATAAGGTTGTTGATGATTTTTCTAAAATAACTTGGATGATCTATTGCAAAGAAAAATCAAGATCCTTATCAACTCCTTCAAAGATACCAAAGAGATGTTTCTGATTTACTTTGCTGATAACATAATTTATGTGTACTTCAGAACCAAATTCAATAGTTCAATCATTGAGAAAGGGACTGATGTCCAAGCAGATGTTGGAACATCATCTAAATAGATTGGCCCTCCAAAAGTTAGACTGATTCTAAAGAGCTAGCAGTAACTGAATCATATAACTCTCAAGTCAACAATGTTTTCTCAAGAGCTCAACTATTTTATACAAGGAAATTCAATATTTGAAGTTTGTATCACCTATTGTTTCAAAGGTAAAATATCTAATTATGGTGAATTTAGGATTAAAATTATTGGCCAAGTCTGATAGAGATAAGCAATGAGCTAATCATGATATTTCACAAAGGCTAAGTATTATGCTGAAGGAAGTTGTTGCCCTCAACTATTTTGGATGCTAAATAAATACAATGTCTAAGAGAATGTTGTGACATTGTACTATGGAAAAATGGTTTAAGTCCAGATACTCAAGGATATCAGTTTGCTTAGTAGGACAAAGATCATTAATACTAGTCATATCCTTGTCAGGGGTTTTGCTACAGGAAATAGTGTTTCTCCTAAGCTTGGGACTTCTGAGAATGTACTAGGAGATATAATTTTGAATCTTCGAAGACTATCTATTTTGATAGTTTTGAGGGGTGATTTGGGAATTTTGTACTGTTGAAGAATCATAGCAATTATTGACTAGAAGGCTTGCCAACAACAATTCTTCCTTCTTCATCTAGTGATGCGTGCAATTTCAAAGAAATATTTTCAATGACATAGATAAAGTCATTTCAAATGGTGTAACATTTTTAGTAGTCAAAGCTTGGAAAGAGAGAAAGAAGAACACGAGAGTGTCTTTCTCCTATGATGAGTGGTGCACTGTTAATAAGAATGATTTAACGTCTTTCAATCACTCTGTCATTGACTAATTTGTCTTTACAAGCAAGGTAATGTTACAAACAAGGTTGTTCCTCCTATCAAGCTGCATTTCAACATGAGCAAATATACCAAAATGCTGAGAATAAAAAGGTCCGTCAGTTGGAAGCCAAGAAGGATAAGAGTACTGATCTAGAGAAGATTGAATCCAATGTTGGAACATCTACTGGAGCATTAGTGACAGGGAAGAAATCCGTGTCAAAGATGAAGTCTTCCAAGAAAAATCATGATTATGACTCTGATTCAGATGCTGATGAAAATTGGGTCAACTTCAAGGACTCGGGTGGAAGGATTGGATAGTTGTTTTTTATGTCAAAATAAAATGTTGTTTTTGTTTGTTTCCATTTCTAGTGTGTTTCCAGTGTCTTTGTACATTCACTTTATTTTGTCAATTTTTGGCTAAAAATGGGAGTAAAGTGTTAGAAATTGTTAGTAGTATTAGTCTTTTTATTTGTCTTTTATAGGAGTAAAGAGTGTTGCATGTCACAGGTCTTGACATGTTAATAAAAAATGGGACCATTCTACTATTTAGAATAGAGTAGTCTAGTGTGGTTTCTTGTTGTATGCAACTATTTAAAGGGGAGCATGATAGTCTGTCATGCTTAATGGTGTTGTTGCTGCTACTGCTGTTGTTTTTTCTGCTACTATTGATGTGTGCATGATGTCTTACCAGATGTTCTAACATCCTGCTTGTCGAGGTTTGTGGAGAATATTGGCTACTGTGCTCTGAGTTATGTGTGAGGCTTATGTTGCTGCCTCTGTTGTGTGATTTTGGATATCGTAGGTTGAATTCTCTTGAGATTTGGGTTTTTCCCTTGAGGGGGAGAAATGGTTGGTTGATTTTCTTGTGCTTTTGGTTTTCTCTATGAGGAGGAGAATTGTTTTGTGTGATAGGTAGTTGTACATGTCTGATCCGTAACTGCATCTGATCTGTAACTATATTGTAGTTCTGATATATTTATATGATTGTAGGTTGTACAAATTTTACATGTTTTCATGTAACTTGTGTTTTTGTTTGTGGTTTTATTCCTATCTCCAGGTTTATTATGCAAAAGGTTGTTTTAGTCAAAATTTGCCAAAGGGGGAGATTGTTAGTAGCATGGTTTTAGGATTGGCAACATTTTTTCTAAAACATGGTTCACATCAAGATGTTGGGGAAGATGTCCTAACATGTTGGTCAGGATCATTGAAGACATATGTTCTAACAGATGTTCTGATAGATGTTGTGACAAGATGTACCAGAACATCAGTACAGACTATTTTAATTTTTGACAGATTTAAATTGATTGTGAGATTCCTTTTGGATATGTCTAACTTATTTTCGCAGATCAAGAAGATTTAATCTGGAACAAGTGATTTGATATCCAACTGTACATAAGTTTCTAAAATTGGATATTGAGACAATTTAGGAAACAATGTTTTGTTCCAAGATTTAAGGAGATTTTTCTGCTTAATTGGTGCAGCTCTCATCACTTCTCTACTACCAATTACAAAGAATGATTCTACACACTTCTCTGTTGCCAAATACAAAACACTAATGCAATATATACTAAATCCATATTGGGCCAAGTAGATAAAGTCCAACTTAAAACGCAAAAACAAATTAATAACGAATACTGAATGTGCAATTATACTTATAAGATGTTTAAAAAATACAATATGTTGGTTACAAGCCTTAAAAGCTAATAGAAAATGTAATTTTTAAGGTCTAAAGTAAAATATTTGAACCATCTTATATTTGAGTAGATCTCTTGTTAAAAAGATTTTGGTTATTATTATAAGTAACTAGTTTTAGATTTATTAGATAAATGAATGCAAAAAGAATTTACTTTCTAATAATGTTGTTGCCTTACTTCCCTTAACTAACTAAGTAGGTAAACCATTTATTTTCCACACATCACTCACAAATCACATAGTTACTAGCCAACAAGAAGTTAAACAACTAATGCTTGTCTGCTATCACATGAACATAAGATTCTCTACCAAATATTTAAGCTAGGTGTGTCCCAATATATGTAGTATTAAATTACTACATTTCATATCCTTAGTATATGCATGAATTTAAACCAACCCATGATCACTTTCTTTCTCTCTTTTTTCTGTTATTAGACTTGGACATTATTAATACGGACAATGCTAGTCTGTCACTTGAAGTATAATCACATTTTCTACAAGCTTTTTATCCTAAAGCACTCAATAATTTAAAACATACCCCATTAACTATGTTTTCTTTACATTACACCAATAATCTTTGATTTCATATAGAATTTTAAATATTTCAATTTTGAGAGAAAAGCTATGTGTCTATGACACTTTTATATTTGAGAAAATTCAATGAAAATCTTCGATGACACTGACACATGTCAAACAACATATACGTCTTTAATTCGAAATAAAATCAGGAAGACTAGTCTTTTTTACATGGCCTTCAAAATAAAGACAATGCATAAATCACATTACAGCCAACGTCATGTTTTGAATACAAAATGTAGACTATTATATCACACACAATATTAAGATATGGAGTAGCGTCGAACCTTGTCTTGCTTTATGCGATCTTTGGGCGGTGTTTGGACAGGATCAGCGCGTGAAAAAGGAGAAAGACGGCCGAGTTTTCTGGACACTGAGTTTAGGAATGATTTTCTATGCAAAGGAGGCTTATCAGCTGAAGGTGAAGAAGCATTTAATAAAGGAGTACCAGCACTAACACCATATTCAACTGTACATTTTTCAATCTCTTTTATTTTCATTTTAAGTTTCGTTATCTCTAATTTCAGATCTTCATTTTCTCTTCTTAATTTGGAAACCTCATTCGAAGCAGGATAAAGCTCAGATGAGTATACATTCCTCTTGTCAGGCGTCGAAGGAGAATCCGAACCTACGCTGCCAGTGCCATCCATATTGTCGCGGAGACGCTGCTGTTCATAGTAGAGAACTTGAGCCACATTTTGAGCAGGAAGCCTGTTGTTTTGTGCAGCGTGTGCACGTGCCTCTCGCGATAGCTTCTGACAGTCCATCATGCTGCAAACTTTCTTTCTGTCCGCGTCGCTTAGAAATGGATGAGCCTGATAATTTTGAATTCTAACTTTATCAACACTGGTTTGTATTGAGAATTTTTTGTGTTTGAAAATGTACCATATTAGTATAGAAATGTACCTTAAGATAGATGTCTATGGCTCTATACATTCCATCTTCTACTGTTCTTGATTTTTCAGGCATTAACTCGGCAAGACATATGAACTTTGAAACCGATAAATTTCTATCAGTAGCGATTTCAGCAAGATAACTCTCGAATAGCTTGCCAACCTTAATAACATCCCTTTGTGGAGAAGAATAATATTCATCTTGTTCATTATATCCTGAATGATTATCAAGATCAGATTCAAGGTAACTCATCATGATTCTTTGCACTGTATCTATATCAAACGAGGTTTCGCCGCTATAAGAAGGAATAAGAAGATCATCCAAAACAGCTTGTCCTAACTGCATGGCTATTCTTCTCTCCAAATCAAACCTGCAAGCAACAGTTGTCTCAAGATATATTGCTGCCTTAAGCCATATAGAAAGAAAACTGACAGATATCGCGTTCTTCTCCCTCGGCATTAGGCTCACTAGTGTCTCTAAAATGATTCTCTTTTCATGCTCTTCATGCGGTTCGATCTGCTTCCTTCCCTTTCCAAATATCTCCTACTCCACACACAAAAAAAGATAAGATTCAATATATAAAACAAAGAGTTCCACATCCCGTTAAGCTAAAACTCAGTTGGTAGCTGGGCAGAGACATCACGCTGCAGGGGCACGTTAACACGTGCGTAATTAAAACCTAAAACAAATTTGATATGAAAATTTTCCTTCTATAGTAAAGGTACTTACCAAACCTCTGAGAGATTTTTGTGAATAAAGCATTATAATAGGACCAATACCACATTGTTTAAACCCTCTAGCCATCATAGCAATTAGAACTCTTTGAAAAAAATCGATTCTAAGAACTGTAAGATCTTCAGCCCACCAATCAACAACTGGCTTCAGATGAGAAGCAGTGGAAGAATTCATCACTCTTTCATTGCTACTACCATCACTTCTACCAGAAGAACAAAATTGGCTTTCTTTCGAAGCTATATATGCTATTGCATCTATGCATCTACTAACCAATTTCGCTTTCTCTGCAATTGGAAGAAGAGTTTCTGATATATGTAAGATAGATATTGCTCCTGACATGCTCTTAAGTGCGACGTCATTCAAATAAGAATCGGTTCTTCCTGCCATGTTTCCGACCGAATAGTCTTCTGTCATCTCGAGATACTCGGCCACGCAGCGTAGCATAGCGATGTTTTCAACGCTTATTTCAAAGTTTATACCATAGCAGAACTTCGCTGCTAATTCAAATGCTTCTGATCCACCAGGGATATCAACGAGTTCGATTAATGGAACATCAGAAGTAGCATCACTAGATTCTGAAATGAGCTTCCTTATGTATCCACTTTTCGAAATTAATGGAAACTGCAAAATTACATTCGAGATATGAAAAAAAAAAATTCAATGATTATTGATTTCCAAATTAAAGACTTTTAATACTAATACGTGAAGTCTGCTACATGAATCAAACAACGTCGTAATATTACACTGCATACCTTGTGTAATGAATAAGAAGCTTCACCAATTTGAATAGTGACATCACTTGGAATCTCCTGAGAATAATTCCTGTAATAAGTACTTAAATTTTCAGTGATTTTTATCTCATCTACTAAAATATTTACATTAGCATTGGCGAATAATCAAAGAGTGAGTTTCAGAAAACCAGAAGCATACCATTCACTTGTTCTTTTCATGGCACTAGAATATAGTTAAACCTTCCCACGCAAGCAACCACAAGGTTCTTATGTATCGGAGACTGCAATGCGACTGTGCATTTGATCGCGATTTTATGCAGTTTATGTATTTGTGCTATGTAGTGAGTGTGGTTTTATGAGAGTTTGAGTGGAAAAAATAATGAGTGATTCAATTGCATGTTAATGATTGGACTATAATGGGGTCTGTCCACTTTTTTTCAAGTTGGATAGTCACTTTCAAGATTCAACCACAAAACCATAAAGATGTCTTGCCCATTTTATCTTACATGAAGATTTGCCTGTTATATCAGTCTGATATTGTGCTAACCGTGTGTGACCAAAAGCAAAGGAAAATTATTAACTAGAAAACAAATCAAAGAAAATTATGATGCATTGAAATGCAGAAATAATAGACATGCAAACTCATCCAAATTTCTAAAATTGTCGAAACTTCCAACAAAGAAAAATGGTCTATGGACCCATAATAAAGCTAAAGCTTTTTTATTCATTGACAAGTCAGTTCAAATTTTTAACTATATGTATTTAAATAAATGAGCTAAACTTATGTCATCCATCTTTTAACAAATCCAACTCGGGGATCGGTCCGGCTCGACTTGTTTGAATCCTCGACATCAATGACTTGTTAACAAGTTATTCATTTTTTTCACAAGTTAATCTCAATAAGTATTTGACTCAATTTCTATTATGTCTTAACCATTTAATGTAAGTGCTTTGAAAATTAGTGTTACAACAATGACCAAATTAAAGAGAAACGAAAGTAAAAGATAATAAACACGGTCAATATTTGTTAACGCAGTTCGATCAATAATATCTACCTCTAGCATTATAATTATCTTAATTTTTGTCTTATGAATTAGGGTTAAAGTGTTACAAACATTATATATATATATATATATATATATATATATATATATATATATATATATCACTAAGATTCAGATTATAATAAGTTTTTTCTTTAGCCACCTCTCTATGGGGGTCACCCCCAGCGAAAAACCCAAATTACCCCCTGCTTCGAAAATGAACTTTCGAAGCACTTTTTTTTTTTAAAAATTTCCACAATTCGGAAGTGCATCTCCGAAAACACCTCATGGGGGGTGTTTTCAGAGATGAACTTCCGAAAACACCTTTGTTCAGATTTTGGGGGGTTTCGGAAATGAACTTCCGAATTATGCAGAAACTGTGTTTTTTTTTATGTTTTTCTTAACAGTCTCGTATTTTTAATTAAAGGAAACCGGGAAATAAAATAAATGACATATAAACAGAAAAAACTAATATGATAAAAAAAGTAATATATACAAGCCGATCCAAATCCAAAAAAAAATAGTGTGCTAAAGATACAATCCGAAAACAAAAAATAAATAAACCCGACCACTACTGGGTGTGCCTAACCCTCTCACCCTGGGCCCTCCTCTGCCGCCTGTATGCCGCCGCACGGCCCGCATCATTGACGATCATCTCCATCACGGCGACTGCCTCTGGACCGCCCTGATGAACGACACCTCGATCCAACGCGTCCCGCCCAAGCATCTCTATCCGCTGGCAGATCGGCAGGAGATCAATGGCGTGGTCATCCTCGGCCTGCTGGTTCTCCAGGATCTCCTCGTGTGCTGGCCTAGGAGCGCCGGGAGCGTCGGGTGTCAGCAGATGATGTGAAACCCGATAGAACCATGTGACGTACCCCTCCACACTGTGCCAATCCTGGGTGACCCGCCGGCGACGATACTCCTCCGGTACCACATGATGCTCCCAATCCTCAAACATGGCAGTGAGCTGCACTCTGGTCACTGTGTCGGGAGCAGCCTCGAAGGGTGACCTGGGTATCATCTACACGAATCCGAACTGCCGCATGCACCGCTCAGGGAGATACCGGACAATGATGGTAGTCCCGCATGTCAACCAGCCAGAATATAGAGATATGTCGTCAAAGGGGACAATCTGAGTGTAGTCGCTGAACGGCCTCCAGGTGACGTCGTCGTGCATCGTGCGGTCCAGGTACCCACGGTATGGTCCCACCGCATTGTTCCCCCTCTGGAGAACGTATCTGGCGGCCCTGGGCATGGCGTCAACGTACGCAGGATCGATGTGGAAGCCGTGGATGCGGGAGAAATAGGAGATGATCCAGCTCGGAAACAGAAACACGATAATGTATTATAAATAAATACGAAACATAAATAAATACGAAATAATTAAAATGAAACGTACCGTAATTAGTGTGCAGGATCCGACCAACTGCCTCGTCCTCCAGTTGGAGGCCTCATTCAGCTTCTGGTAGAGGTATGCCAGAGTAGGTGCCCCCCAGTTCCACTGGTGAACGGTATCCAGGTCCATGAAGTAGCGGAGGTATGTCACGTCGACGTACCTTGCACTCTTGTCCACAAAGCATGCAGCGCCTACCACAATCATGTACCAGCACCGGAGAACGCAGCCGCGGTGATACTGTGTGAATAGATCGTCACCCGCCTCCTCGGCATCGGCCGCTGCGTCCAGGTGGTGCTCGAAATAAGCGCTCAGTGTGGTGAACCGGATATGAGGCCCATTTGTCGTGATGCACTCGAATTCAGCAACTTCGGGCTCCATGCCCAAATAGAGCGCCATCCACTGACTGGCCTCGACCCTCTGGATCCGGGAGTGGGTCAACAGCGGCCCCCTGATGGGCAGGTGGAGAAGACATGCACATCATGCAAGGTGATCGTCATCTCCCCAACCGGCAAGTGGAAAGAAGACGTCTCCTTGTGCCAGCGCTCCACAAATGCCCCCTGCATGCCGTGGCTGATGGTGGCGTACCCCGTCATGCAGAGCCCGCTAAGCCCTGAACCTCGCACCGCGTCGTTAAACCACTCAGCAGCTGGTTTAAACAGACTGAAAATCTTCCGGGCGTGGTTCACCATTTTCAAGGGATCTCTCTCATGTTACAAAAAAAACAAATAAAAGCATATGTTAAATAGACCGTTAAGAAAATATCGAATAAACGTCTAAATTATAAACGGTTAAATTAAAAAAAATACCTCTCCCTCCCAGATACGCCGAGCGACGTGATCGCGGTAGGATATCAGCATGGAAGTGTCAAAGGGCCCTCCCGGGTAGCTGTCCTCCTGCTCATCCTCCTCCCCGGATGGAGGGTCAACATCTGGTACCCCCTCCGGCTCGTGGTATGGCAATGCCACCTCCTCCTCCTGCTCCTCCTCCTCCTCCTCTCGCTGGCGGGAAGAAGATACCCGAGCCAACCGACTCCTAGATCCAGATGAAGAGGTACCCTCTCCCACGTCCACGGGAACTCGCACACGTCGTTCCCGTCCCTGCCCCCGTCCCTGTGTCGACGCCAGCTGCGCCGCCGCCCGCTCGCGTCTAGCCGACGCAGTCTGGGTCTCTCTACCCTGTCTGATGTGTGCTGGTTGGTTGCCTGACATGTTCCTGTAAACAATTGAAATCGATTAATATGCGAGACAAAATAAAAAACTAAAAAAATTGCACTTCTGATACAATTCGGAAGTTCATTTCCGAAACTGGGATGGAGGTGTTTTCGGAAATGAACTTCTGAAACACCCCTGCGCAGAACTTCTCTGCAACCTCCAATGGCAGACCCCAAAATCAAACTTCAAAACAACTCATAATGCTTCTAAACAACCTAAATACTACTAACAACCTACCCCTGTATCATTTATGCAATTGAAAACAACCCTAACATGCATTTGAAATATGGATCTAACAAATATAAAACTTACAAATTGAGTGATTGGAGGGCTTTTGAATGTAGTATAGCAAGGTGATTGGAGCCTTTGATGCAGCCTTGGAAGTGGGTTTGCAGAAAATCTCAGAGGAGTTGAGTTTGATATTGGTTTAGGGTAAATGATTTGGGGGGAGGGGGGCTGTTTTGCTTAATCTGCAAAACGCGCAATATTTCGGAAATGAACTTCCGAAATGGTGTTTTCGGAAATGCATTTCCGAAATAAGTCAAATTTTTTTTAAAAAAAAGGCGCTTTCGGAGATGCATCTCCGAAAACACTTTTTTCTTGCATTTCGGAAATGCATTTCCGAAGTCAGGGGTAGTTTGGGTTTTTCACCAGAGATGGACTAGAAGGTTGGGAGGTGGCCAAAGAAATTTCCTTATAATAATATCTTTAAAGCCTCCGCATCCCAGTTTCCTACCCACAATAAATAAATGGGCCTAAGATCCGTTTAGAGTATCCACATAATATGAGCATATTCAACAATTAGTTATCTAGAGTAGGCCTGGAGCGATGATTGGAGTTGTGGTGCTCGGCGTAGAATAGTAGTTGAGCTTATCAGAGAGGAGGTGGTATATGCACACACTATTGCGCTCAGGTTAGTATTTGAATGAGGTGACTGATAGAGATTTTCATAATGAAGTTAGTTATATATGAATGAGATCATAGGAAAATTTGGACGATGAGACGTTGAGTCTGTTGAGAGTATCTAATGTGATATGTTGATCATCGTCTATAATAACATGTAATGCGATGATCCGATGTGATATGTTGATCATCGTCTATAATAACACATAATGCAATGATGGTGCACTAGTTGGATTCGCTTGGATGTGCCGAAGAGGCAGTCTCTTTACGTACCCCCTCCACAGTGGAGTCTAACGAGGATTTGGGCCCGGTCTGAAACAATTGAGAAAGATGAGTGTCACCTCCTTTACGTAAGAAACAAACATCCCTTGTTTGGTTCCATTGTTTTATACCATTGTCAATAACTTGTCTGCCAATACTAGTGAACGTCTTGATCTCATTCTTGATTCCTATCTTCTCTATGATGCAGACTATTCATCACATAGAAAATCATCTATATACTCAATAATATCATCATGATGATTTAACCAAAACAAAGGACATTTTTATCCAAATAATGCAGCACAAACCCCACCGATAACAACCATTGCTATTGTTTTTGTTTTCAATGATCAGTCCATAAAATGTTATGCTTGGTTTCCAATAAGCGACAAGTTAAAATAGATTGAAAAGCATTATTATGGCGACAAGTGCATGATATGTGTTAAATTAAAAGTAGAGTACATGATGCTTTTACACATAGCTTGTAAGATCAAAAATACTATTAGTTTCAATTTATAAGAACAATCATACACAATAATGTTTATTCTATCACATAAATGTTTACTTTTATAAAAGATTTTCAAATTCCATACTTTTGCAAAAGAATACAACTTATTGAAAATGTGTTCTTCCAATTTGAGTTGATATAATCCAACTTCACAAAATTTTGTAAGGTGAGTATTATTTTCGGTTATAAATAAATATAAATAAATGTTCAAATCATCTTTCATCTAATGTGAAACTTATAGTTAATACATATCTCTTTTATTCCTATAGAAAATATGGTTTAAATATATTTCCACTATCAGAATATCCACCATGATTTAGGATTTTGAACAACCAAAAAACCAAACAACACATTTTTATAAAAAAATTTAAACCATTGAATATTGTCATACTTACACAAGTATGACGACAAAACATGCATCCAAACTAGAACACTTTAATACTTTCGATAAAAAATATTCAATAATACAAAATTTAGTGCATGATGTAACTGTTAGAAGAAAAAAAATCAAACATAGAGAAAAAAAGAAAAACAATAACAATACAAAAGATTAACGTAGAAATTTCAAAATCAAAGAAAAAATTACAACAATTGTCAAATGACAACCAAATAGTAACACTATGTAAAAATTATTACAACACATAATATATCTTCAACTAACTCAGACCCTTAGTACACCTACACCCTCCAAAACAAATATTTAACTACATCTCACAACAGTTTAATACAAGAGCATAAGAGAATAAAGAAAGTCAAATACAATCTTAAAGTGCTTTTGATTGGTATATCTTGTAAAGAAAAACTTGAATCCTATATATAACCTTGGATTCCCTCATCCTTTACAAAACTTAGTAATGTGGGATTTCTTCAACATATATATATATATATATATATATATATATATATATATATATATATATATATATATATATATATATATATATATTTTCAACCAAACTCAATAATCTCCACCTTGATTGAAAATAATAAGTAAGCTTTCATTGTCTTCATTGACAATCATACTCCACCATAAAGAGTATCAACATGTATATTTTCAATCAATCTCATCAATCTCCACCTTGATTGAAAATAATACATCAACTTTCATTGTCTTCACCGACAATCATACTCCACCATAAAAAGTATAGTCACTTGAAGCTACAACACTCCAAGAATTTTCACATTGTCTTCACCGACAATCATAGTTTTAAATATTATCATACTCCACCTAAATTAGAGTATATCTCACTTGAAATTAAACCACTTCAAGAATTATCACATGCCGAAAACCAAGTTGAAACTTTATGGTGTAACTTCCATGTTGGTAGGAAGTTATTCAACCATCGACATAATCTCACGCCTTCTGTAAATTTGATTTTATCAACACATTTTTAACTTGAACTTTCCACAAGTCAAAAATAATTCTTCCATCAATTTTCTCTAATCCAAACAACACAGTGGAACTTGTGACTCCAGCTCAACAACTCTTTCACAACGCTACCCTTCTTTTTTGATGTGGAAGATCAGACACAGTTGCAATCATAGAGCATACTAAGAACTCGTATCTCCGGATCGAACAAAAAAGCTCTGATGCCAGTTGTTAGGAAAAAACAAACATAGAGAAAAAAGAGGAACACAATAACAACACAAGAGATTAACGTGGAAACTCCAAAACCGGAGAAAATCCACGAACATTGTCAAATGACAACCAGAGAATAACACTATGTGAAAAATGTTACAACACATAATATACCCTCAACTAACTCAGGCCCCACTACATTCACACCCTTCAAAACAAATATTTAACTACACCGCACAACACTCTAATACAAGAGCATATGAGAATAAAGAAAGTCAAATACAAGCTTAAAGTGTTTTTGAGTGGTACATCTTGTAAAGAAAAACTTGAATTCTATATATAACATTGGATTCTCTCTTATTTCAAAAAACTAAGCAATGTGAGATTTATTCAACATATATATTTTCAACTAAATCGAACAATCTTCACCTTGATTGAAAATAATAATTAAGTTTTCATTGTCTTCACCGACAATCATACTCCATCATAAAGAGTATCAACATGTATATTTTCAACCAATCTCACCAATAACAACATGTTTTTCATATCAGTTTCATTAGAATTTGGATTATTGTGTTTTTCCCTTTCATTGTGTTTTTTTAGTCATCTTTAACAACTAAATTAGGATATCATCATTTCATTAATGTTATAACCTTACATATCATCTTTCAATTAATATTAATTTGATACCAATTCAAATAGAGTGAACCATCTTGGTCCCTCACAAAAACAACAAAACCCAAAATAATTCTCTATAAAGAAAATCAATTTAATCTCTTACAAAAATTTAATCGGGTCATATTAGTCTCTCTGTTAATATTTTTTTCAAATTGATTTTTTTCTTACTTTTAAACCATGACTGAACCGCCAAGTTGAATTTCAATTTTATTTATTCAAATTTGAAAATATAAAATAAAGACAAAATTAGTTGTTAGAAGGAATTAAACATATAATCTTTAAGTCACATTCAATGTACTTACCACTATGACAATATACATTGATGACAAATAATTTTCGTAATTTATAGTAATATAAAACAGTTTTGAATTTAAAACAAAAAATATAAAAGTTGTATCCATGGGATTATTAACTCAAGTCTCTTCAAATGAAATGATAGTCACTTTATTCTAAGTATGAAAAATAATCTAAGAGGGGTGGATGAATTAGATTAATCGGTATTAGTGAATTATTTTCGATTATGAATGTTAGAAATGTTGTTCTTATTTTTCCAAAACTGTTATGAATATTAAAGCCCTGACAATAAATGCAGAAAAATAAAGAACACCAAGATATATCCTGGTTCCTCTTTCCAAATAAGGATACTCCAATCCCCTCACACTCCGTGAGATATTTCAGTATGTGAGATGCGTTACATTCGATTCACTTGACTCTCTTAACTATCTAACACAATCACAAAGACACACCACCTTTTGATTTTACAACACATAAGAGAAAGCACGCAACTTTCAATTAAATACAATGATCACTTACACTTAGTGAACATGTAATACGGTGGGAGAACTGACTTTTATTTTTATTTCGCAAACAAATGTTGCGGTGAGCAAGAGTCGCCACCGACTTTTATTTTATCAAATTAGGAAAGGTATAAAAGAACACGAAAGACCTTAAAGAAAAAAGATTGAGTTCGGGGGTAGGTTATACAAAGGGAAGGTGTAAGCACCCTTTGTATCCATGGTTATCCATGGGCTCTTAATTGCTTAGCTCACTTGTTTGTTTGAAAGGTTTGAAAAGTGTCGTGTGTGTTTAGAAAAACAGTTTAATTTTTGAGAATGTCTGAAAAGACAACGTTAGAAAACAGGGTGTGAAAAGTATTTGATTTGTTGTGAGCAAGCACTTAAGAGCTACCTACCCTAGGTTTGTGAGGTCTTTCCTATTCTAACGACTTTCCTTGAGCGATAGTACTATCCACATCATATAAGAGCAGGTAGTCCTATACATTGGATGTGTTCGGGACATCCAGGGTCATCGTATAGTCATAGGGCTATCCATACCATAAAGAGGGTAGGAAGTCCTATGAGATATGAATAGTCATAAAGGCAACCAGTAAGGATACCTTAGCCATCGAAGGGACTATCACCATTTAATCGAGGGACAAGATTATTTATACTGAAGGCGACATCAAAGGGACTATGATCTTTAAATCGAAGGGACATGGTGATTTTGAATCGAAGGCAGCATAGGCTAAGGTATCCCTACGCTCGAAGGGACATGACTATTTGATTGAAAGGCAACGGAAGAGGGGAAACCCTAAAGGTGAGTGTGTGCGAAGTGTGTTAATTTCGGTTATATTATCTTGAAGTTAGTGATCTAACGGTTATTTTTATCTTACCATACAATCCTAAACATACATCTAAACAGATATAGGAGTACAGAAATAAAAAGCGGAAAAGAAAAGGTTCCTACGCTATAATAAAAAAAATAACCTTTGCAACCTATACACCAATTTCTAGAATTTAAATAAACATAAATGGATAACAGTAATTAAAATAAACACACGACAATCATTGGAGTTTGAGAGAAGAAGAGAAGATCGCGAGAAGAAATTAGGATTTAAATATCGATAAATCGAGTGTTAGAGAAATAAGGGTTAAAAGGTAGAAACCTAACTAATTATCTAATTAATCTAAACTTAAAAGTCTATATTAATTTTAATTAATTATTTAATAACCTAAGTCTAAATTAGTTAACATAATTAAACCCTAGTTATATATAAATATTAAGTAAATATTAAAAGTCAACTAAACCTAAAACCTAATTATTATTTTTTATTTTTGTGATGAATTAAAAATAAATTAAGGAAAAGAAAAACCTAATTATTAAATTAAAATACCTAATCCTAATGAGTTATTATTGGTTGGTTAATGATTAATATTTGGTTAGTTAATAAATTAAATGGTTAATTTAAACAAATAAACAAAAACAAGAAATAAAAAGGAGACTGGGCGTGGATCCTGTGCGTTTACTCCATGAGGGTGTATCATGGAACGCGCTACCTATCGCCTTCAGATCTGGACCAGAAGAGATCCAACGGTGCTGATGGGAGAGTACATCGTAGGGTGCAAGGGGGCTATATGCATCAGATCTGTAACAAAACAAAGTTAAAAAATAAAGTGTGGGACGCTGGGATCGAGCCCATGTCCCCAAGGTCATTGGTACAAAACGCTCTGCCAACTATGCTGCAATGATGAACAGTTAATTAATCATAAACCAAAAAATAAATATAAAACAACGTCTTTGAATGGTCAGTCAAACGCAAGGTCAAGGATGGGTTCCAGCAGGTCACGCACAGCCAATCCAATTCCTCCAAACTGCCACGCACGCAAGTCAAAAGTGGGGAGAGAGAATGTTAAAGTTTGACTGGCCAATCGCACGCTTTGACGAGGCTACACAAATAGTCAAATAACCCTTCCGGAGGACCACCGCGCGCCACCTTCTTCTCCGGTGATGAGTGCCTTGGATCCTGCAAAAAACCAACAATAAACGTGCTAAAGGTACCCTACCCCCCTAATTCAAGGGCTGTCATTCCATTGGTATGGTCCTTTTGACCTATAAATCCTTGTACGATGAGATACGAAGAAAATAATGAAACGCGACCAACAATGGCAGAGTCAGATTCTCACGTAGAATCTCTCATGTGATGGCCCAGACTTGTCCTACATCACCTCATAACCTTATCAGCATGGTTAGTTCAGATTAAAATCCACATATAAATGCAATACGAAATCTAATATAAAAATACACGTGGAGATTCCAATATGCAATGTTCATGTGTTTCTAGGCATCAAGATTGATTCATTCTTACCCTTAGGATACTCAGGAAGCGATTTAAGTGATTTTTCTGGAGGTATAATGGCTGCCACGCCCAATTCTTGATTGCCCTAGTTCCTTGAAAAATTTGAAAGTTTCGGAAGAGTTCTTGAGGCTAGGGTTTCGTCCCTTCATGGTCTGAATGAGTCTTATATATATATATATATATATATATGGAGGATTGAAATTAGGTCAATAGAATTGGAAGGAATCAACCATTGATTGGAGAAATTTGATTTAGTTCTTGCACCAAATCTTTCCTTTTTTAGTCAAATTTTATTTTTATGCTTTCTTTCACGTGTTATTGACTCTTGGATGATATTTTTTATTTATCAAATATCGGGAGAATGATTCATAAAATCTCTCATTATTAAATCATGATTTTATTAATTTAAATTGAATTTAAATAAATAAATTCAAAGATAAATGGGATAAAATCATAAAATAACTAATAATTGATTCATGGGCTCCCACAAGCTTACAATCACGTGGGAAACTCAAATTCAAAAGCCCAATACTCAAAAAGTTAAAATTCTTCACTTTGCCCTTTTGCATTTTTCTCAAAATTAACCAACTTGTACAAGCCATAACTCATTCAATATTTATCATATGGAGATGATCTAGGACTTTTTGGAAATCCCAAGATGTCCTCTACAATCCACTTTGGAACCTTTTTTGGATTTGAGGATTTTATCTTGAAGATATGGCTCCTGACAAAAAACAGCTTTTTGCGTGCTTCTAGAAGGACCTGTAATATTTTGGTTCATATCTCTCAAATGGTGCATTTATTGACTTTGGACCCAACATCAAAGTTGTAGATAATTGAATTTCCTTGATAATGAGCTTTGGTTGGGGAATTTCTAATAAAGTATGAGAGAGATATGATCAGTCAAAGTTGGGTTGACTTTTTTTCTAGAAATCCTAATTTAGAAACTTGGAGTTTTGTGGATTTCTGATATTTTTCCTGATGAATCATGATCAAACCTTGATCAATTGATGAATATCACCTCAAAATGTTGATGTTGACCAAAAATCAGGAGTTTTGACCGTAGGTTGACCATAGTTGACTTTCAGGTCAAACTGGTCGACTGTTGATCTTTTGAGCTTCTGACTGAGCAAACTTGTGAATCAGAGTTTGAAACTTGGTGTGAGGATCCTTTGAGACATGTGAGATGCTATAAAGTCCACTTGGGGTATCAGAAGTTGATTTCACCTTGAGAGAGACAAAACCCTAGTTGGATGCTTGTAGCTTAGGAGAGAGAGTAGGCAGGCTTATTCCTCAGTGCTTGAGCCAAATTATTTTGTAATATGATGGGCAAATTTTGGGGTATGACTGAACAAAACTGAATATGAATAATAGATTTGCTAATTGATCACTTACACTTACATTTAGTTTTGGTCCCTTTATTTTAATCTAAAACAATTTTACTAAAACTAACTATGTTTTTGTTTTTAAAATGACAAGTTACTAGTTAAATATGACAAATCATCGTATATAAATATATTATTGAACTTTATAGATAAAAATGTAAGTTAAAAGATCATGTGTTTAATATTACTACAAATCATGAGCTTTATTTATCTCTAATGTATATTGGCCTCGTGGTAAAGGCATACAATGTGGCTTTAAGAACTTAGGTTCAATTATTTTTTAGAAGCAATTTTGGATTTATTTTTTTATATTTTAAATCTAAATTTTTTAAAAATAAAATTGAAATTAAAAATAAATTTAGTATTTAAGAAATGCAAAATAAAAAATAAAATCCAATTTGGCGGTCGATTTATGGTTTAAAAATAGGAAAAAATCAGTTTGAGAAAATATTAAAAGAGGGACAAATATGACCTAGTTAAATTTTGAAAGGAATTAAATCAGATTCTTTTTTTGTGGAGGATTAATTTGGAGTTTGTAGTTTTTATGAGGGACTAAAATGGATCTTCACTCATCCAAATATTTACAACTTTAAATACACCTTTTGTGTTACTCAAATCGCAACCTAATTGCAACAATTTAAAATTTTTTTAAAGCAAAATAATATATTTATAATAAAGGGTAAATAGTCCAAAAACAAACAAGTTATAATAAGTCTAACTCTAAAAAAAACTGCATTCTAAAAACTACACTTCAATGAAGAATCAAGCTAGAGCTCAAGTTAGTTGGATCACCAACATTGAATCAAAGACCATCAAGGGAAGAAAGAACACATTGTCATCCTGACCATAATCTCGTTCTACTACTGATCAATCTAAAGGATATGGTTCTGAAGTCAATTTGTGAGGTGCAAGAGTTATCCACTGATCTACCTAAAACTTATTTTCAAGTTAAAAAATACTACTCTCCTCTCCATATTTCATGTTTCTTGATGAATTAGAAAACACAATCCCATTTCGAGCCCTCCAAATGATCCAGACCCCGACATTCCAGATCATAGAAAAATCTCTTATAGACTTCGCCCTACCACCTAAAGAAAAAAACTCATAAAGAGGAGACTAGGATCTCTAGAAAGAACTATCTGTCACCTCAACCAATTGAAAAAAATATTATATCATACACTCTTAGTTAAGTCGCAAGTGACAAAGAAAGGATGAGCCGACTCGACAAAAACACCATAGAAAGAACACATGATAAGCCCAGGATCAGACCCTGCCCTGTGCAGGAGCAAGAGGCACTACAACACAGGGCCCCAAAATTTTGAACAGTCCAAATTTTTTGTATTAATATTAATAAATATATAAATTGATATAAAAAATCAATAAATCAAAAAGATGTTATAATAAAAATTCAATAAATCAAAAAGATGTTATAATAAATATTCAATATAATCAAAAAATGAGATTCATCAAAGTCCAAATAATTATAATTAAATTTGTTTTATTATTAATACATACTTATATTTTATATGTGCCATTTTTATTTAGTATAATTGTATTTTTTTTTATAAAAAATGGGCCCATTTTTTAAATTAGAACGGGGCCTTCTGTCTGATTGGGTCGGCCCTGCCCAGGATCCATAATCACCTTTCAGGATAAGCTTTTAAGAAAAAACAATCACTTTAGAATGTGTCAAACTACCCCAAATGTGGGGAGAGACAGATTGCATGTGTAAGAGGGTTGGCTTGAAAAAATTAGAACAAGCCAAAAGAGAATGATATATAAGGGATATCATGAAAGCACAATTCCTAGTAAGCTTCCAAATCCATTTATCTTTGTTCAAGAAAAATATGCTCTCGAATAACCGAAAGGAGTTCAACAACAATAGGTTCCTCATGAATAAAGAAATGTCTCCTCCACCCGAAGGCTCAAATGAGGGCCTCGCTTACCCACCTACCTACCTGTCCCACACTCTCCTCAAGATAATCAATTATCATAAACAACATATGGAACCTATCTTTAAGAGGTATGCTCTCAACCCAAGGGTCAGTCACCTTAATTCCATATTTAATGAACTAAGCAATCATGGAGAAGGGTGATACAAGATCTTTTTGTACTATTGAAATGAGTTTATTACATTACATGAGAATATATGCAAGTTCTAGAGTTAGTTACGATCTAACTAACTTGTTTAATCAAATTAACCAATTCTAACAAACTTACCAAAATAGTTACACACTTTTTTATTTTACTATAACACACCCCCTCCCATAAACACACTATTGTTTGAGAGAAACAACCTTGAGTATGATTCACAATTCTTGAAAAGTTGTAGTTGGCAATAAATTTATGAGAGCATATGCAATCTGAGTTGAACCAGGACATGTTGGGTGCTAAGTTTGCTTGCACCCACTCTTTCACGTATAATTATCAAACTCAATGTGATTGATTCGAGCATGAAGTATAGAATTATGTGATAGCATAATTGCACTTAGATTTCCACACGACATAGTTAGGGAAAGTTAATTGACGTGCAATTGAGACAAAAGTGATCAAGTTGTAGATCATTCCTGATAACATTGATGGTGTCCATTCAATGATAATTAATATATTTGTTAACATTGATGGTAATGTTTAATAGGCATGTGTGACCTTGCTGTTTGGTGGCATTGATGGTAATGCTCAACAATCATGGTGATCTTGACATTTTTGGAGTCTGAAGATAGTTGGTGATCATGTCATAGATCATATGATGTTTTTCCAACTCTCATGTTAAGCAATCCTTAGAGATGGACTTTTTGATGATGGTTCGTTGTTCCCTTCTAAGGGGTAGTTTTTTTAAGGCTTCTTAAGATTTTAAGGTAAAACCCTTGGTTGAAAATTAAATTGGAAAACTCTAAGGGCGTTAAAAGCATCAAAGCTAAGCCTAAGTTTATGCCAAGGCCCAAAGGGAGCCAAAAAGCTAAAATTTGCCTGAATAATCGATTAGATCTAAGGCATAATCAATTAGAGCAGATTTGAGTTTCAAAATTCAAATTTTCGCACTACATAATCGATTTTATCTAAAGAATAATCGATTATTGCATTGAGGCAGATAATCAATTAGAAGCTGAGAATATAAATAGGTATCACCTCTTCCCTTCCATATCTAGTAAGGATGTTATACTCCAACCTTAATGATGTTGGAGGGATTCGCACCAGCAAAGTAAAGAAGCATCAGATCAAGTTATCTCTTTAAGAATTTGTTGAAATCAGCAATATCCCAAGCATGGAACATGAGGCTAAAATTAATAATTATTCTTATTTTCCTATTGCTACTTATTTCTTTATTGATCCTAGTTCTGGTATTTCTACCCCTTTGAAGGTGAGGGTGGTGTTCCCTGATATTGACTTACCTCACTATATGGTCGGCCATATCATTTCTCCGAAGAAACACAACTTTGGGAAACTATCTAGAATCTAGGTTTTCGTAGTCTAGAAAATTGCCAACAAAATGGAAACAAATTGGAAACGTGTTATAATCGTCCACATGGTTTATGGCAAGGCTAAGGATATGTGGCTGCCATATGGCGGTACGATAATGAAAATTATGGAACATATTGGATTAAATCTTAAGGGTGGGGAATCAGACCAGGAGTATACTGGGATAGGAAGTGGCACACTAATCTAAATGGGAATAGACATTAAAAATGGAGTGCTATCTTAAAGATCCGGAAAATAAAAATAGAGCTCATCTAGTGAGTCAGCTCCTCCTCGGCAAGAAGGGGCATCTCTATTAGAATAATTTGATTTTGAAATTCCAGAAACCACTCCAACTAAAGCTCTCGTCAAGTTATATTGTTATGATCAAGTTGTGTTGCTCGGAGATCAAGTTATCAAAGCCCGTCTATGGAAGTCAACACCTTATATCAAGCGGTGTTCGGTGAAATCAATGAAGATATCTGATAAAGCAGTTTGTTTGATGATTATGGTCATCTTAAATACTTATCTCAAACCTCATCAGAACAAGAATCAAGGTTTTAGTTAAGTGATAAAGTCAAAGATAATGTGGCAAGGAATCCAAAAAATTTAGAGTTGTGAAAGAGGCGAAGTATGAAAGTTTGTCGAATCTATGTCGAATGATTAGTATTTGTAAAGGTATAAGACTAAATCTCAATGTTACTAAGGCAAATCACACATGCTTTTCAACCCTTTGAAAAGCCTCTCTCTTTTTATTAAAATCACCAGAAAATATTTGTGTGCCTAGCTAATTGGCTATGAACTCAAAAAGTTCTTTATGAAGACTTTTTACATTGTATAATCAATTATCACTGAGGTTTAATTAATTATTCCTTTTTGCAACACCTCATAATCTACTATTAGGATTAGTAGTTGATTAATAATGGCTCTCTTGAAAATCTTTCATTTTTGTACTTGATAATAAATTATGTGGATGGCTTAATCGATTATGAGCATGGCTTAATCAATTCTCCGCATAAAAAATGGTCATGGATCTTTTTCTTTTATAAATATATTTTGTTTTATAAATAGAGAGCTCCTCTATCATTTCTCACACACTACAAAATGTATTTGAGATACCTTTCTCTCACTTTCCCCCCCCTCTCTCTCTCTCTCTCTCTCTCTCTCTCTCTCTCTCTATATATATATATATATATATATATATATATATATATATATATATATATATATATATATATATATATATATATATTTTCTTACATGTGTCTTAGTGTTTTTTTAGAGTGAATTTAAGATTTTTGTCTTCTTGTTCACCTTCCGTCATACCAGTTGAAGTTTTCTCATTCACATCTGACCTATGTTTCCTGACTCCTAACATCTTCAAGGTTACTTCTTCATCAAATGATTTCAGCGTTAGCGTCCCTTTTTCAATGTCAAAATTACAGCGGCCTGTCGACAAAAAGGGTCTCCCAAGAAGGATAGGAGTTTCTTCATCTTCTGGAATGTCTATGATGTGGAAGTCAACAGGGAAAACAAACTTATCAACTTCCACTAGTACATCTTCAGCTACCCCATAGGATTTCTTAATGGTGTGATCGGCAAACCTTAACTGTGTCTTGCTTTCACTAATCTTTTCCAATTCCAGCCTTTTAAAAATGGACAGAGGCATTAAACTCACACTAGAACCAGAATCGAGGAGTACCTTTTTAAATGTCATATTCTTGATAGTGCATGGTATCGCCACCGTCCCAGGGTCTTTCCTCTTTATTGGGATCTTTCTTTCTAACGAGACTGTACCACACTTCTCGGTTGTAATTTTTTGTTCTCCTCCTAGTGATCTCTTTTTTGCCAGCACCTCCTTCATAAATTTCTTATACAAAGGCATGTGCTCAAGTGCTTCAAAGAATGGTAGGTTTACTTCTAACCTTTTGAATAATTTAGTGAACTTCTTAAAGTCTTTCTCTTTTGAATTCTTCTTTGTTACTCTTGAAGGAAGGGTAGTTTGATCACCAGTTCAGCATCTTTCTTATTTTTTTCTTCAACTGGTTTAACCGGTGGTATCGCGACTTCTGGTTCTTTCGGATTCTCTCTTATCTCCAGATCGACCTCTATTACCATGGGGTCATCCCTTTCCTCTGTTTCTTTTTGCGATTCTAACACTTTCTTACTCCTTGTTGTAATAGCATTAATCTTCTCTTGGTCTTTCGGATTTTTCACAGTTGAGCTTGGAAGGGTACCTTGTGCCTGTAGAGTGAGATGATGTGCTATTTGACCCACTTGAACTTCCAGATTTTTGATTGAAGCTGTGGTGTTCCTGAGATTGGTTCTTGTCTCTTCTTGAAACTGAGAATTTTGAGCTGCCATTATTTCAATAGCGGTCTCCCAATCTGTTTTTTTCAGTACCTGTTGTTGACCTTGAGTTTGGAACTGTTGTGGATGGTGTTGAAATTGTTGCTGATATGGAGGTTGTTGTTGTGGAGATCCTTGCTTTTGAAAGTTTCCTTGTTGGTCCTTCCATGCAAAGTTAGGATGATTTTTCCATCCTGGATTATATGTATTGGCGTATGGATTATTTTGCCTTAAAATATGAATCTGCTCAACTTGTTCTTGTGTTGCTACACAATGCATAGCAAAATGCGGTCCACTACATATTTCACACACAACTGAGGCACTCGGCTCAACCTGTGCTACTTTCTGTTCACCAATGTTCATCTTCTTCAATCTTTTTTCTACTTCAGCCGCAATTTGTTCTTCCATTTTAACTACCTGATCAGCAAGCTTCAAATCAATTTTTCCTTCCGGTTGGCTCATTGCACGGTCATATAACTCAATGTGCTCATTAGCGGCAATAGCTTCTATGATTCTCTTGATACCAGTAGCTGTTGAAAAATTAGTTGAGCCACCGGCAGCAGTGTTGATAAGCTGTTTTGTCTTAAGTCGGAGACCATTAACAAAAGTCTGCATTTGCTCGGTTGGGTCCATGTTATGAGTGGGACAAGCCACCAAACACCTCTTGAACCTTTTATATGCATCTCCCAGTGATTCCCCTTCTTTCTGCTTGAAATTCACAATATCATATCTTTTTCGAATAAAGACTGATGTAGGGAAATACTCATTAAGGAAAGTCGTTTCCATCTGTTGCCATGTTGTGATGCTTCCCGCTGGAAGTGAGTAAAACCACTCTTCCGCGTCGTCGGATAAAGTGAATGGGAACATCACGAGTCTCTTGGCTTCTTCAGAATGGCCTTCGATCTTTAATGATGCTGTTGTGGTGAGGAATCTCTGTAGATGCTTATTCGCATCTTCATTGATTCTTCCAGCAAATGGCTTGCTCTCTAACTGTCGGATAGTTGAAAGATGTAGTTGGAAGTGTGCCACGCTGACCGGTTGATTTACGATGGTCATTCTTCCAAGCGGTGCATTAGCTCTTCCATAATCTCCTAAAAGCCTCTCTGGAGGAGGTGGGTCAGCTGCCATAGTTTCAGGCTCAGATTCTGACTGTTCGGATGAAATAGATATTCTTTCTTCGTCTTCCGATTCTGAAACTGTAGGTGATTCTCCTTTTGAAGCCAGTCTTTTCCGCTTAATTTCTCGGAGTCGTGCTCGCAATAATCTTTCTGGTTCTGCGTCAAAAAGAAGTTCAGCTGAGGCCTTACCTCGCATACAAGATTAGACAGTTATTAGTTGGGAGTAAACAATAAAAATAAATAAGTAAATAAAAATCAAATTTTTGCAAAAGAAATAAAATTTTAATTGCAGAGCAATAAAATTTTAATTGACTGAATAATAACTTTATATTTTGGCAATCCCCGCCGGCAACGGCGCCAAAAACTTGATCGGAAAAATAGCAAGTGTACTATCTTCACCGATGTAGTAATAATGGGTTTTACCCCAAGTATCGATCACGAAGATTGCGTGGGAAATACAAGTTATTGTAACTAGTCAATTAAACAAAATAGCAAAGGAGTGTTTCTTTTGTTATAATGAAATAAGTAAATTAAAATAAATAAGCTGAAATTAAAATGGACTTTTGTGTATAAATTTAGAATATTGCCAAGGTAGGTGTATGATTTGCCTTATAATGAATCTGTAAAAAAATCTCTTCAACAAGTTCATGAGATGCAACTATTTGTTCTTAAGGATGTTTTCCTAAGTCCTTAGTGAAAACCTTTTGGTTTGCAACCCTATTGCCTAAGTCCTTAGAAACAAAGGTTTGTGAACCAAAGATAAAAATAATCAAGAATATTCAAATAACCTTACGGCATCCCTAGTCCTAGGTGATAACTCAGATTAAATTGTCTAAAAACCTTAACAATCATAGTCCTACAAATTGTTAACCGTAGATCGATCTTTGTTTGTCCAACAAAGATAGCATAAAAACATTAGACAATTAAATTGCAAAACATGAATACTTGATTAAAGAAATACGTAGATCATAGTCATTACAATTAAAATCAGGGACACCCCCCTGGCATTGGGGGGTTTAGCCTCTCATAATATTCAAGAAACCAAAATCAAAAAGTTTAGACATTTACAAAGATTAGGAGAACTCGGATCTTCAATGGTGTCCACCGTTGAATCTCTTCGTCTTCCAACACCTTGATGAAGCTATCTTTCTCTGCTCTGGAATTCTATCGTACGATCAAAAGTGCCTTCCCCTTGTCTCTCAATTCTCTTTTAATCCCTCTAGGTTTTCAGATCTCAGCCAGAATACCCAAATTGCCCCCAGAACTTTAAAATTGTAAAAACATAGAAAATCAGAAATTCTGTCCGCACAGGCTGACACGGTCGTGTCACTTGACACGGGTTGACCGTGTCAGCTTCTGCCACTTTTGGGGAGAATTCTTCAGCAGGTTGGACACGGCCGTGTCACTTGACACGGTCTGACCGTGTCCGCCTCTGCCTCTTTTGGCTTTGACTTCAACATCAAAGTTGTAGCCCTTTTCGTTATCAAAATTTTGCCACCGGAACCGCGTCATTCCGAGTTACGAAGCTCCAGTTATGATCAAAATACTACACGCATGTCACGATTTTCAGCTTCTTTTACACCAACACTTGTGCAATTTCCATCTGATCCAGAATTAACCTACAACCACCAAGTAGAGAGATCAAAAGCATCTAAAAAGACATGATAAAGGGCACAAAAACATAATGCAAGCAATTAACTAATATTAAAGGAATCAACGAAAAACTCTTGAAAACAACCACAAAGTGTTACCAAGTATGACGATCTTATGACGAAATTAAGTAGAAATGGTGACCGATCACTGGTGTAGGGGAATATTTGTAATTTTTCATTGGGAGAAATTTCATTTTTGGTTGTGATCTAAACTAGTTAAAAGCTCTTATTTGATTGTTGATTTAAACCAAGTAAAACATCATATTGGTTAGGAAGGTCTTCGTAGTTAAAACTCGTAATCGGTCTGTGAGCTTAGCCAGCTGTTAAAAGCTCTCAATTGGTTGTGAATTTCTTTGTGGTTAAATATTTTTTGTTGGTTGGGAAAAGTTAGCCATTGTAAAACTATAATCCTTGTATAAGGAGGTTTGGGGGCAAAGCCTATCAAAAGCTCTCATCATAGTGAAAACTCTAACGAATAAATTCTTTGGGAGAGTGGTAGGTCACTTCATTAGACCAAACCTCTATAAATTGCCGATGCTTTTTTGTCTTCCTTTAACTCTTTAATTTCCATTCATTTATTTTTTGTTAGATTTGTATTTTCTTATTACTCATGCTTTTACTCTATTTGTTTAGAAAAAGCGTTTTATATTGATTTTGCAAAAGATTTTGTTTCGAAAATGGTTTTTCAAATCCACACAATCCACCCCCTCTTGTGTTTGGAGTCACTTGACCAACAAGTGATATTAAAGTCTAACTATTGTTTTAAGACTAATCATCTTTGCAGGAAGAAGATGACTACAAATATTTCTTCTTTTAACATGATATTTTTTATGGACACACCTCCACCATTTGATGGTGATAGGTTTAACTTATGGAAAGTGAGATTTAAAACATTTATCAAAGCAAATGATTTTGAAATATGAGATATTTTAATCAATGGTTTGTTTATTCTTACCTTCTTATTTAATGATGGGGTGGTAAATAACTCGATTTTAATTGGAACAAAGAGAATATAAGAAAAGTCAAATTTGGTTTTAAAGTCAAACATCTTTTGAAAAATGCCTTAAGTTCCAACAAATTTTATTATGATTTTACTTGTTAGTCCAACAAGAAAGTGTAGGACATTCTTGAAATGATTTATGAAATTTCTCCAAATTTCAAGCCAGAGAGAATGAACACACAAATTCAAAAAATTGAAATGTCAGATGAACATGAGAATAATTCTCATGGATGATAGTGAACAATTGTAAACCTTGAAAGTTTTATTAGAAGTTGTGTTTTAACATTTGTCTAAGAATCAATAATTGAAATTAGAAATATAAATCCTAGCTAATTCATTTCTAATATAACTTCAAAAATAAAAATAAAAATAAAAAACTAGTTCACGTTGTTCACGACATTATCACCATGCTCGGTGGCTAGCGTAGTGCCACGCAGTCTCTCATCCAACCGTAACAACCCAAAAACACTTTCCTCAAACAACCGTCTTAACGCTCATCCCTCACTTCACCACCATAATGAACCTCTCTTCCACCTTCACACTTTCCCCAAAACCACCCTTCTCATTTTCATCCTCAATCTCTCCCAACCCAATCCAATTCACCACCAAAACCCCAAACCCAACACCACCCCCCAAAACCCTCCACATTACCGCAACAACCATAAACTCACACCAACATCTTCCCCCAAACAGTCCTCAACGCCTCCTCGAAGAACTCGAACAACACAAAACCAGAAAACCAACATCACCGAACAAAAACACACCTTCAAGAACCTCAATCCTAAAACCACCACAACAAAACAAAAAACGCATCCTCAATAGTCCTCAACTAACCCTAAACACGTTCCCAGTTCTCAGCTCATGTCTCCCCCACGCGCCTCTCAGAAATACCGACACCGAGTGGACGGAACTTCACTTGATGGAAGTGAAGCAGGCTTTGGGGTATCCGTTGGAGTCTTTTGAGGATTTGCTTGGGGGAGAAGATAACCCTGCGAAACAATTTGATACTCTGTTGTATTTGGCGTTTCAGCATCCCGAGTCCGGGAAGGTGAGGCACGTGAGGTGTGCGCAGTCGAGGTTGTATTTTTTGGGGCAGTATGTACTTGAGCTTGCTTTTGGGGAGTTTTTCTTGCAGAGGTATCCGAGGGAGGGGCCGGGGCCGATGAGGGAGAGGATTTTTGGGTTGATTGGGAAACATAGATTGCCTCAGTGGATTAAAGCTGCTAGCTTGCAGAATTTGATATTTCCTGGTGTTGATATGGATAGGTTGGTGAGAAAAGAAAGGGAGCATACAGTCAAGTGAGTAAGCTTAGTGTTTGTTTAATTGGTTCTTTGTTATTGCAATGTGAATGTGCTTTCTATAATTAGGAGGATAGTAATAATTGGAAAGTTTTGTTTAATGTACATGCATGCTGTGTGCAAAGTTTTAAATTAATGGTCATGGGGTAAAATTTATCGGATTGTAGTAAGACCTGCAGTGTTGTATAGGTCAGAATGTTGGGTGATTAAAAATCGACACGAGAATAAAGTAAGCGTAACATAGATAAGGATATTGCATTGAATGTGTGGTAAGACTAGACAAGATAAGATTATAAATGACAACGTTAGAGAGAGTGTTGGGGTAGCACCTATAGTAGAAAAGATGGGGGGAAATAGATTTAGGTGGTTTGGACATGTAGAGAGAAGACTCGTAAATTTTGTGGTAAGGAGAGTAGACCAGATGGAGAGAAGTCAAACAATTAGAGGTAGAAGCATGGTCCTGGATAGAATATAAGAGAAGTTATTAAGAATAATCTCGAGATTGACAATTTAGATAGAAGCATGGTCCTGGATAGAATATTATGACGAAAGTTGATCCATATAGTCGATTCCAGTTAGTGGGATAAGGCTTGATTGTTGTTGTTGGTAGAGATTATGATCGGGTCGCGATCTTTGATATTGCAGATAATTGTAGTCAAATGTGGTAGATATGATCTCAATATTGGTTGAGCTGTGGTCTTGGCGAATATCAAAAACCATGGTTTTGTGGCTTATACTGTAGTTGGGACCTCTATTTAAAACTTTGGTTGTGTTTGAATTGTTAGACTATGTTTATTGTTATGTTTCGTTTTTTTAATGGAGGTTTTTACTATGACATGTTATGTCTGGTATCCTTTGATTCATGTGGCCAATTATTGCTTTGTGTTTTTAAATTATTGTGGTAGTTGTCTCTGCTTATCTGGAAGAAAGCTCTTGATGTTTTGAATTGTAGTAGAATGTCATTGTTTAGTAGTTTCAAATGTTTTGCATCCAAGGAAAACAAACAAACTAGAGAAATAGAAAGTATGAATATGTCCACACATTTTAGGGGGAGTCTTTTGTTGTCGATTTACTATTTTTTTATCATTTGAGGAGGAGTTTGGCACTGGGCCATCTTGGTTGGAGTCACCTGGCTAGACCAACCGGATTTATTGAACAGATTAATACTTTTTCGTTTTTATTTGCTTGTAAGTTTCTCATTGTTCTTCCATGGTATTATTGTGAGCAATGGAGACTTTGGATTTGAAAATTATGTTGATGTTATTCTTCTTCAAACAGAATAAGCTTGACTAACTGTGAAATTTGGACACGCGTCCTTGTACATTGGTGCCAGTTCTCCGGCTCTAATTGTGTTTTTGCACGTGTCTTATCCTCCATAACATGTGCCGTGAATTTGTGATATAAAAAACGCGAGTACTTTTGTTCTGAGATCAAGGATCTCTGCATCTGGTGCCATATTGCTTTCAAGGCTTAGTTGTTATGATTCATGAATTGTAAATATTTAAATATGACTGTGAGGGGGAAATCTAGGGGAAAAAATTGATGACTGCCCTCCTAGTATGATATACTTATTTTTGCTTTATTTGATTTATTATGGACCATCTTATTAATTTATGGAGTTTGTCTTAGCCCATAACCTATTTCTGAAAATGTAATTTTCACATAATATGTACATTTTTTGTAATAATAAATGTGCATTTGGCAGGTCTGTCTTTTGGGCTTTGTTTGGGGCAATCTATCTATGTTTTGGTATGCCTGAAGTGTATCGTGTTCTTTTTGAAGTCTTCGGAATGGATCCAGATGCTGAGGAATGCCAGCCCAGATTGCGTAGGCAACTTGAAGACATAGATCATGTATCTGCCGAATTTGAAGGCAAGCTAAGCTGGCAAGATATGGTTGCCTATAAGGCAAGTCCTACGCATATACCATAATATTATTTGTTTTTTTTCAATAAAAAAGTTAGTGTATAAAGAACTAAATATTGTGTGCATGCAATGCTTTTCAAACTTAATCTAGCTTCATTATAAATTCAAATTTGTTTTTCTTTCTATTGCCAAATATGCATGCAAAATTAATTCCATTCAACAAATTTTGTAATTCTGTATATGACATATTTATTGAAATAATGTACTTACTGTTCTCCATTCAGCCTCCTGCAGATGCCCTGTTTGCACATCCACGGCTGTTCAGAGCTTGTATTCCCCCAGGAATGCATCGGTTTAGAGGAAACGCATGGGATTATGATAGCAGGCCACATGTTATGCAAACCCTTGGATATCCAATAGAAATGACTGATAGAATTCCAGAAATTACTAAAGCTAGGAATTTAGAGCTTGGACTTGGTTTGCAGGTAGCGATGTTGCCTCTCATTCTCTTTACCTTTTACCCTATTTGGGTATTGCATATACTTGAATTTCCATGCAATCTTCAATAGAAGATGGGAAGTCAAGTCAGTAGATATCCTTGAAGGTTACTCTAGGTTCTGTTCTGAATTCTTATATTAATCAATTTCTTCTTGAATTGCAGCTATGTTTCTTGCATCCATCGAATTACAAATATGATCATCCTCGATTTTGCTACGAGAGATTAGAATACCTTGGTCAAAAGATACAGGTAGACTCTTTATTTTGTCTACTCGATTCCACTATTTGACTGCATTTGTGGAATGAATGATCCTCTTGTTTCATCTAAGAAACATAAAATTTGCTCTCCTCTGTTCTTCATTGCTTACCATATAAGTTAATCCATGTACTTTGGGTATTTGGTTCAGGATTTGGTGATGGCTGAAAGATTGTTGATGAAGCATTTGGATGCTCCGGGTTCTTGGTTACAAGAGAAGCACCGCCGCATTCTTATGAACAGGTATTGTGGAAGATACTTGAGGGCAAAACAACTCCACCGTTTTATCATATACCCTGAGAAGGTTCGAATTTCGTACGAGCGCAATCATAGACTGAGAAACCCGGTCTCAGATTCCGTTCAACAAGCCCTTCACGGGCTTTCATATGCAGTTTATGGGAAACGTGATGTGAGACGACTAATGTTTGAGGTTTTTGATGTTGAGCAAGTTCAGCCTAAAAGGAATATATATGTGAAGAGATAATTGTGACAAAGATTGTTCATGAACTCTCCTTTTTGCCATATCCTTCATCGTTTTCCTTCTTCCTTTATATTTTTATTTTTTACTCTCTTGATATAGGTGATCAGCTTAGTTGTCAGAATAGGTGAAATTTAGAATGTAGAATACCTTGTACTTTTCTTGTTATGATAACCAAAATGAAGTGAAAATTGTTCAACTCTCTAGGTCGATCATCCAATTACTCCCTTAGTATACGTTTGATTCAACTGCAGCAAGAATTGATTTTAACATAATTGAATTTAGTGTATGTTTAAATTGACGGTGACAAAATTGATTTTTACGAATTTGAGTCTGATAGAATTGATTTTAACATAATCATGTTTGAATACAATAAACTCTAATACAAAGCAAAAAGAGAAGAAGCAATTGATCAGAATTAAGGAGGGTAAAGGAGAAAAATTAAAGGGAATTGTAATAATTAAAATAATAATTGTAGAATTGGTTTTTACTAACTTTAAAAGTTAAGAATTATAGTTTCTAAGGGAATTGTTTTTGAATGAGGAGAATTGATTTTAGAAAAAAACTCGAACATAAAAATAGAAGTGTTTTTGGAGGCTGTAAAAGTCAATTTAAACATTATTTAAACATGCACTTAACCAAACATATTTTGGTTTTGGTTAGAGTTAAATATGATGTTTTTTTGTTAAAACAAAATGATATAAATGAGAGAACTAAAGGGCTCTCCACCCTTTTTACACAAAACAACAGGAAAACAATTCGGCAAAAAGAACAAAGAAATTACCAACTAAATAAATTACGATAAAAATAACAAAGGATTTTTGCTAAAATTGTAAAAACTAAAGTTGGAATTAGTAATTTCTCCTAAAACCGTCCATTTTCAAACCAAAATCTTAATATTCCAAATCGTATTGTCGACATTCCAACCATCGTTCCGAAAGCAAATACCGTTACGTAAAAGCCAAATAGACCAAGAAATTACAAACCAAACAACTCTCAATTTGTCCTCCTTGACTTTCTTTCCTTTACGAAAAGAGTATCAATCTATAAAATTCGAGAACCACTCCTCCGCCACTACAACCGGTTTATCGATCTAAAGGGCTATCTCATTCTAAATAATCTTTACCACTTTACAATTGAAAAAAGAGTGGTCCCTACTCTCCGAATCAATACCAAAAAAAACACAATTTAGTATATGTTTGGTAACGCGTTTTTTTTAGCAAAATCACATATGCAGTGGCATTTTGGTAGTTATTTGGGACCTTTGACGCAAAAGCTACACATAGTAGCTTCTCTAAAATCAAATCTGCGGCAAATCCAACGCTCCACCAAACATACGCTTAAACTATTTAAAAGGAAAGAAGATACCTCTAAACTTTAAAAGATCCTTTGTTGAAAGTCTATTTATAAAAAGTCTCCAACCAAAAACCTTAATTTTGTAAAGAGACTAAACATGTATAATAATTAAATATACATGATTTAAATAAAAATTACAAATAATATAATAGTGTAATATAAATCTAGTTATGGTTAGAAAATTAACTATTTAACTTATACTCTATAATTTGATTATGGATTGATTTTTGAGTTTGATCCATTTTTAACAAAGAAGCAACAATAAAAATCATCGAAAGATCCAAGCATGTTGATCTATGATAATTATAATGGTGATGGACTTGATCCGCTGTCGCGCATGGATCAAAACGAATAATTTAGAAAACTGTAGTTTAGCGACAATGGCTCGAATATCGTTCTCAAGGATTCTTGTATGAGTTAACCAATCAAAATCGAATTAAGGGGTTTGTGGTTTATGATCGATTTATAAAACGAGTAAAAACAATGATTATAAAATAGGTGATTATAACAGGTTAATCTACAGGTTCGACTTCCAACTTATCATTGGTCATTAAAAATTTAATTACCTAAGCGGTTCCAATTCCTAATTGATTGCAATATTGATGAAACAAGTGTCAACAATACTACACGACTTATGTTCCTAATCACCGAATTAAGCAAACGGTACACTGAATTAAGCAAACGGTTATAAATAGCATGAATTAACGAAAAAGCTAAGTTAAACACGATTAAGGCAAGGAACATACATCAATCGAAATTAATACAATCTATTATATAAGAACGAATTAAGTAAACACAAAGTATAGAACATATTGGAAAGAAACTGAATTAAATTGAAAATAATAATAACCTCAAGGTTTTGTGGAATCCAAATTCGGCACATTAAGCCTTCAGATTAGTTCTTCATGAACATTTCGTGCAAAGCTTTTGAAATAAAATCGTAAGCAGTAAAAATGAGAGAGCGTGAGCAGTAGCTCGGCAGCCTAGGTATAGGAAACATCAAATTCCGGTTATAAGCCAATTGGGTCAAAAAACATAAAAGAAACCGACCCAAATGTGGCCCAAAACTAAATATTTTCTAAAGTCGCAAACTTCAACAAATTACTAGGAATTGTGCACTCTGAATCAGCTTTTAACTCCAACATGAAAGTTGTAGCTTTGCCTCTTAGCTTTCCAACGCATCTTAGAACGCGTCAATCTGATTCTCGTAGCTCAAGTTATGATCCAAACAGTGGACAACTATCAAAAAACCGCTAAAGATGAAAATAATAAACAAAAATAGATTAAAGGCAAACAAAGACTAAATTCTAAAAACATAATAAAACAGTAAAATAAACAAAACAAACTAGGGAAATGGCTAAGTACCAACATAAGACAACATACATTAAAATGCACTGATTATGGATTGATTTTTGAGTTTGATCCATTTTTGACAAAGAAGCAACATTGAAAATCCTCGAAAGATCCAAGCATGTTAATCTATGATAATTATAATGGTGATGGACTCTATTTCTGTCTTCACCAGCATTGAAATTGATATTCATCTCACTTGTTTCTTTTAAACATGACACTTGAGTGATCCGCCTCCTTGTATGAACTGTTGTGTTCCTTGAAAACATAATGTCGAACATCTCATGACGAATATTTTTCCCTAATGCAAAATAAATCCTATTATGGATTTTTCATAATACAGGGATAAATCTTAAAGTAAAGGACTATCATTATCTTATTAAGAAAGTAAAAGGCTAAACTTTCAAATTAGAGAAGGAGGCAAGTGTCTTTTGTTGGAAGAGTTACTTTAGCCAAATTAGTAATGGAAGTAATTCCTACTTACACAATGGTAAGTAAACATGGTATCAAAAACTTGTCTGAAAGAGATACAAAAGATCTAAAGAAACTTCACCGGAGGTGATAGTGAAGAAGAGAAACGCTATATATTTGGTGTACATTTTTTCTCCTGATCTCTTTTAATTTTCTCCATAGTATCATATATGTTAGGTATTGTTCATCATTAAAATGTCATCCAAAATTAGATCTAACTTATAATGTTTAGTATATAAGTGTAGGCATGTGATGCAATTAATTCGTTGAACATTCACTCCTTGTGTTAGAATTGCTTTGACTCTATGTCATTGAATTTAAATGGCTTGTCAAAGAAAGCTCAAGTTCCCTAGAGTTGATGATATTGATTGAACTCTTATTCTTATGATAATAAGGAAACATAAAGTTTTGAATCCATCTGCCGCATTTTTGCTTCTGCTTATAACATTTTGCTTCGGCGCATTAATTTTGATTTCGTAAAAGTAATTGTTTTTTAATTTAGATTTTAAGGGGACGAGTTTATTCAGCCCCCCTTATAGACTATCCTATCTCCATATTCTCACCCACAAAAGTATATTTTGATGCATCCGTAGATAAGGTTTTGGATACTTCCCAAACAAGGAAAGATCGTCTGATTTCAAAAATTGAAATCGATGTTGCTGAAGTCTGGCAAGAAGAAGATGCCAAAGCTAGGGAAGAAAAATGGTTGGCTCAATTCACTGCAATCAAGGAAGCCATTGTTGCTCATAAAGGTTCATATTTTGATTTCAACTTTGAAGGTTTTTTACTCCCTGTTGGTCTTTGTCCCTCCAACACACTTTAGTATTTAGCATGCATTACATCTCTTTTCATAGCATTCTATAACATTTCTAATTTAGTTTTTTGTTAGATATTGGTTTTTCTACCGTTTATGGATATTTGATGGTTATTTATTATTTATTTGATGATTTTTCTACCTTAGATACCTTGTGGCATAATTTTAGTCATTTTACTTTATTTTGATGGTTGTCTGTTGTTTATATCGTATTGATATGTTACCTTTATCCTCGTGTGTACTCTGAAATTGCATTGTATGTGCATTTTGCTCGTATGCGTATTTCTGGTTTGATAGTTTTCTGATGTGTGGCATTTCAAGTGTGTTCACATGTTGTAGTGGTTTCGTCTGTTTTTATTTGTTTATGCTTTTCTCTTTTAATATTTGTCAATGTGGGAGAAGTTTGCAAGATATTATTATCACTGTAGTGTCATATTTACAGATGCCCAGAACTAGGGCGCCCTCGCACAAGAGGCGCATCGCCCGAGCGATGATCCAGGGACCCATTCAGGAGAAACCCAAACATGTGAGTCAGGAAAGAAGGAGTTTTCACTAACTCCTAAAATATAGGTGGACGATAACTTCTCCAAAGAAGAGGGAAGTAGTTGACGCCACAAAGGAGATTCAAACCCTAGGTCTTATATACCTCTATAAATACACATCCCTTCAAGGAGAGAATGACAAACCTAAATTAATACACTTTACTAACATTATAAAAAGCACAAATCTCACTACCATCTTAACACACGACCACTGGTGACCATACGTTTGCTACCAAACATCATTGGTTGTCAGCAGGACCTTTCACCTCACATGAGAAGGTCTTATAAATAACCTATAAACACCACCGTACAGAGCTTCTCTCTGTTACGGGCAAGCCATCACTGTCAAAATTGTTATAAACCTACTAAGACCTCTGAGTTTTCCTTCTCTTGCAGGAAGAACATGCACGCAAGTGCTTTTTGACCAGTACAGTGGCGTCCGCTGTGGGGCTCAGTAAAACTAACTCGGGCCACACCTTATTTTAACAACATCATCCTTTCTGTTGTTACCCTTCACTCATACATTTAGCCACATTCAATTATGGTTAATAGGAGAGCTTCATTCCCTACTGTTGTGAAAAACGATGTCAAGAACAAAATATAATAGGGAATTAGGGAAGATAAGAAGAACACAAGAATTGGTTATAACTGCTATTCTTTTACTTTCTCTTTGAACAAGATTACAAGTTTACAAGAATAACAAATAACCTCTCTCACCCTAAATTAGAATTTGCAGCTTAGCAATGATGAGAGACTAGTATGCTATTTATAATAAAACCTAACATACTAACTAATGGACTTTTTCCACAAGGCCCATTACACAAGCCAACTTAATAAACAAGTTAACTTAACAAATTAGGGTTTAAACACTAAACCTAATTTAACATGCTAACAACCCTAGCATCTTCGACACCAGCATGTGAACAATCTTCGACTTCATGCTTAATCCTGTCGAACCAAGAAGTTACCCTTCGACCATACTAGAGTTCGATCCAATATCTCACAAATCTCCATATTGGACCTAACTCTACAACATCAAGGGAACAAACTAGGTTTCTTCATGCAGCTTTATCAACTGCATACAGTGGAAAAACTTGCAACTCGGCAATGTCTTGGTGATCATATCAGCAACATTGTCTTCAGTCGAAACCTTCAGCACTTGGACTTTTCCACGCTCGATTACTTCTCTGACAAAATGCAGCCTCACATCAATGTACTTAGTTCGCTCATGATAGGCTGAATTCTTCGACAGGTGTATTGCACTCTGACTATCACATTTAATAGTGATACCTCGACCTTGAAGTTCCAGCTCCTTCGCAAAATCTTTAAGCCACAATGCTTCTTTCACAGCTTCAGTTAGGGCAATATACTCCACTTCAGTGGTTGATAGAGCAACAACCTTCTGAAGTGTTGCTTTCCAACTAATTGCAGTGCCAAACATAGTGAAAACATATCCAGAAATAGATTTTCTGGAATCCATACAACCTGCATAATCAGAGTCGACATATCCTTCAATTGCTGCTTTACCATCTTCACCCAAGGCTCCACCATAAATTAGGACTTTGTTCAGAGACTCATTTATTTATGTACCTTAAAATCCACTTCAATGCTTGCCAGTGAGCCTTTCCAGGATTCGCCATGTACCTGCTTACAAGACTTACTGCATATGCTATATCGGGTCTAGTACAGACCATAGCATACATCAAAGAACCAACTATATTAGCATATGAGATGCTATTCATATAGGCTCTTTCGACATCAGTACTGGGACACTAATCAATACTCAGCTTGAATTGAGGGTTTGTTGGAGTCACAACTGGCTTCGAATTCGACATACCAAACTTTTCGAGAATCTTTCATAGATATGCCTCTTGAGATAAGCATAACTTCGAATTTTTTCTATCTCTTCGAATGTCAATTCCAAGAATCCTGGAAGCAGCTCCCAGATCCTTCATATCGAACTCCTTATTAAGTTCAGCCTTCACCCTCGTCACATCTTCAACATTGTTGCTTGCTATAAGAATATCATCCACATAAAGCAACAAAATAACAAATGAATTACCAGGTCGAAATCTGAAGTAAACGCAGTGGTCGAACTAACTTCGAATGAAACTTGCCCCAGCAGGTTTCTTGATCAGTTCCCAGGTATGATTATCATGAAGAGATTTCATCTCATCATCTATGGCCTTCAGCCATTCAGTCTCATTTCGACTCCTCATAACTTCCTCATAGTCTCTAGGTTCTTCGTCTAGAACCTCACTTGCAGAGATTAAGGCATAAGCTATAAGATCTGCATACCCAAGTCTCTGAGGTGCCTTGATGACTCTTCTTGACCTATCTCTCGACAATAGGTAGTCATCGTCAGTTTCCTCAACTTTCTCAGCATCTTCTGTTTCTTCTTCGACTTCATCAGGGATATGCAATTCAGCATCAACATGCTTCACCTCAACAGGAATCTCTACCTGTTCTAGCTCTTCTGCACTTCGACCATCATCATCATCATCACAAGTTTTCTTGAAAGCCATTTCAGCTTCATTGAAAACTACATCTCGACTGGTGATAAACCTCTTGTGACCTGGCTCTAGGCACCATAACCTATAAGCTTTGACTCATTCAGGGTATCCCATGAACATGCATTTCAGAGCTCTAGGTTTGACCTTGTCTTGCCTAATGTGAGCATAGGCTACGCAGCCAAATACTCTCAGTTTATCGAGATCTGGTGGATGTCCCGACCAAAATTCTTTAGGTGTCTTCATATCTAACGCTGTCGAAGGACATCTGTTTATCAGATATGTTGGTGTCGAAACAGTCTCAGCCCAGAACACCTTCTTTAATCCCGCACTAGTCAACATGCATCTGACTCTCTCCAAAATAGTTCGATTAAACCTTTCAGCCAAACCATTTTGCTGTGGAGTACCTGCAGTAGTTTTGTACCTTGCAATACTAGAGCCCGCACAAAAACTGTCGAACGCCTCATTGCAAAATTCAAGGCCATTATCGGTTCTCAACCTCTTGACTTTCCTGCCAGTCTGATTTTCGACTAGAGTCTTCCAACTTTTGAAATTCTCAAAAGTTTCATCCTTAGTCTTCTGGATGAATACCCATAATTTTCTAGAATAATCTTCTACTATGGATAGGAAATACCTCGCCCCAGAATGTGATGCACACCTTGCAGGTCCCTAAAAGATCAGCATGGATGTAGTCAAGGGATCCATGTGTTCTTTGTTTGTCTTTGTTGAACTTCACTCTGCATGATATTCCAAGTACACAGGGTTCACAAAACTTCAGCTTTTCGACTTTGTCTCCACCAAGCAGATTTTGTTTCCCTAATTCGACCAGACCCCTTTCACTAACATGGCCCAATCTCATGTGCCAGATTTCTGTCTTCGACAATGGTTTCGTGGATGCAACATTTGTCGAACCACTTACAACTTCAGCCTCAAGGGTATACAAGCCTTGTTTCTTCACGCCTCTCAAGACTTCCTTCGACCCCTTCATGACTTTTAAGATACTTTTCTCTCCTTGGAAAACATATCCTTTCTTGTCGAATTCACCAAGAGAAAGCAAATTTCTCTTCAAATTAGAAACATACCTGACTTCAGTCAACAACCTTATTGACTCATCATGGAGCTTGAACCTCACAGATCCAACACCTGCAATCTTGCAAGCCTTATTGTTTCCCAGCAATACTGATCCACCATCTTGATCACATAATTCCTCGAACAAGTCTTTGTTTAGAGTCATGTGCCAAGTGCAACCTGAATCCATAATCCACTCCTTCCTATAGTCACTGCTTGAAACCACAAGAACATCGGATGATTCGAAATCATCTTGAACAATGGAAGCGTTGCCATTATCCTTACCTCCATGATCTTTCAGGCGTTCAGGGCACACCTTTCTTGTGTGACCTTCCTTCTTACAATGATAGCATCGAATGCCAGATGCTTCGCCACTGAAGGACTTCGACTGGGTTTTGCCCTTCTTCTTGTCAAACTTACCATCCTTTTGTAAGAGTTTTCCTTTAACGACCAAACCTTCACTAACAGTCGAAGGTTTATGCTCCTTTCGTTCATTCAGGTCCTTTGAATATAGGGATGATTGAACTTCTTCAAAGGTCAGGGACTCCCTTCCATATAAGAGAGTTTCTTTGAAGTGAGCATGTGATCGAGGCAAAGCGCACAATAGTAACAGCGTTTGATCTTCATCATCAATCTTCACATCAATATTTTCAAGATCAAGAATAAGCTTGTTGAACATATCCAACTGCTCAGCCAACACTTTGTCTTCAATCATCTTAAATGAATACAAAGCCTGCTTTAGGTAGAGTCGATTTACCAGTGATTTGGTCATATACAAACTTTCAAGTTTCGCCCATAACCCTGATGTCGTCGTCTACTTTGATACCTGTCGTAGAACCTTATCACCAAGGCTCAACAGAATTGTGCTGTGTGCTTTCTCGATCATAGTTGTCTTCTCCGCTGCCGTTAATGCAACATTCATGGTCGCCTCTCCCTTCAACGCTTCCAAACAACCCTGCTGAACCAGTAGGGCTTTCATCTTCAAGCGCCACAGACCGAAATCATTCACTTCGGTGAACTTTTCAATCTCATACTTTGTTGAAGGCATCTTCTCCACGCTCACCGCACCAATTTGTTGTGAAAAACGATGTCAAGAACAAAATATAATAGGGAATTAGGGAAGATAAGAAGAACACAAGAATTGGTTATAACTGCTATTCTTTTACTTTCTCGTTGAACAAGATTACCAGTTTACAAGAATAACAAATAACCTCTCTCACCCTAAATTAGGATTTGCAGCTTAGCAATGATGAGAGACTAGTATGCTATTTATAATAAAACCTAACATACTAACTAATGGGCTTTTTCCACAAGGCCCATTACACAAGCCAACTTAATAAACAAGTTAACTTAACAAATTAGGGTTTAAACACTAAACCTAATTTAACATGCTAACAACCCTAGCATCTTCGACACCAGCATGTGAACAATCTTTGACTTCATGCTTAATCATGTCGAACCAAGAAGCTACCCTTCGACCATACTAGAGTTCAATCCAATATCTCACACCTACGCTAGAAGGTACCAACGACACTCGTGATGTCGATGCCATGTCAGAGATGTATGCCGCCATGGACGAATTATGCTACCATAACTTGGCGTTGGAAAATGAAGTCCACGACATCAGATAACCCCAACAAGATCACAATCTTCTGGAGAACATGAAATTGTTGGACCCCTAACCACTCTCAGTCGAGAGATGGACGCACATGTCCTTAAAGGTTTCAAACCTCCTTCCTTGGCCAAGTTTGATACATCTTTTTTTTTTTAAATATTACGATGTTGACTATGTTTTAATTATTTGTGTTATTGAATGTCAAACTTAATTTATAAGAAATGAGTTTAATTTTTTTTAGTATTGTTGTGGCTTGACCAGTGATCCAAAAGGAGAAAACACAATCATCAGTCCTGACCATTTCACTAAAACACCGAAGGTACATCGTAACCTTGTTCTAGAGCTCCACACTAGATCCATGCCAGTTGTTGTTGCCTATTGTTATATGTTACCAGACGGTCTTTCGCATTCCACATTGAAATGACAAAGAACGTCCATCATTGTCGTTCTTATATTACACATCTTACGTGAGACTTGAGATATTCTCTCAAACCTATACTCATGTTATTCCTCATTTTCTTATTGACTTAAACGTTGGAGTGTCAATTTTACATATTCACTCCCGCGCTATCGTGCAAGAGATTCACTCTACTACATGAAGACTCTACTCCATCATTTCATCCATTTCTAATTTCTTAATTGAACAAGTACTTAAAAAAGTTTTTATAAAAATCAATTTTAAAAATAAAATAAAAATAAAATCTAGATTATATTTATTAGCGGAAAAAAAAGAAGACAAATATGTTGATATTCACATTTGAAAATTTTCGTAGATTCCACCCTATTTTTATAGGTGATTGATTAGCAATGGACCACATCTTCCTTTGTGGAAAAAAACTAACCATATTTTTATTA